>NC_132886.1:39051531-39379900 GCF_030463535.1 Salminus brasiliensis | reverse complement strand
TCTCATGTCTATTGATGTTTTTGGAGAGTAACAAAAACCCTTATTAAGTAGTTTGGCAGGAGTGAGAGCTGAGCTGTGGTGGCTCAGCGGGTAGAGCATGGGACTGCTGATGACAGGGTTGTGGGTTCGAAACTTATCTTGAGCAAGGCTGGTGCTTTCATGTCTATTGATGGTTTTTGGAGAGTAACAAAAACCCTTATTAAGTAGTTTGGCAGGACAGAGAGCTGAGCTGTGGTGGCTCAGTGGTTAGAGCACCAGGCTTGAGATGACAGAGTTGTGAGTTTGAAACCCAGGCTCGGCAATGAGCCTGGGTTGTGCTGTTGTGCACTGTTGTGCACTTTAAAAAAAAAAAAAAAAAAACTCTCTGTTTCTCCCTCTATTCCCCCTCCCTTCCCCTCTCTCTCTCTCTCTCTCCCCTCACCCCTCCCTCTCTCTCTCTCTCTCTCTCACCCCTCCCTCTCTCTCTCTCTCTCACCCCTCCCTCTCTCTCTCTCTCCCCCCCCCCCTCCCCCCCTCTCTCTCTCTCTCTCCCCCCCCTCCCCCCCTCTCTCTCTCTCTCTCTCTCCCCCCTCCCCCTCTCTCTCTCTCTCTCCCCCCCCCTCTCTCTCTCTCTCTCTCTCTCTCTCCCCCCCCTCCTATACTCTCTCTCTCTATCATACTTCCTCTAGGTAAAGTTACTTGACTTTTAATTAAAGTTAATGATGTTTCCACCTCAACCAACTGTTTAAAATCTAAGTCAAGTAGTACTAAGTAGTAGTTTTGGCTCAGTTACTTTAGGATTCATGATATAGGGTAGTTTGGCATGAGACTGAGGGGGGCTGTGGTGGTGGCTCAGTGGTTAGAGCAGCAGGCTGCGGAGGACAGGGTCATGAGTTCGAAACCCCAGCCCTGGCAAGATGCTACTCTCTTTTCCCTCTCTCCCCCTTCCCCCCGCCCTCCAACTCCTCCCCCCCTTCACAACCTGCCCCTCCCTCTCTCATTCAACTCACCTGTTTATTTTTCAGGGCTCAGTCGGTCTGTCAGAGCAGGGGATTCAGAGAGAGCGCCCTCTTCGCTTGGAGTCAAGAATCTGAGGCACAAAGAGGAGAAAGACAAATACATCCACAAAGCAGATTTTTTTGGTCCAAGCATTAACTTGGGACAGTAGTATCTTAAGAGGAGCCTTCTGATTATTGCAGCCCAGCACCACAATTGTAAGAACAACTAACTACGACCTGGAGCGGGAGCTTCTCTCGTTCATGTCCAAGCCTCTCTCGCTGGCCCGTGCCCTCCAAAAATGTAACAGTCCATTGGAAAAGATCCAGAGTACAACCCTGAGGCACGCCACGTCTCCACATCACAGCTGTCGGAGGCCCACAGAGGTTCATGTTTGGGCTTCCGAGTTGAAGTAGGATAAAGCCGCCACAGGATTTGTCTCTTTGAGGACTGGGGTTGTCTCTGGAAGAAAAAGAAAGAAGAGCAAAAGTGGACAAAACACAAACAGAATGCTTTGAATGCTACAACGATGGAATGTGAATATCCTTACACCAAAATAACAAATTACATTCTAGTTCACACTCACCAAAAAACGATAAAAAGGGGAGGTTCTAAATAGCATCGCGAAGAAAGGAAGAAATAAAAAACCCCAACCAAACAGGCATGGGGGGGTTTCCGGACTAATCATCGTAGATCTCAAGCTAATGCGGACACTAGTTTAATCACAAGCCTAACCTCCTCCCTCCACCGCAGATTCGCACTGGAATCACTACGAAGCTATCGCTAAAAGTTACGGACATTTGGCTTCACTCCTAAATGAGCCGGATACCTAAAAAAAATAATAAAAATCTGTCGCACGGATCACCAACAGGTTCTACGAAAGAGGCACTAATTCAGATCACATCGGCTTTTTATGCTTTTAAAAAACCCCAAAACAACGAGAAGTAGGCCATCGGCATTGGCCACAAATTACTTCCACAAGCTCGACAGTTCTGCGGGTTCTCAGCCAGCCCTGTGTTGCATAAGTGGTGTGTTCGAGTGCTCGACTACAATGCATCATTTGACGAATCCCAGGGTTTTGACGTACACGTACAAACGAACGGTGGTCCTAATCTGCGAGAATCTGAGGCAGATGCAATAAGTCTTCGCCTTTTTCAACTTTCCTTCACATGAATGACAATAAAATGTACATTCTTAAAAAGTAATCGTAGATATAACGACAACAACAACAATAATAATAATACAAACAAAAACACTGTATCCACTGATGATGGCTGATGATCTACTGGACTGCTTCGTGAACCAACACTACAGGCGTCTTCGTGAAAAGTTACACCGAGTTAAAACAGATCGCTGTGAGGGTGAGGGTACTATTAATAACAAGCCTGGGTGGGTGGGTTTCCTGGTTATCATCTCTGTTGCATTTATAATGCCTGTTTTTACCTCTGCATCCTATTAATATGCAAATATGTAATACATATTACACCCTAATTTGACCAACAGCTTAATCAATATCTAACAATGAATGCTTACATAATCACTGCATGTGCCTTAATAAACGCTGCCGTTTGAATAATTACGCATTTGCTTGCTTAGCAACACACGATAATTATTATGTAAAGTTCGTGAAACAATCATTAACAAGCAGTTAATTATTCATTCCGTTATTTCACACTCATAACTCACGGCTAACGAATAATAATAAATGCATACTATAATACGTCCCTAATGTGCGTCTTTGACATCCCGGGTCTAATCCCCAGGTCTTGGTGTGAAGCCCCAGCGCCTCATATTCAACACTTTAAACATTAATGTGCTGCATGCGGGGGGGTGGGGGGGAGTTCAAGCAAGCCTGAATTCATGAATACGAATAATGCTGTTAGTTATTTTGGCCGGAATACACAGATCAGCCATAACATTAGAACCACCTGTTCCACCAAAACAGCTCTGACCATTCGAGGAACGGACTGCACAAGACCTCTGCAGGTGTCCTGGTGTGGTATCTGGCACCTGGGCTGATGTTAGGTGGGACTGGCCTCAATGAGCATCAATGAGCCCTGGCAGCTCATGACCCTGTGGCCCTGTTTGAAAGGGAGGTAGTCCATATGTGTGAAGAACCGTTTCAAGGTTTAGAGAGGTTCTATTCCAGTTCACATTTATTATATAGACAGACCAGATGTACCTATGGGCACCATGCTGCCTAATGCCAGGTGTGGGCTAGAGGGGTGTAAAGCCCCCCAGCATTGAGCTGTGGAGCAGTGGAAGAACTGTGTTCTCTGGAATGATGGATGGAGCTCCATTCTATACTTTTGGGATGAATTGGAGATGATTAGACTCACCAAATGCTCTTGCCGCTCTTGAATGCAATCAAATGCTCACAGCAATTCTCTGCCAAAATCTAGTAGAAAGCCTTCTTCCCTAAACAGTAGAGATTGCAGTTACTCCAACAAAAGCAGGATACATTTTTTAACCCTTTGGTTTCTGAAGAAACAACAAATGAATAAGTGTCCCAATACTTTTGTCTTTTAGTGTGTTTCTGTACAGAGGCCATAGCCTCTGACAGTCTACAGTTCTGAACCCAGGTTAGTTTTATCCGTGGGTTGGAGTGAACATGCTCAGCAGCGCTCCTATAAACAACAGGACGCCGTCGGTGTGAGGAATTTGGATTTATGCTAATAGAAGAAAATCAAACGTCAAATGCGCCAACTGCTGGGCCTTCATTACTCACGTAAACGTTTCAGCTAACAGATGTTCTCAGCTCAGGAAAACATCATTACATATAGCCTTGTTGTTCACTTCTGATTAATCTGCTTTTAACGAAGCAGGAGCCGCCGGTAACGTGCACAGATGCATCAGACCTGAGCGAGTGCCGCCTGGCAGTGGCAGGTGAACAACTGGGGGACACTCAAACATGAAGGTGCTTCTAAGGGTTCTTTAAGCAGTGCCACAGAAGATCCACATTTGGTTTCATGAAGTGTAAGAGAGACGTGCGAGTGTGAAGAACCTTTTGAAGACATAAAAGAACCTTAAGAATGTAAACGTTCTGCAACAGCATGAGGGTTCTTCACGTTCTTCTCCTTAACAGATCGGCTCTTAAGAATTCAGCAAGGCCATAGACTGACTTATGCTTCCATACAGGACAATTTTAGTAAAGAAGCTGTGACTGTGAAGAATGTTAGGAAGATCTAAAGAACCTTCACCTAATAATAATAATAATAATAATACAATTCGAATGCACTTAAACGTCAGATAGATTCAAATTCATAAAGACTATTTAATAGCTGTAATAATAATAATAATGGTAATAATAATAATAATAATAATAATAATAATTAATCATAATAATATACAATTGTAATGCATTTTTAAAAATCCAAATTGGCAGACAATTTCTCACAAATTCATATAGATTCTCAAATAAATCAATATAAAAAATAAATAAATACACTTATGCCATTTGTCTTAAGCCCATTTGGCAAATTCAGATAGACCTTCATAAATGATAATAATAGCAATAATAATAATAATAATAATAATAATGCACTTAATACATTTACAGATAGACTCAAATTCATAAATACGCTCAGAATTAATAGCACCAATAATAATAATAATAATAATGCACTTTTTTTTTTAAACAAATTGGCAGATTCTCAAAAATTCAGAACGATTCTTAATAATAATAATAATAATACAATTTTAATACACTTAATACATTTACAGATAGACTGCATTTTTTAAAATCCATATTGGCAGAAAGTTTCTCCTAAATTCAAATAGATTCTCAAATAAATAAATAACTAAATAAATACACTTTTCTTAAGCCTATTTGGCAAGTTCAGATAGACATACAAAAACTATAACAGCAAAATAATTTTTAAAACTCAAGTTGTCAGGCAGACTCTTAAAACGTCACACAGGCACTCTAAATATATATATTTTAAATACTTAATTACACTTATTATTATTATTATTATTATTAACACCACTTACGTCCTTTTTTACTTAAATCTAAATTGACAGACAGACTCAAATAATAATAATAATAATAATAATAAGAAGAAGAAACTTCAAAGCGCTACATGGAATATATAAATAAAATATTTATAAAGAATAAATCTAAAAAGATGCTTTTTAAGTTTCTTAAATTTTAAAACAACCTAAAGAATGAGCCTTTTTAATAACGTCAGGTAAGACACATCATAACTGAGGTGCTCTGTAAGCAAAAGCTCCCTCACCCACAGACTTCAGCTTGCAGAGAGGCTGCTGTAAGGTAATGTACCTATCAGAGCGTAGCGAGCGAGAGGGCGTGTAGAACTTCACCGGGTCACAAAGACACCCTGGAGCTGTCCCACGCACTGCCCTGCAGGTCAGAATGAGAGTTTTATCATCTGTACATATTTAATGTAAAGGTTCTTCACACTCCGGCATGTCTTCTACAAACATGGTTCATAAGTGAGTGTCTGAATCTCCCCAGCAACCTCACAGCCAGAGAACAAGGCCATTACCTGTGACGCGGAGAGGACGGGAGCGGAGCTGCACAGCATGAACTACATCTATCGGAATGCGATATGATTTGTCATATGACAAAACGCATCAGCTGCTGACCTTGTTTCCATGTGACGCGGTTAAAAATAGCAGGGCTTCAACAAACATTCGACAATGAGAACGCTGGTGATTCATCAGACCACTCATACCTACCACATCTACTGGATCATCTGAGCTCGGCCGCTATTCGTGTGGCACAAACAGGACGTTTCAGCCAATGCTACGAGGTCTCGAGGTTGCAGCCTTTTTTACCGTGGCTCACCAACCGAAGTCTTCAGTAAAGCTACTCAACTTACATACAGTACATCTTGCTCTGATCTTCAAAGTGAATTAGACTGGAATCTGGGCGTTTCTACGTTATCAGGTTTTGAAGTTTTGACTGTTGAAATGAAAAGAAAAAAAAAGCGAGGACTCCAGAGCTGTTCCCAGGCCTCTAAACTGAGATTAAGGACCGAATGAGATTCAATTAAATTCAATTGCATTTGTATGGGGCTTATTATGACCGCCATTGTCCCAAAGCAGCTTCCAGAAATCCCGGACGAGCCCCCTAATGAGCATCACAGAGGGAGACTGAGGGAGGAAGAATTCCCTAATGCTGTGCATACGCTACGCAATTATCAGCCAGGTTTTACCCCTGATTTGCCCCTTCCCACCAATTTCCACACTCTCAAGTGATTTTCCTGGTTGGGGGGCTTCATCAGAACCCAGTAACAGCATGGGTGATCTGGTCATGTGAGGAGAAATGAGCCAAACTTATTATTTTTGTAGACCTTCAACCCACTTTTTCAACTCAAAATGTTCAAGAGGTGGTCGGCCAATGAGAGAACTAGGAGGGGGGAAGGGGGGGCGGTAGGATAACCAGGAGTCAACACTCGCCAAACAATTTTAACTGGACCTTCAACTGAGAGCCTAAAGACACAGACTGTACAGGAATGTGTTACTGATCACCTTCAGCTCCCGCCCAACCAACCGTTCCCCAAAACTCTGCAAAACAAGACCTGTGAGGTGATTCTCTCGAGCTTGTTATGTTAAGGATATTTGTGGCCTGTTACTGCTGCGACACAGAGAGGAGCCAAGACTCAAAAGATTTAACCTCCCTATAAGCATTAGAAACAACCTCCCTTAGATACTCAGGGAAGACCCACTAAGAGGAACCATGACTCTTGAGACCAGAACCTTCTTTGAGACCAACGTCAGGAACCCAGGCTGAAGAAGAAGTTCTTTAAGAGCATGAGAATGACCACCGAGGAGAACCATGACTAAAAAGGACAAGCTCCCTTAGATACTGAGGAAGATCCACTGACATAGAAGATCCAATGACCCAGGACTGAACTGAGAACCTCCCTCAGATACTAAGGAAGACCTACTGTGAAGAAGAACCTCCATTAGATACTGAGGAAGGCCCACTGAGAGGAACCATGACTCAGAAGGAGAACCTCCCTTAAGACCAATGAGAGGAACCTGGGCTGGAGATAAACGTCTCTAAGAGCATGAGCATGACCACTGAGGAGACCCAAGACTAGAAAGAACAACCTCCCTTAGATACTCCCTTAGAACCAAGACTGGTTCTAAGACCGCTGACATGAGCTAGGATAAAAAGGAGAACCTCTCTTAAGACCAATGAAAAGAACACTAGCTGGAGGGGAAATTCCTTAAAAGCATTAAAGGGATGAACCACTGAAGCTCAAAAGGAGAACCTCCTCCAGAGTATGAGGAGGAACCTCCCTTGAGATCAACGAGGGGAACCTGGGCTGGAGCCGAACCCCTGATCAGTGATCACCTACGACTAATACATCTAATCCATCAATCAAGCAATTCTCCAGAGCAGCTGTGATGGACAGAGGTTGGATCTACACTCTACAGGAAGATGCGTCTCCAGGACAGCGTTTGGTGAGCACTGCTCCAGACGAAATCCCCTGGTCCTGACCTTATGAACCCTACTTACTCACATTGGGCCTCATTCACCAAGACCTTCCTGAGAATTTTCTCAGCACTGCTCTCGTGTAAAGCCCTCACAGAAAGTCTGGGTCAGGCTGATGAGATGTTTTTACAGAGCAGAATTGTTCACAGCTCTGCTCCTATAATGGTGGATCCCATTGTCCTCCTAAACTGAACAAATCCCAGAGAAGGAGACGTTGGAGAATGTGAGAAAAATCGTAATGGCGTAAGAAATTTCTTCTTAAGAGTGTGAATACTTGGTGAATAAGGCCCATTATTTCCTTTTGAAGCATGAAGGTCAGCAACCATTCTTTCTTATATACAGAACATCTCAGCAGTCATTCAGCTTAACTGCTTTACAGTGTTTGGAAAAGCTGGCAAGCTGCATCCTCCCGTTTGGGGAAGTTACACATTTCCCACATATGCTGCTTCTTGTTAGGGGAAGAATTTTCTCTGGCCTTGTGTACTGATCGACCACTTCTGTTGAAGGACCTTCCTGACATGTAAACATCCAGAAGGACGCCGTCATCCTCTTTAGCCCCAAATGTAAAAAAAGTCAGGATTATCTGACACTGGATGACACTACTGCTACTTGATGCTACTTGAATTTGCACCCATTGTGTCAGACAGAGGGGTGATCATCATCATCCAACATCCTCACCTAACTCACTAACACTCTTGTCGCAGAATGCAACCAAATCCTTGCAGCAATGCTCCTCCAAAATCCTGTAGAAAACCTGGAAGGATCCTGGACAGTAGAGACAGTTACTCCAACAAAAGCTAGATAAGACTAAAAAGGACAAGATCCACTGAGAGGAAGAACCTCCCTTAAAGCATGATAAAGACCCAATGAGAGGAACCCGGGCTGGAGGACCAATGCTAAAAAGGACAACCTCCCTTAGATACTGAGCAAAACCCACTGAGAAGAACCAAGACGTAAAAGGAGAACTTCCACTGATACAAATAAGTACAACCCAAACTGAAGGAGAAATTCCTAAAAAGCTTTTTTTATTAAAACTATAATAATGTCAATTAAACTCTTTTTATATCCTTGATTTTTAAAAGAAACAATGAATGAGCAGGTGTCCCAATACTTTTGTCCACAAAGTGCATTTGATTAAATGGTCAATTAAATCTATATGCAACGCAATAGGGTGCGAAAGGGTGGCCGACACAAACAGTGCCTTTGATAGCTGGGCTACAGTCTGAACGGTGCTTTTTGCAACCCCTTTCTGATGCCATCTAGAACCATCTACAAAAGGATGGTGTCCAGCTTCATGTGCAGACCACAGGTAAGCAGTTCTCCTCAAAGATCTTGTAGAAAGCCTTCTTCCCTGGACAGTAGAGACAGTTACGCCAACAATTAACGAGAAGGTGTCCCAATACTTTTGTCCAAATGGTGGATTGTAAACAGCAGAATATTTGCATTGATAATGTAGTAGCGTGGGGGAAAAGAAAAGGATAAGCCCGACTGTTTTTAAAGAGTGCAGGAAATGAACAGTTCAGTCGAGAACAGTTCAGCTGGAGAAGTGGATACAAGGCCATTCTCCATTCTACGTCGGCCTGGTGGTGGTCTGGTCAGGACTCGATCATCTGCTTTACACGCTGGCAACTGTGCTTGGTGGGTCTAAGCTGAGGTAAAAAGAGGCTTTTCTATTTTAAGGCGTGAGATAAGGAGCGAGCATCATCAGATCAGCTAAATCTCAGAGGCTAATCGCATTTAATCAGTGCAAGGCAGCGGTGCAGAGACAGCCTTTTAACAGATTAGCTGGAAGGAACATGAAGAACTGGAGCCAATTCCAGCTCGGTTTCATGTGGCTTCTTATAGACGGCTCGCTCTACGGTAGGAGGAGCGGTCGCCACGTCTCGATCTCGGCCAATCACAAAGAGGCTATTCAGGAAGAGTAAAAAAAAAAAAACAACAACGAACAGCCTAATATTGACTGTAAGGAGCCTCAGAGGATCCTTTCAATGATCACAGTTCCATTCATTAATATTGTTCTTAATTATTATTAATAATATTATTATTATTCCCGTTTCTCCTTAAGACTCATATTCTTTGAAGAAAAGGTTGACAAGATCCACCTGCCTCCCCCTGCCTCCACCTGCCTCCACCCCTCCCACCAGACACCGTCCTCCTCTTCCTACTTCTCAGCCTTGCTTCCCTCCTCTTCCCACGGGCGTCATCCTACACCTCCTCCCATCCAACCACCCGGCCCCCGGCCCCCTAGACCCTGTTCCTACCACACTGTAGAGGGCATGCATCTTAGCAAACACCCTAGCAACCAACACCCATACCATAGCAACACCACAGCAACCAACATCTATACCATATTAGCCACTTAGCAACACCTATACAATAGCAGCAACTTAGCAACACCTATACCATAGTAGCCACTTAGCAACACTTTAGCAACCAACAGTTATATCATACCAGCACCATAACAAAACCCTAGCAACCACCTAACAACACCTTAGCAACCAACAGCTATACCATAGCATCTACTTAGCAAAACCATAGCAGCCACTAAGCAACACCTTAGCAACCAACAGTTATACCATAGCATCACCTTAGCAACCAACACCCAAACCATAGCAACCACTTAGCAATACATTAGCAACCAACAGCTGAAGTATAGCATCACCTTAGCAACCAACAGCTATACCATTGCAACCATTTAGCAACCACCTGGCAACGCCATAGCAACCAACAGCTAAAGTATGGCAACACCTTAGCAACCAATGCATTACCATAACAACCGCCCAACAACATCACAGCAACCAACAACTATACCACAGCAACACCTTAGCAACAAACACCCGCTTCACCGCAACACTGCTGAGCTGCAATCACACTCGCACGTTCTGCCGGATCCGCACTGGATAATAATCTCTGGCTGGAGTTGAGATGTGTGAGTGTGAGGAACCTTTCAATCAAGCGAAGGTTCCTAAGACCTTTAAAAGACTCTTCACAGACTAATGAGGAACAGGAAGAGCCAATTAAGCTCGTTTCTACTGCGGAAGGGTAGAGGTGGCTGTGGGATTTCAGGGACTCAAACTTGCAATATCCTGGTGCGGAGACGGCTGCAGCACACAGAGCATTGTTCTCAAAAAGCTCAAAAACACATTTCCTGATATGTACCCACATGCCCTGCTGTGTAACTCCACCCGTCAGGGCAGCAACGCAATGCATTATTTACGGTGCCCCTCTCCCACCTATCCCACGCGCACGTGCAACCGAGTCAGGACGGCCGAGCGGTTACTGCCTCATTACCATCCGAGCTCCAGAGCAGCTGTGCTGGATCACTGTCAGATCTGCAAATGCTGTCGGACACATTAATACCACTCAGCTTGGAAAGATATGTCAGCGGCTAATGGCGTGATTTATTCCGAGAGACGAGGCGCTGTCATGTAAATGTGGACGCCTGTCAGTCCGGCTTAAGCCCGAGACTGAGATCAAGAGCGTGCATTGGAGGCGCTTGGTAAGAGCCATAGGACAGGGACAGAGCGCCCCTAAGGAAGGACATCCGTCCTACAAAGCAGGGTCATTATTTTATTGGATTGGCCTGCCACTGCCTTATCGATTTTGGACTCGTCCGATCTGAGGTGAGTTATGGGAACTTCACCACCATTGGTCAGCGCCTCGGTGGCTCACCGTGCACGTGTTCCATCTCGGGTTCCAATACGAAGGCGGTTAAATGGTCCCTTATACGCTATTGATCTGGATATGTCTCAAACACCTTTCCAACAGAAAGCAATACAGTGTCCTTTTAAAGACGCAGTTCCTGGAAAACCTGTGGCCTGGCAATTCATACTGGAAGCAAGAAAACGAGCCACATGTAAACGAATCTTTGCGTCTTTAGGAAGCCTGAGCAGTCCTCATCCGTCACACTGGAGGTCACCTTCGCTCTCTCTCTGTGATTGGAATCAGATCATTTATTAGCGAGAGACATTGGGTGCAACAGACTTTCTGTAACCGTGAACAGTTAAGGGTGTAGAAAATCTGATGTCTGGTCATTTTCTGCAATATTAGTGCATTATTTTTCATTTCTATACTTTTTGGAAAGTTGAGCCATGCACAAGCTCGGGCACCCGAAAAAAAAAATCGGAGGCCTAAGGTCTCTATCTTAGGGCTACGACTTGTCCACAGTCCTCATTAGGAAAGGAACGCCAGACGAGGCAGATTAACTCCAAAGCTTCGTTCACTCCTCAAACCTTATCCCAACAATCGGCAGCCGTGGGCTCCTCCAAGCAGCTGCTGAGCACTCAAATGAACATACAAATAACCGATGCCAAAAAAAACGAACAGTAGCGATTCAGCAGACTCTGGAGTGGCGGTGGCGGCCCTGTTCTGATGGCCAACATTTCCTGTGATGATGGAGGTCTTTCGCCTGATCCAAGTCCAACAATCGGCAGCCGTGGGCTCCTCCAAGCAGCTGCCAAGCACTCAACATACAAATAACCGTAATGTGTAGTTACCAAACGTCTGTTAAAGCGAACAGTAGCGATTCAGCAGACTCTGGAGTGGCGGTGGCGGCCCTGTTCTGATGGCCAACATTTCCTGTTCTGATGGAGGTCTTTCGCCCGAGCCGTGGGCTCCTCCAAGCAGCTGCCAAGCACTCGACATACAAATAACGATGCCAAATAACCGTAATGTGTAGTTACCAAACGTACCGTCTGTTAAAGCGAACAGTAGCGATTCAGCAGACTCTGGGGTGGCGGTGGCGGCCCTGTTCTGATGGAGGTCTTTTGCCCGATCCAAGCCTGACGAGGCCTGAGACTGTATCAGATTTCAGTATCAGATTCAGAACAGCTCCACTCACCTTACAGGAGCACTGTGTAGCTCTACAGGTCCAGACTGCATCCATCTGTTTCCCTGCAGACTCTGACAGTCAGCCTCCTCTCAGCCTGTTCTCCTCAATGCTCAGGACCCACAGCACTGACCACCACAGTGGTAGTATTTGGGTGGTGGGTCATCAGCCCTTCAGCCCTGCAGTCACAATGACATGGTAGTGGTGTGTGCTTGCAGTTTATTAAGGTCATTAATATTATTAGTCACGACACAGAAACACACCTACACACTCATTTAGCCACAGAAAGGAAGGGAAGTGTGGACAACAGCACGTCCAGCAGTCAGCTAGCTAGCTAGCATGCTAACTAATTAAACCGTGGAGATTTCCTTACCTCTTAAGTCTTTGGCAGCTGAGGGAGTATTTACTGCTGGGCAGGGGGGTGTTAATGTTCATTGGCAGTGATATTTCTTTCATTTCTCTTTTAGAAATGAAGTTATTTCGCCTTGTCCACGAGTGAACGCACTTTCCCAGCCGTGCAAGCAAACGCAAGCTCACGGTCTCCACCAGGGGGCGCTGTTGCACTCAGCTAGCTCCGCGCGCGTCTCTGAAAACAGAGGAAAGCGGAACGACAGCAGCGTGTTGTAAACACAGCGGGAGTAGTTCTGCTTTTGAGGCTCAAAAACTCTTAAATGTTACAAAAATGAGAGAAATGTAAACGTTGTTGAGCTTTTTAGCCCGAAAAGGCGCAGCTCCGCGGTTCTCGCGCGTTTGTTTACAGGCACGTTTTTCCAGAACCAAGATGGCGGACGCGCTGTGGTATCGCAGCAACGGGCCAGAGCGGCCAGTTACTCTCCTCAGGCAATTCGTTTAATTATTATTATTATTATTATTATTATTATTATTATTATTATTAACAATAATAATACATTATTTTATTATTAAATAAAATTATTTTGTCGGAATAGGCCGACATTTCGCATCTCTTGGATACATCTGTTGTTATTTTTCCAAAAAACATATTTATTGAATCAGTTTTGAATAATAACACGAATTACAATTAATTATCACTATTGCTAATCCCTAATGTTTATTCGAGGTACAATTTCTACACAACATATCAACTAAATGACCCCCAGCCCATCACATTATTTACTGTATTAGTCTTCCAAATCATACATTCAGTCTGAATTTTAGATTTAATAATTAATTCTCATTTATTTTTATTGTTATTATTTATCTTTTAACGGTTGTTATTATTAACGGTCTTTCCGGAACCAAGATGGCGGACGAGCTGAAGTATCGCAGCAACGGTCCGGAGCGGCCAGGTACAGTACACACCTCTACCAATCAGGTAATAGATTCATTATTATTATTATTATTATTATTATTATTATTATTAATAATAATAATACTTTATAATTATTATTATTATTATTATTACTTAATTAAACTAACCTTCACAGGTTGTCTTTTCTGTAATTGAGGATACATTTCACATCTTCAAAAACAATCTTTCTTGAATCAGTTTTGAATAATAATAATAATAATAACAACATGAATTACATTCAAATATCACTTTTAATAATCTTTAATGTTAATTCTATGTACAATTTCTACACAAAATATAAACTAAATGAGAATATTGACTGTATTCACCCTCTGGTTCATACATTCTACCTGGATTATAAATTTAATAATTAATAATAAAAAAAATTATTAGTCCTCTTATTGTTATTATTAACAGTTTTCCAGAACCAAGATGGCGGGTGAGCTGAAGTATGGCAGCAATGGGCCAGAGCAGCCAGTGTGACATCTAGTATATATATGCTTCCACCTCTATGACTCAGGTAATTAGTGTAAATAATAATGAGTGATTTTGTTAGGTTGGGTCTCAACACAGGTGGTCTATTCTAGAATAGGGTACATTTTACGTCTCCCAGATAAACTTTGTGTTATTTTGCATTATTATTATTATTATTATTATTAATAATAATAATAATAATAATAATATTTAATTATTTAATTTTCACTATTATGAATGTTTATTCTAGGTGCAATTTCTACACAAATATCAACTAAATGATTCCCAGCCCAAACATTATTGACTGTATTCACCTTCTGATTCACACATTAAATAGTTAATTACATTTTTCTGGGATTACTCTATGAACAGTTATGAAATGTCGACTTTGTTAATGGTTTTAATGGTTTAAGCAGTTGAATGATAACGGAGTCTTTGAATCGTTTGATATTTTAAACACCCTCAATTCTAGAATTGGCTGTATAACGTACAGTGTAGTAATATAGTGCATACAGGCCAGTGTTTCTGGGACCCAGATGGCAGACTCGCTGATGTATCGCAGCAATGGGCCAAAGCGACTTCTAGGTTTATATGGTTCCACCCTTATATACATTATTGACTGTACTTGTCTTCTAAAGCATACATTCAGCCTGTCTTTGAGTCCAGGTATTTATGGTTCCACGTCTATTAATCAGGTCATTTACAGGGGATTGTTGTAATTACTCTATTAAGTTATAAAATCAGTTGCATAGAAAATGTCATTTTTGTGATGATATATATATATATATATATATATATATATATTATTTATTTTATTTGTTTATTTATTTTGAGTGTCTGTTCCAACATTCAGGTCAATTCTGTTACATCTGACCTTAAAACTGCACCAAATCTGCGAACAGTTCTGATGAAAGCAAGTGACCGTCACTCAGTGATGTCTTTTCCTCTGGCGGGAAACACGTGGAAGGCCGTGAGGTATGTCAAAATTCTTCTCAGTATTTTTGTGAAATGTTCAGGATATACCAACAATATATTAATTAGAGGCAGTGGTGGCTCAGCGGTTAGAGCGCCGTGCTATTGTATTGATAACAGGGTTGTGGGTTCGATTCCCGGGCTGCCCCAAGCTGCTGGAGTTGGCTGCCTACCGTTCTAGGTGTGTGTGTGTGTGTGTACTTACTGCCCCTAGTTCACTAGTGTGTGTGTGTGTATGTTCACTACCACAGATGGGTTAAATGCGGAGGTCACATTTCACTGTACAGTGACAAATACGTGCACCTTTACCTAATTATTTGTCAGATTTGTTATTGTGATATTGAGAGAATCAACAGTAATAAATAATACATTAAAATAAACACTAATGCACACAGAGAGGATGGAGTTAATGCACATACTGGTGGAAAATGTCAACGTACCCTCGGTTCTAGACTAGGCCTCATAACGTACAGCCCATAGTGTCCAAACTGAGAAATGGGAGAGCTCTAGTGCAGCACTGTGATGTTTTCATGCCCTTGCAGAAACAAAAGACTTGGCGCAAGAGGACGGAGAAAGTAAGCCGTAGAGGAGGACACGGAGAGTGTGATTGCTACAGCAGGGGGGCTTTGTCCTGCTGCGGTATCGAGCGGAGGAGCCAGAGCCATTTTTCCGCCATGAATCTCTGTCTGAAAGACAAGGCTCCCCTGCCCACTGAGATAATGCTGACGGAAAGGGAGTGCCAGCCTAGTCCGGCATGAGCTGGGCCAGAGATAACGCCGGAGCTGGCCACTCACATTAGATGAATCCGTGTATAATGGATGAATAGCGTCCCGCTAGTGCTACCTGCCCTGCAGCCGTGGACCTTTATGAGTTATGAGCAGATTGTGGGGGCTCATGTGTTCTGGAGGATCCAGAGATTCACCAGTGGGTTAAGCGGTTAAGTGAAGGACAAGATCCAGTGACGCAGTGGTCACCATCAGAAGCAAGAGCTTTTAGCTTCTTTCCAGAACATGTTGGACCTGCCCTGCTGAAATAACCAGCACCATCAGCTCAAGCTTAGCTCTTGACCATGAGTTTGATGGTCTACCTAGCCAAAGCTTGACCATGCTGCTTGACAAGCTTGGTGATGGTGGTCATGGTGGTCGGCAAACATAACCGACATAACCAAACCGGTTGACCAGAATAATTAAATTGACCAAGTTGGTCCCACACAATCCAGCTAGCTAACAAACATGTCCATGTTTGTCAACCAGTAGCAGCAGGACCACCATGATGACATTGGTCAACCAGCATGACCCATGGTCCATCATGGGTGACCAGCTTTTTAACCACCTTGACCATCTAAAGACCAGCTACCAGCCTGACTTTTCAGTAGAGGAGTGGACGTATTTCTAGAGGAGGTTTCGTAATTCTTTCTTTTTGATTCCTGGATGAACTGCCTAGATGGCCTGAGTGACCAGTGCATTGGTCATGGCCTAGTCTGAAGGCTGGAGTTCACCGAACATTCATTTCCGGCCTAGAAAACGCTACAGTGAACTTTCCATCATTTGCTCAGAAGACCCTGGCCAATTCAAGTTCAGACTGAAGGAAAAGTATCTTCCAATTGAAATGGCGGTCCCGCAGGACCTTGAGCGCTTTCTTCTGGTTCCAGAGCGCCGAGTCCTACAGAACAAAGCTCTCTCTGGTGCAATCCTCCGATGTTGGAGCTTTAATGAAATGCCTTTATTTGGTCTGCATGACTGAAATTACAGACCGTGACTTGGGTAATGGCATAACCGTCGCAATTAGCGGTTATCACAGCCTGGGGGCCGGCGTCCCATTATAAGAATAATTAGGGTGAATCTAATATCTGAGCCGGATGGCTCGACGTGGCGTTCTCTAAGCCGTGAGAAACAAAGACGTGAACTAATTTCCGAACCTTTTTAGAGCTTCTTGCATCTGCACGGTGTCACGTAATCTAATATAGGCTAGATATGATCATTACTGAGGAAGCAAAGGTGCAGGTTTTTGTCCTTGGTCACTGCTTGTTCTGCAGCAGAGTGAGGAGCTCTCGGAGCTCTCGGAGCTCTCGGAGCTGCTTAACATTCAGCTTCATTACTTTGTTGGTACACCCTTTACGTGAGCTTTAGAGACTTGAAAGGCGCCCAGAAAGCTTTTCCAGCCTCGTCTTTGTCGACTTTATTCAAAACAGCCTCCGAAAAAGCTCACTTTCACAAACCGTCAAACCTAGAGCTGGAAAGGAACAGAATAAAGAGGCGAGAGGCAGCAAAAAAGGAAAATGCTCTTTTCATAATGCATCATAGAGCTCCAGTCGCTGACACAGCAGTGCGGCCGGTCTCATACGTCGGGTCGGCAGACGGCATCAGCAGCTGTCGGAGCTTTATACGGACTTGAAGAGGCAGGGAAATGAGATATTTCCATCAGCTGGAGTCCTTCAATTCCTCAATCTTTCATTTGGACGCTTCGTGTAGACGGAGTGAATTGGGTGACCCTTTAAAAGCATGTCCTACCAGCAGAACAAATGGAATTGGAGAGCTAACGGGTGGATGGATATGGGAACGGTGATAGAATCCCAAATCTGCCGGGGAATGTCAGCAGCCCCTCTGAAGTGACGTACCTTTACAATACCAGTCAACAGGTAGAACCCGAGCCAGTTAACCCTCCCATTCAATAGGACTCCTGACCCTAAGAGGGGGAGGACCAGCACATGCCCTCGCCTTTTTCAGAACTGCCGCCAGTGCAGCATCACTAGGTCGTGGACCCCAGCTCTGATACATCAGCCAACAGACGCCTGCCAACATCCCAATGGGAGTGATGAGGGGAGAGAGAGAGAGCATGGCCAATTGTGCTCTCTCTGGTTGGGGCTGCCGATGGCAAAACCAGAATCCCCACCCAGAATCCCCAGGCCATAGTGTCAGCATCCGAGTCCACGTAAAGCCCCCGCATGCTCAACACTGCTGTCTAAAACAAACACAGTGCTGCTAGAGACCACCCTTACTTCAAACCACTCATTCAAGTACTAGTTCTAGTTAAGTAATGAAGGTGAGGTGAGTAATGAGGTTCATGTACAAATGAATGAAGACTGTTGTTGCCACGTGAACCAAAAACAGACCATAATAAGACTACAGTAAGTGGGATAAACACTTGGCGACAAACGTTAAATATGGGCCCTGTAATATAAGCTCCTAGCCAACATGCTCATGGGGGGCTCATATGGGTGGAATGGGGGCAAGATATGGGCTCTGAGTGGGTTTATACACGTGTTGTTACTGGGACTGAATTGGGCTTCTTACATGGGCCCCCTTATTATAGCCCACTCTAATCTCACATTGGTCCCATGTAGGCCGGGTGCAGTGTACAAATCAGTTGGGCTACCCCTACAGGGCTCACTGCAAATGATGACATCTTAGCAAAGTGAACCCCCCTTAAATGAAGTTTAATTATGAGATCTCATTTTTCTATTGTTCCAAGAATATTCTAAAATGATGAAACTTATTTTCACTTGTTTAAAGTGATTTCAATTTGCATTATTTTTATTTTATTATTATTGTTTGTTGTTTCTTGAATGAACTCCTTAATCCTTGCTTCTTCACCCTCATAACTGCAGTACTTTCATCATTAACATCCGTTTCATAGACCCTAAAATAGAACCCTGTGGGACGCCACAGAATATACTGATACCAAATAATTCATAGCGGTTTCGGCTCTGGGATTAATAACAGAACGATGAGTTTAAGAGGTAAAGCACAATAATCCACCAACAGAATGAGACCATTTTAGTGGATAAAAAGCTAAAAGTTATAATATTACTCTAATAATCTCAAAGTGAGCAATATTCAGAATTTACACCACCTTTAAGTGGACTTCACTTGCTGAGATCACTTTCGGCAGTGTTACTGATACACATGCAGGACCTAAGAGCAGCTGACCCACTCTTGAACCTCATTTCAGTGCATTACAGTTAAACTCAGTTTCAACACAAAATTATCAGAGACAAAATGATTCAACACAGGATTCACATTATTTACAAACGATAAAGAGGAGATTACGGCTGGAGTCACTCCTGTCCCATTAAAAGTGATGACCGATGGTCACATTGGAGACAAAGTGAGTTTGACCGTACAGAGTGAGAGAGTTGTGTCCTTGGCTGCTGTATCAAAAAGAGAAGAATAACAGGGTAGAAAAACAGCCCACCCTCCAAAACCAAAAAAGAAATAAATAAATAAAGAGAAAGCCCCTGTGCTAAAGTCACACCCAGATCACAGCCCGCGATGCCGAGGACAACAAAGAAGCGCTGAGAGTCAGTAGTCAGTCTTGCCGTTTTTCAGCGCCGGCCTTCAGTCCAGGTCACTTTTTCAAAAGAACGAAGGCTGTGGATGAAACTTTCATTAAGCAGGCAAATAAAAATCATCATTCATGAGCACCAAGCAGAGGAAGCTGCTCAAGCCTTCCAGGAAGGTGGTCTGGTACGGCCCTCTCAAAAGATGTGTTTGAGGTGTTTGATGCCGTAGGTCTTGAAGAACACCAGCAGGATTAGGGTCCACAGGCCCAGGATGAAGCCGTCAGGAGGGTGCCAGTCCTTCTGCTTGGGTTTCTGTGGACGACAGGAGAAGGAGGAGGAGGAAGAAGAGGAGGCTTTCGTGAATATCACACTGATCAAACATCATTGCCAAAACTAGCCAGAAAGAACTAGATAGAGAAGATGATGGACACACAGACAAAGGAGAGATGAGGGAAGAATTTGAAAACAGTAAAACTTCAGAAAAAAAACTAAATGGAAATAAAATTGAATGAAAATAGCAAAATAAATAAATAAAATAAATAAATAAATAGTCAAAATGATTTAACATGGGGAAAAATATATAATTAGTTATTAGAAATCTACAGAGTAGAAAGTCAATAAATAAATACATATGAAAATAAAAATTTAAATAAAAGAGTAAAAATAAATAAATAATTGACTAAATACACAGTAAAAGGAGTTAAGCAAAATATTAAAACAAAGTTTATACAAATAGTGAAATAGTAAAATGTAGTAGAAATAAAATTGTAAGCAAATAAAAATTAAATGGAGGAAAAAAAAAAAGTGAAAATCGTGAAAAAATAGTTTCAGAAATTAGTGCGTAAAGACAGTGTAAGCATGGAAATAACTACAGAATAAAAATGTCAAATAAAATAAAGAAATATATAGTTAATATAAGTTCAAATAGAAATAGAGATGTTAAATAAAAAAGTTAATAATGTTCAAATAAAAAACAAATTATAGTTCAAAATTAAATAGAGCAATAGTTGCAATAGAGAGAAAAACAAAAGTGAACCAAAGCAATAAAATGAATAAAACAGAGAGAAATACAAATGAAAACAGTGAGTGAAGGGAAAAGGATTGAGGCAGGGATGCACTGATGGACGGGTGAATGAATAAATAATGAAAGAAATAAAGAGACACTTTCCCCAGACGGTGTTTGCCCATTTACCGCCACATCATCACTTTGTGTACGGATATTATACTTTTAAATTGTCCTCTATTAAACATGCATCACCAGAAGTGCATTTATATGCTAATGTGGTCCGAATATTCTACAGAGAGGGGTTTAACCTCTAAAAAGCAAAAGTCCCCATAACTTTTCCAATTACATTGCAGCGAGGGGCGCGAGAGCATGCCCTTAAAAGGCGTCTGTGAACACCGCAGGTGACCGCCAGTGTCCGTTAACGTGCAAGATCTTCATTATCAGGCCACATCTAAAGGAGGTGTTGAGTGGGGGGGGGGGGGGACTGCAGCCGCGAGTTGGCCTGGGAAAGAGAAAACAGCCCTGAGCACAAATGTCCGGCACAAATCACTGTGGACTCTCTAGCACAGGGTTCAGGGTTCAGGGTTCAGAAGGACAAGTGAACAGCCTGCCCATGGTCATCAAACCAAGCTGCTGATATACTGACCAACAGTCTTTGACTTTTTGGTGCAAAATAAAAGCAATAAAATTACACTACTTAAAGTCTATCATCAGGACCTGACCTCCCCTCACGTGGCTGAATTCAAGCAAATCCTACTCACAGCAATGTTCCAACATCTATTGTAAAGCCTGTGCAGTAGAGTAGAGGCTGTTGCTGCAGCAAAGGGGAACAAACTCCCTACTAATACCCTTGATTTCAGAAGACACTCTGGATAAGCAGGTGTCCACAAACTTTTGGACATTTAAAAAGCACCGCTGGTCAAATCACACATTTTGATTGGTTTATCCTCCGGTTGCCCACCAGCGCTGTCCAGCACAGTCTGCTGAAAGTGCTGAAGGTATCGCTGCACTACTATGGATGGTCCAAAGGTCAAACTCGGAAATTAAGACAACAGTCTGCATGATGCTAATTGGTGTACATTAGCTCCCATTACTTATTAGCAACATTAGCCTTGAGGCTTCAGTGCAGAGCTGAAACCGCGCCCGTCTGATTTCCAAAGCGTCACTATAAACATTGTTTCCCATCACCTGAGATGAAGACACCAAATCCTCCATTGACCTCGGTGTTTAGCTGAAGAGCAGAGCTGAACTCATGACCCGCTGCCGCACACAGCTGACATTTGGGTAAGCCGCGAGACGGCCGGGTGAACACGGGCACGCTTGCTCCAGCAGCTCGAGAGAGCACCAGCCATTATAATGGGAAGAGGATCTCTCATCACCATGGAAACCACATCACGCAGCAGAGGAGGTCCAGGCGCACCGCTGTCAGACAGGGCTTTGATCTGCCCGAGATTGCGGATAGGGAAATTACATACAAGAGATGATGACTGACTGAACCCACCTACAGCAGCTAGCAGAGGCCTTTGCTGGACGTGTGCAGCAGAGCAGTGGGACAAAGGCCGTCACAAGCCTCCAGACAGAGCCAATAGTACCAATCCTCGAGACTCTGGGAATCGGACTCGTATCCCAGAGGCCCAAGACTCAGACACAGACTCGTACCCCAGAGGCCCAAGACTCAGACACAGACTCGTATCCCAGGGACTAAAGACACAGCTCAGACTCGCACCCCAGGGACTAAAGACACAGCTCAGACTCGTATCCCAGGGACTAAAGACACAGCTCAGACTCGTATCCCAGGGACTAAAGACACAGCTCAGACTCGTATCCCAGGGACTAAAGACACAGCTCAGACACAGACTCCTAGAGCCTAAAGACACAGCTCAGACTCGTATCCCAGAGCCTAAAGACACAGCTCAGACTCGTATGCCAGGGACTAAAGACACAGCTCAGACTCGTATGCCAGGGACTAAAGACACAGCTCAGACTCGTATGCCAGGGACTAAAGACACAGCTCAGACTCGTATGCCAGGGACTAAAGACTCAGCTCAGACTCGTATCCCAGAGCCTAAAGACTCATCACAGACTCGTATCCCAGAGCCTAAAGACTCATCTCAGACACAGACTCCTAGAGCCTAAAGACTCAGCTCAGACTCCCATCCCAGAGCCTAAAGACTCAGCTCAGACTCCCATCCCAGAGTCTAAAGACTCAGCTCAGACTCCCATCCCAGGGCCTAAAGACTCAGCTCAGACTCGTATCCCAGGGCCTAAAGACTCAGCTCAGACTCTCACACACGTTCTCTACAACGACATGGGTCACCGGATGCAGTCTTTCTCTGAATATTCACATGGGTACTTTTGTCTTTAAAATCCAGAAGGACGCTGGAATCAGCATGAGACATCTCTCTCTCTCGGGCTGTGTGTGTGTGTGTGTGTGTGTGTGTGTGTGTGTGTGTGTGTGTCAGATAAACATTTCAAAGTAAAACCAGACGATCCTCCTGACACGCAGTAGCTGGACCAAACAAGCCAGCAGCCTTCCTCAATTGGATACAGCTGGAGTCTTTAGGGTTTTCGGGCTAAATGGAACAGCTGTACATGAATCAATTTCACTATATGGACAAAAGTTTTGGGACACCTGCTCATTCATTGTTTCTTTCAAAATCAAGGCTATTAAAAGGTTTCTCCTGCTTCTGTTGGAGTAACAGTCTACTGTCCAGGGAAGAAGGCCTTCTACAAGATTTTGTAGGAGCATTGCTGTGAGGATTTGATTACATTCAGCAACAAGAGCGTTACCAAGGTCAGGTCACCACCTCATCCCTCAACTCCCCAACTCATCCCAAAAGTACTGGATGGAGCACCACAAAAACAAAATTACCCAACTCAGAGAAAACCGTTACTCCACTGCTCCACAGCTTTAAAAGCTCCACGGCTTTTAGTAAGGGTGTCCACAAACATTTGGACAACATAGTGTAAATAATTAAGAATTATTAAACGAACGCAAGAGCTGGACGCGAGCGCTGCATTCTGCTACACCTGGCTGCATACGGAGCTGCAAGCTACGAGACGTTTGGATCTTAAGGACTCTCACGAGTCTACAAATACGCCCGGATGTAAGCGGCCGTATGTGGAATGTGAAGCGGCAGCAGCGGAAAAGCCGGAAAACATTCTGCTGAATAATTCAGAGAAAGCAGCGCGGCACTGCGCCGGAGAAAACAGCAGGCGAAAAGTCGTACGCCGCGTAAAAAAAATGGACACCAGCAAAACAAACCTGGCCTGGCCTTCATCTTCAGGGCACGAACGGCAGGGCGTCTGGAGACAGGATTTGAGCGGGTGAACGAGAGCGATCCCAAAGAGCTAAAAAGTAATCAGGTTTAGTGTTGAGAGAAAGGCCCTAAGTCTCGTCTTGGAGGGAGCGTAGTATGATTAGTCTTCACCGGGGGGATAACCTCGTCTCCCACAGAGAGAGCCGCGGCATTTGTCGTCAGGCGCTCCCCGAAGTCTCGGATGCAGAGACTATTGCGCAGCATCGTCTTTTGATTACCTGCTAATAACAGGCTCGGGAAGAAAAGCTTTAGACAGCAATCCGAGCTCCCTCGGCTGCTTACCTCCGGGTTGTGGAGTCAGACAAAGGGCTTTTTTCAGCGCTACACCAGGGTTTCTATCGAGCGCACAGAGAGAATTCAATTTAGGAGAGAATCGCTCCTCCAGTGAGTCGTCCCAGCGGTGCACTGACTGCTGGGATTCAGCTCTGGGGGAGTACATTTCTCCAGTATGACAACATTTAATCCCCACACCTCCAACTTCTCCTGGGAGCAGACAGCAAATACAGCAGCTGGGACATTCCTTTAGGCCACTGGGTGAACAAAGAAGCCCCTGGGGGATTCTCCAAGTGACGCTTTGGCCACACTCCAAATTTCCAACGTCCGTCCGAGACTGTCGTTTGGCGCCGGAGCTACACGCATAGCAGATTTGGCTAACGGGAAGCTAATCAAGCCGTGCTGACTTGCATGTATGGAGGGCTCAGATGATGTCTCCGAGGACTTGCGGGAGCATTCCAGTGAAATTTACTACTAGGAACTTCCGACATCCCAGTTCAAATGGAACGCAGCATCAAAACTCCACCGACAGCCAAAAGAACCGACTTGGACTCGCTTTCCAGAGACTGGACAACACGACGTTGTCGGCGGTAGCTCCATTACCTTTGAGCCCTTCCTCAAAACCTAGGAGAAACTAATCCATGAGGTGGTGAACAGGGAGCTAAACGACCCTTCCTCTATGCATATTAACTGCAATGCGACAGTTGAGGCAACTGCTATAGTGGTCAAGCCAGGAGCCGATCCATAAGGTGGGCATGCTTTAGTAGGACTCGGTACCTTGTTGGGATGCCAGAAGCCATTTACAGGCTGGTAAAAGTCACTACGCTTGAGTCAAGGATAGTGGACCCAATGGATTGTGCAGAATTTGACCATGGACGGTGAGGACGGTGCGTTATTAAACTCCAGGTTGGTCTGAACGCATACAAAAGGTAAACCGCGGCTGGCAAACGGCTGGCAGAACTTCATCAAAAGAGTAAGAAGAGAAAAAGGGCAGCGCCTCGTCTCGAGCCTCTCTGCTTCGGGATGCACTGGGAGCTGGGCTTTACGAACACTCTGCTGTAATGAGAAAGAATGGATGGGAGGGTGGGAGAGCGGGAGGCTGAGGGAGATAAATAGAAAGCCAGATATATAGAGAGGAAAAAAAACAAAAAGAAGACAGAGAGAGAGAGAGAGAGAGAGAGTGCCATTAACCCTCCTCTTCTTCCTCAGGTGATGGTGGGGGTGATCAAAGGCTTTGATGGCATTGGCGTGGGGTCAGTAAAAGAGCCCTGAGCTCGGTGGGAGGGAGGTCCAATCAGCAGAGGCTCTCTGAAGAACTGCTGAGGGAACTAGGGGAGTGGTGGGGGGGGGGGGGGGGTGATTGTGGTGGTGATGGGTATCTATCACTCGAAGCTCTGCTTTCACATAGCTCCCTGAAACATGCTCGAGCTAGCCCTGGACTGGATGAAGCAGTAGTTCAGAGGTATTAGTTGCCTTTGCTAGCCTATCTAATCATAATGACATCATTTATTACATAGTTACATTTGATTGAGTTACATTTCAGTTGATTATGTTGAGTTGGTGAGGTGGTGAACAGGGAGCTGAACGACCCTTCCTCTATGCATATGAACTGCAGTGACACAGATGAGGCTATTGTTAGAGTGGTCAAGCCAGGAGCAGTTCCTCAAAATACAGGAGAAACTAATCCATGAGGTGGTGAACAGGGAGCAGAACGACCCTTCCTCTATGCATATGAACCACAGTGACACAGATGAGGAAACTGTTGGAGTGGTCACTGAGTCAATGCTACCAGTGGCTAGCATGTGCCTCCTCCGAGTCACGTGAAGCTTCACTGGATGAGCTCCTGAGTGAGGGGGGAAAAAAATCGATGGCTGAAGTTAAGCTGAATACACACCTGGTGAATGATTTCAGCCACTGGTAACTGGTCCACGTACGACAGGGGCTCACTCTTCGCCGGTCTTCTGACGAACCTGAGGAGAAAGCAAGCAGAAAGCCATTAGTCTTCACTGCAGACACAACAAATCTCCTCCTGAACGTGGGCTGCTTTGATTCAGGGCTTTCAGACAGAGCAACAAAGAGCTGAATTACAGCCGTAACCAGGATTCCTCTAAACGAACCGCAATACAGCCTTAATTGCAGCAACAGAAGGAGGACAAACTCTGCCAGCTCAGAGCGTCCACCACCACCACCTCCACCTCCTCCTCTCTCTCTTCCTCCCACAGGCGGTTCACCTTGTGGAGCTCGGTGGCATGTTTTCACTGTCACTCAGCACCACTAAACCTCTGTGAGGTCCAGAACAGCCAGAGTAAAACCGAGAGAGAGAGCGAGAGAGAGAGAGAGAGAGAGAGAGATACACTAAGAGACAGAGAAATTGATTTTATGTATATGAAATGGTGTGTGGTGTGGTGGAGAACGGGGGAGAGGCAGAATGTGATGGAGTGGTGGAGAGCGGTAGAAAGAGGTAGAGAGTGGTGGAGAGAGATAGAGAGTGGTAGAGAAAGGTGAAATGTGGTAGAGAGAGGTAGAGCGTGGCAGAGCGAGGTAGAGAGGTGAAGTGTGGTAGAGTGAGGTAGAGAGAGGTGAAGTGTGGTAGAGTGAGGTAGAGAGAGGTGAAGTGTGGTAGAGCGTGGTATAGGGAGGTAGAGTGAGGTAGAGCGAGGCAGAGGGAGGTAGAGCGAGGCAGAGGGAGGTAGAGCGTGGTATAGGGAGGTAGAGCGAGGCAGAGAAAGGTAGAGTATGGTATAGAGAGGTAGAGTGAGGTAGAATGTGGTATAGGGAGGTAGAGCGAGGCAGAGGGAGGTAGAATGTGGTATAGGGAGGTAGAGCGAGGCAGAGCATGGTATAGAGAGGCAGAGTGAGGTAGAATGTGGTATAGGGAGGTAGAGCGAGGTAGAATGTGGTATAGGGAGGTAGAGCGAGGCAGAGGGAGGCAGAGCGAGGCAGATGGTTTTGGGGGTGATGTGGAGTGTGCTGTAGTGCGAGACCCTCGGCTGAGGAATCCCCCCGTGCTCTGGGTGAGCTTATATATCTGAGCTCTGAGGCTCTGCTGGGTTTCAGTGGGTTCTTATTCAGGGTGATCCACATCTGGAGGAACACTATTACACACAGGGGGAGGAGGGGGGGCGATAAAATCACTGGCAGAAGAGACATCTTCTCAGACGTGTGTGTGCGCGTGTCTGCGTGCGTGTGTATGTGTGCGTGTGTGTGTGTGTGTGTGGAGGAGGTGAGTGGCAGGTAATTTCAGAGGAGTCTTTTCTGTGTGAGCTGAACAAACAGCAGCAGATGTAAGAGTATTTCCATGAAAGGGGGGGGGGGTAGTGTGTGTGTGTGTGTGTGTGTGTGTGTGTGTGTGTGTGTGTGTGTGTGTGTGTGGGGGGGGGGGGGGGGGGTGTTTAGAGCATGCCGGGGAAAAAAGGAGCCAGTAATTCATCCTCGAAATCCAGACCTACTGAGAAGACCACTTTCTGTTCACAGTGTTTCCAGTCAGTGGAAGTACATGGAGGGTGTTTCTAATAAAGTGGTCACTGGCCAGTGAGTGGACATACACAGCAGGTGTTTCGGGAAGGTACGGAGCTACAGCTAGCCGACTTCGGCTCCCCATTGGAGCGCCTACACACTCTGGAAGAACTGCGAGCGCTCGGTGTTTCGTACCCACGGTCTGCATTGATTGGCTGTAAATAAGTAATATAAGCAATAACTATGGGCTGCCATTCAATTAAGAGGTCGAGTCTGAGGCCTCGGTGTATCAGAAGAATTCAATAACATCCTTGGAAGTTTTCACAATTACGCTTCTCTCTGAACTTTCAACCGGCGGGGCTTTGCAAATTTATATCGGGCGGCTCCCTCGAGGGGGGCCCTCCCCGCGTAATCAGAGTGTGCTCTCATTTTCTTATTACTCCTCCTGATTTATTTTTCATTTGGTAACATCACCTGACATTTAATTACTCGGAGGCTCGAGGCCGGCGCGGCACAGCCGACGCCGTCACCCCCCCGGGCCAAGCTGAATTACAATACAATCTCATAAAAAAGAGTGGGCCCACATCATAAAGAGGACGGGAGAGTCTATTAAAGCGCCTCTCTGCTTGGAAACGCAATTTTCTTAATGGAGAGGGCTTGGATACAGTGCAGAGGTAGAGGCTGCGTGGTGGAGATGACAAAGGAAAAGATACAGAGCGGCAGGGAAGAGCTGACAACACTAAATCTTCACAGACAGAGAGATGGAGACTCAGAGAGAGACGCACTGGTAGGTCAATATGAGCAATAAAACCATAGATCTCATAATGAAAATCAAATATTATACATTTACGGTGTTTCCGGACGGATCGCACTGATCAATTCCTCGAACCGATATCAACAGGAAAGGCTAGAAAGCTAGTTGCACGTGGCCCCTTCGCCTCTTACTCACCAGACAGCAAGAGTGAGCAGAAGTCTAGCCATTCACTCACCAGCGCAAACCAATGGCACCTAATAACTGGGGTTACCTACAGAGCCCAGCCCCGCCCCGCCCAGCCCCGCCCAGCCCAGCCCAGCCCAGCCCAGCCCAGCCCAGCCCAGCCCAGCCCAGCCCAGCCCCTTCACCCATCGTCTAACTCACCCACTACCTCACAAGCTCTTCACGGGGCTCAATCGGGGAGGCACCTCCCTTCCTCAGTGGTTTCTCGCCGAATTAGGCGAGACATGACACCTCCGGAAGGCTCAACAGTGAGGTCTGGTGTCTTGAGTTTCTTGGACGCGAATCTGACTCCAGTCTCGAGTCTCTGGGATTCAAGTCCAAGTCAAGTCTCCGGGGTGCGAGGCAGAGTCAAATCTCTAGTCTCTGAAATGCAAGTCTGTGTCTTGAGTCGAATCTTGACGATCTGGGGTTGAAGTCTAATAAGACAAGTCTCAAATCTCTTGAGAAAGAACCTGAGTCAGGCTTGAATCTCAGGCGCACGAGTCAGAGTCATGTCTTGAGTCTCTCAAGTGCAAGTTTGAGTCGTGCCTCAAATCTCTGGCATACGAGTTTGAGTCGAGTCTTGTGTATCTGGGAGTTTCAAGTCCAAGTCAGATCTCAAGTCTCTCAAGTCAGAATCCGAGTCAGGTCTCGAGTCAGCGTTGTGTTTCGGGGAGGTGGGTTGGTCAACGTTAAGTCTTAAGGTTCCAAATCAGAGCGGAGTTTGAGTCTCCGGCGTTCAAGTCAGAATGAAATTTCCAGTCTTTGGCGAACAGGGTGAGTCTCGAGTCTCTGAAGTCTGAGTCCAAGTTAGGCCTAGAGTCTCACGAGTCTGATCCATAATATCCGAAACGGGAATTTTCACCAGGGATCAGAATCACTGCTAATGAACGATGGGGAAAACACAGAGATATGATACCTGGCCTGTGTACCGTAAGAAAGCGGGACGAGTTCCAAGTCTGAGGCAGAAAGAGCCACTTTTCTTGCTATGTGGGACAGAACGTGGGGTCATGCACACCCGCTTTGCTCCAGATGTGACAGAAATAGGCGACGCTGCTATGGGCCCAGACGGGGTACAAGGTGACCGTTTACCTGCGGTCAGAATTGGGCAGCAGACAAGCTCCCTTAAAGCCGGAGAGGAGAGGGAAAAGCTAGCCAAGCATGACAGCTGTGAGAAAATGCGAGACGGAGTGACCTCTCCTGATGTGCAGCTGTGCCAGAGCATCTCCGCTCATTAGCACTGGACCTTGCTGGACCGGGGGCTGAACCTTGCACCGGAAAAGAGTGCACTGAGTAGCGGCCCGAAGCTTGAGGTTTTAATAAACGAGCATATTCTCTTTGCCGGACTGTAAGGATATTAAATAGGCGGGTGGTCTGATTTTCCCATTTCTATACTGGTGGTAACAGTGAATTAGCAGGTGTCCCAATACTTTTGTCCACAGCAGTAAAATGCATGGAGTTAAGGGGAACTGTGGAGGTCAGGTCAAGAGCCATGCAACCTCAGATCTCTCCGAAAACTCTCAATCAACCACCCCCATTTGACAGCAAAGGACCTGCTTGAGGTTTGGGTATCTGGGGTTCAAGTCCAAGTCATCTCTCAGGTCTCTCAAGTTAGAGTCTGAGTCACGTCTAGAGTCCGAGGCATACAAATCAGAGTCATGTCAAGTCTGGAGTCTTTGGGGTGCAAGTCTGAGTTGGGCTTCAGGGATGCGGGTCAAGTGACCGACTGAGTCAGGTCTTGAGTCTCAGGCATACGAGTCAGTCATGTCTTGTGTCATGCCTTTAATCTCTGGTGTGAGCGTTTGAGATGAGTCCCGAGTATCTAGAGTCAGAGACAAGCCTCAAGTCTCAAGTTAGAGTCTGAGTCAAGTCTTGAGTCTCTGTCAGCAAAGGACCTGCTTGAAGATTCAGCCAATGCAGTAGTGGTGGTGGTGGTGGTGCACCGTTCTACTGTGCAGCATTTCCGGCACAAACATGACCAGTGAGTTACCGGAAGGAAGGCAGTTGCCTCAATACCTTGCTGCCTATGCTGCCTCATAAATCAGTAAGAAGGCAGCAGCATTTTGATGAAGGTATCTACAACCAAATCGCGCTGGAGGCAGCAACACGTTATGCCGCTGCCTGGATACCGACAACTACTGTCAGCTGGTGGCGTAACTAAGCTTGACCAAGCCTTCGAACCTTCCACTCAGAACCCGAACCTAATCCTAAACCCCACCCTAACCATGACCCATCTCGTAGGAGAAAGGTCCTCGCCGCCTTCCTGAAGAAACGTGAAGATCAGCGCAGGAAACACGCTAACAGCCATCTTTATTAGCGGCCGAGTCTAAGTGACAGCTTGTCCAATTAATGGAAGAGCTTCTTCATTTTGGTCATTTTAACTCGAGGCCTCGGAGAGACGGCGTGCAGCGCTGGAGCTAATCAGCGAGGCGGTAATGGAACAGGGAATGGAAGGAGGAGCGAGTGAGGGAGCGAGAACCTCAAAAAAAACAAACAAACACAAAAGCAAGCAACGAGTCGCAGGCTGCCCGAGGCGGGAGTTGAAACCATACGACTAAATCCTCATTTCGCATGCTAATTGGTTGTAAAGCATCTTTGATGATTTGATTAGGGCAGAATGCTATTTATGTGAGGCAGCTACACAGTGCTTTAACAACATCTGTAGGCCTCACAACAGCCCTTGTTTACCAACAGGGACGACTTAAGCTCGGAAGGAGCAAGGGACGTCCCAACACGTCGATTCTTGTAGCAACAAAAATCGAACCAAACGGGCTATAAATACATGTGGGGTGTGTGACAGGACTCAGACATTGAGAATAGTTCAGTGCAGTGCAGTGAGTGTCTCGCAGGATGTGTGGAAAATGGAGATGCATAATTTCAGGAAGAGAAAACCTGTCCAACTGTTAAGCACAGGGGTGGATCGACCATGCTTTGGGTTTGTGTTGCAGCCAGTGGCATTCAGTGCATTCAAGAAAATACCAGCAGAATCTAAAATCACTGAACCTGAAGCCTTTTGCAGGAAAGAATAGGTGCAAATCCACCAAACAAGAACTGAAAGCGGTATGGACAAAGGTGGTATTACTGTAGACTCATCAGACAGGGTGTCTAAACTTCTGCTTCAGGCCCTTTTCCTTTACTGTTATTCTGAAAAATATGGAAATAAAGCTTTTTTACCATTTAAATAGTAACAGTTTCGTATTTGACTGCATGTCTTTAAGTCAGTCCGTCTTTTATTGACTTGACTAATTAGAATAACAGACATTTTGAAGGGGTGCCCAAACATTTGCATGCCTTTGTACATATCCACAGTACATATTTCCATATATACACACACACACACAACAGGTTGTTTTTACTACTGTTACTTTAAGATACAACATATGTAGATGAGCTCTGTTCTGGTTGCTTCTCATTACTATTGTGTATACAGGTGGGCTGTCCGGCGTTAGAGCCAGAGCCAGACTTATGTAAATATTGGTCTTAGCGACATCACTAAATAAACTGACAATAGGCTGTCTTTGCAGCTTGGTTGCCACGGCGTTGAGTAGAGGATGAGCAGGTTTCCAACACCTTTATTAAATAAATAATAAAAAAAAAAAAATAAATAATAATATATAGATGTAAAGTTCTGCTTTTCCATGATCTGGGCCCTTTAATAACGTCTGGCTTCTTGAACGCCCCGAGTCTGTGGTTTTAAACCCTTCTTAACGTCTAATTATAGTCTTACCAGAAGCAGTTTTTCTTTAATTGTATTTGATCGCAGATTAATTGGGATTTCACTTTAACTGAGACGTTACATTAGAGCTTAACAGCAGCGAGAAGCCTAAGGTAAACATTAGGCACTACGGAAGGAAGGGAATCAAGCATGGAGCGCTACTGCCACCTTGTGGTGGTCTAGAAACGACACCACAGGGCAGTGGCTAGGTCTCTCAGCCCTGTGTTTGACACCAGACATCTAGTGACCGCAGTGTTGCTGCCTAGTTGTATATTGTTATGTAGGGGTGTGGCCTAGGAAGGTATTTTGACTAATGTACTTTAAAAAGTGAGTTTTAGAATCTGAAATTTTAAGATTCTGTGATTGAAGTTTTCTGTAGACATTTCCTCAAATTCAAATCATAATGTACACCTCCTCTTCCTGATGTCTGATTACAAATACCAAGTACAAACACTATCCAACCCAAGTACAAGTTCAAATACCATGATTGTGTATTAATAACATTTGAGACCAACTACAAACACTCCCCAGTCCGAGAGGCATCCAACTACAAACACTCCCCAGTCCGAGAGGCGTTCAACTACAAACACTCCCCAGTCCGAGAGGCGTCCAACTACAAACACTCCCCAGTCCGAGAGGCGTTCAACTACAAACACTCCCCAGTCCGAGAGGCGTCCAACTACAAACACTCCCCAGTCCGAGAGGCGTCCAACTACAAACACTCCCCAGTCCGAGAGGCGTCCAACTACAAACACTCCCCAGTCCGAGAGGCGTCCAACTACAAACACTCCCCAGTCCGAGAGGCGTCCAACTACAAACACTCCCCAGTCCGAGAGGCGTCCAACTACAAACACTCCCCAGTCCGAGAGGCGTCCAACTACAAACACTCCCCAGTCCGAGACGCGTCCAATTACAAATACAAACTGAGCTGAGAGCGTTCACTCGCCCTTTAACACCAACTGTTTTCTGTACAAACCAGGACAAGCCCCTAACGCTCACCCTGCCAAAACATAGGCTGGATCTGAGCCGGCAACTCTGAGGAGACTGGAAATGCTAGCGAGGCTAACAGCACTGACTCGTCCATCCATCATTTCATTAGCAACTGGAAAATGGACTTTGATGCTACATTACGTCCTCAGGAACGTGCCGGGCATGGCTGACACCGCAACACTCCGGGTGGGCTGAAGGAAGTAGTGTTTCCAACCCTGCAGCCGGGCAGGACGCGGTGGCTCGGCCGAACAGCTGGGGGCTAGCGTGGCTTTTAAACGGAGTAACGGAGTCCGCTAATAGGAGGAAATGGGCAGGGTGGAACGTGGCCTCCCTTTGAGCCTATTCAGCTCTGGACAAACTGGATTGTGTCCCGATTTATCCTGTTCTGCGGTGGCCATGGCAACGGTTGCACGGCAGGTTATTAACAGGTCATTAGAGGGAGCCCATATCGCAAATAGGGCCTTTTATTTGATCGGTGTCCTGGCGATCCAAGCAAAAGCAAACCCAGGGCTTTTCTCCAGCGGAGTCTTTTAGACAATAGAAAAAGAAGGTAATTAGACCGTCCAGGTCTGATGTGTGTGTTTAGTGGCTTGTTTTGCAAATCCAGGCCCCAGCTGCGCCTCTCCCTTTGGACGGAAGCGTGGTCACGTGTGCAGAACCTCCGCAAGCGAAGTTAGCAAATGTGTCAATCAGCGCATTACGCCGAACAAAACAAGGAGACGTCGGTAATTGCCACAGAACACAACAAAGAGGCACGCATACATTTAGCCCTAATTGCCTCCGTAATTCCATTCAAACATGCCGGTTCCACGAGCCACCGTCACTCAGCCGCTCATTACCGTCTTCTCACGCAGTACAATCCTGTTTAGTGCCCTGATGTGTGCTGGAGTCAGGCTGTGGGACACACTGTTGTCTATAAGAACAGGGACAATGACACTGAGCAGCCACAACCAGCCACAACCAGCCACAACCAGCCACAACCAGCCGGAAAGTGAAGAACAGGGATCGAACATCTGGATCCAGTGGCCAGTTCCTGAAGGTGAGGAGTTGGGCAAGGCGTAAGGATCCGAGCCACTCGGACAAGCTGTGATGGCTAGATGACCGGGTCAGAACATCTGTAAAACATCAGGCAGGTCTCGAGGGGTTTGGTTATGGGCGCTTAAGGTCCATTGATGCGATGCATGGATCTTCTCTTAACTGTGATTGGTCCTGATCACTATCCTGTTTGTTCTGAGACCTCCCCTTGCCGGTCATTGGTCCTAATCAGTGGGGCAGTGGGTTAGTATCGATAACAAAGTTGTGGGTTCGATTCCCGGGCTCGGCAAGCTGCCACAGTTGGGCCCTTGAGCAAGACCCTTCACCCTCTCTGCTCCCCGGGCGCTGGAGTTGGCTGCCCACCGCTCTGGGTGTGTGTGTGTACTCACTGCCCCTAACACGTGTGTGTGTGTGTGTGTGTGTGTGTGTGTGTGTGTGTGTGTGTGTGTGTGTGTGTGTGTGTGAGAGAGTGTGTGTTCACTACCAGATGGGTTCACTACCAGATTGCTTGACTGCAATTGGTTGTAATTACCACCTTGTTTGTTCTGAGCCCTCCCCTTGACTGCGATTGGTTCTAATTGCCACCTGGTTTGTTCTGCAATTGGTTTTAATTACCACCTCATTTGTTCTGAGCCCTCCCCTTGACTGTGATTGGTTGTAATTACCACCTCGTTTGTTCTGAGCCCTCCCCTTTGACTGTGATTGGTTGTAATTACCACCTCGTTTGTTCTGAGACCTCCCCTTTGACTGCGATTGGCCAGAACCAGCACCCCATTTGTTCTGCAAGATCTTTACCATGCTGTGTGTTTTCAGACCTCCCCCAGACTGTGATTGGTTGTAATTACCACCTTGTTTATTCTGAGACTGTGATTAGTCAATGTCACTCATAGAGAGCCACCTATACTTACACTGCTTCAGCCGGCTGCTCGACAGCAGCAGTTAAATTGACGGCTTCTCGGGTGATCTCCACTTTGCGGACGCTGCCGAAGAAATCGGTGATGAGGGCGCTTCCGGGGTCCCGCAGGAACAGGTCAGTGCGATGGCCGGGGGTGGACACACACTGGCTTTTCGGGCACACCTTGAACTGGAACACAACCCAAAGAAAATTCAATGAATGTTAACCCCTCCGCAGGCAGGCCATTATTCATGAGCGCTTTTGTGGTCCTCCGTTTAGAAGTCAGCCTGCGCAGCTTTCCGAATCAGGGAAATGATTCCGACTCATAAATCATTAGCACTGTAATAGCATTCGCCTGGCGGGAACACGCGCTGCCGTGCATACAGAATTTCTATTTGTGTGAGATTGCGGGGAATTTATTTGGGGAGGCGCCAGGGTGAGGAGTGAAGAAGGCCTTTGAGATTACTGTTAATTACAGGTGGCTCAAACAAACACACTGCACAGCAGCACCAGAGTCTAGACCTCATCTCCTGAACGGCAACACGACAGGAGCTGCTGAACAGTTCACAAATTACAGCCTCATTAGTATTCACTGGACTCGGACTCCTGGACTCACTGGAGTCGTAACGGTCATTCTCATATACACAACATGTGGATCTACAGTTAAATGATGTCCCGATCGGGTCATTTAGCCCCCGATTCTCCAATCCGAGTCTCTAAATGCTGAGTATTAGCCGATACTGACCTTTGTGTTGCCCCACAGTTTAGATCAGACGAGCTGCTGATTAATCTGATCAGTAAAATCTCTTTATTTTCAGTCTCAGTTTCTATAATCAGACTTTCTGGACTGTCTGATTTAGTTCAGTCGAGACTTTTCTTAAAATTATGTTTTATAGTGTTTAATATCTTATAATCCAGTCTGATCTCCTCCCTGACCAATCAGCTTCCAGCTCCTTTACAACACTGCAGTCTGATCACTTCCTGTAGTGGTACACACCATGGTTGTTGGTCTACTGGTGTGTAATAACTGGTTTATTGTGGGTGAATATGCTGTGTGTGATTGGGGTTTCTATAGTGTGTGTGTGTGTGTGTGTGTGTGTGTGTGTGTGAGATTGTGAGTGTGTTCGCATTAGCGTTAGCCTCCACTCTGTTGTGAATGGGTTCTGGTTTATAAACAGAAAGGCGAGCGAGCTGTAAAATATATAAATAGCTCCACACTGCAGAACCTCAACTCCTTTATTTACCTTCTGAGAACGTCCACGCTGCTGCTGCTGCTGCTGCTGCTGCTGCTGCTGCAGCCGGCTGAGCTATAATAAGGTTAATGGCGCACTGAAGACACCAGATGGCGCTCTGAACACCATGGTTAAAATAAAGACTCTGAACTCTACTGGGATTAAAATAGCAGATACCAGATCCTTTAGAAAATGCCTGGATTGCCCAGATCCCGATCCACTGACGCTTGTATGTAAACTCTGTAGGCAATACAGTGCTAGTCCAATTCGAGTAAAATCTGTGAAACAGATTCCAATCTCATTAAGGGGACCCTTATAGAGGAGCTAAATGAGCTCTTCCATTGGTTGAAACTTCCGAATAACCAACATAAATACACTGTCCCTAGACTCGACCTGGAGTGACTGATCCAACCAAACTGCAGATTTGCAAACCAGAGATTCATAGCGTTTGAGTAGGAGATTTGTATTATAGAAGAAAACTGAAGATTTGTACCGTCTCTCGGGTTTAAATACCGTCTCTCGGGTTTGCCAGATCTTCAGCCCATCAATTCAGTTCATACTGGAGAAAGCACAACGGTGTTGCTCATCCAGTCTTTCTTCAGAAATCAATGGAAAGCTGGCCACTAACACCTCCCCCACCTTGCTGCTACATCAGTAGTGTAAAGGCCAACACTGTAATAAACGTTCACAAGCGCTTAACTGTGCTTCAGCGTTATTACAGGGTGTGTCTGCTGGTCTGCTGCTGCCACTAACTGCTTCAATCACGTTTATTTCAGGCTGTCCCTCAAATGAAGTGGCAGCCCTTCGACCTGTAAAGCAGTGCTGATTAACGTAAAAATGGGAAATTGCCACTCGGTGCATTTGACAGAGAGCCATACTTCCAGAGGTCACTTCCTGAGGCCGCAATTGAGCTTCTTTAAAGCACCCGGAGATCAGCAAATGGGAGGCAAGGTGAAATTTCCTGGAGTGCGTACTTGACGCCTGCTGAACTATTCCAAACGGAGCTAAACGAGTCCGCAGCGCTGCGGCGGGGTCTGCAGCTCGGCCACAGTACCGGCAGCACCGACGGAGAGACAGCGAGAGGGAGAGGTGAGAGACTGTGGGAGGGGGTGGTGGTGGTGAGAGGTGAGCAATCACTGTAATTTCATCTGAGTGCCTCTTTCTTTCAGGATTAAAAAGCGTCTCGTCCCGGAGGAAATCCATAATATTGACTCTAATCCTGAAGAACGGGCTGGAAAAGAGACAAGGCAGAAGATAAAAAGCAACAGCGCAGAATAAAGGCCCATCTGCTGGACCTGTTTGGTCTGGAGGCCGAGTCAAGCCATTCACCATTTTCTACACACTGCATACACTAGCCCAGAGCTTCATCCCGCAGAAGCTAAACCTTCATATTCATCCCGCAGAAGCTAAACCCTCAGATTCATCCCGCAGAAGCTAAACCCCTCAGATTCATCCCGCAGAAGCTAAACCCCTCAGATTCATCCCGCAGAAGCTAAACCCCTCAGATTCATCCCGCAGAAGCTAAACCAGAGACTCTCCTGATACTGTAGGAGGTAAACTCAAAGCTCACACTGTACAATAACTCTGGAGCTACTCCTGAAGACCAGGCAGGAAAAGCGTAGATGACAAAAAGCAGGAGCTGAGAATAAAAAGCCCTGCTGGCCGTATTTGATCTGGGTTAGTTTGAGAGTGGAGAAGGAGGGCGTTTAAAAAAAAAAAGAGAAGAAAAAAAAGGCCTGATCAAAACGGATTCGGCTGGAGGGGGTGGGACGCCTGACCAAGTCAGATGAGTGGATAACGAAGCGCGGGCCGGCGAAGCCTTCAGAGAAAGGTCTCCCTCCTGTCTGTTTCAAAGCACCTTGACCCACGTCATGGATTAGCCATTCTTTTTAAAGAGAGGGGGGGGGCTGCGGTCGCCACGGCCACGCTTTTTCATCTGCCGCTGCAGGGGGCGCTCAGAGATGCAGGGGGCGCTCAGAGATGCAGGCGCTCAACCAGAGACTGCACACAGACATGAGAGCACATCCACAAGGCAGGTGTTTCTAATGAGGTGGCCAGTGAGTGTAAGCACAGGGCAGGTGTTTCTAATAAAGTGGCCAGCGAGTGGAAAGCACAGGGCAGGTGTTTCTAATAAAGTGGCCAGTGAGTGGAAGCACAAGGTAGGTGTTTCTAATAAAGTGGCCAGTGAGTGGAAGCACAAGGTAGGTGTTTCTAATAAAGTGGCCAGTGATTGGAAGCATGGTCAATAAATGGAAGTACAAGCTCTGTGATTAGCATATTAAGAGACATTGTTCACTTGTTGTAAAGTGGAGGGGGAGTGAAGCCACACCTACCAGATCGTTCATGTTGGCCTGACTGGCAGGATGAATGTCCTCCAGGAACTCCAGAAGGTAGAAGGTGTATCTGTCCATCAGGTGAACCCCGATGGCTAGGTCCGGCTGATGCTATCAATCAGAGAAACGAAGAAACCATACAAATGAAGAACATCAGCGGACGTGTGTGTTGTTATTACTAATTTGAATAAATGATATAAAGCGGTGTTGACCAGACCAGGAGGAGTCCATCTCCATCACAGCTCACGGTACTCTGTGTACCGTGATCTTACGCTCATGCATCCTATTTCATCAGCTGTGTTTGTCCACGGGGATCATAATTCTGCAGGCTTTCCTCACACAAACTGAAACGAGGTGCCACTGCCTTGGTGTACATACCGAAAGAGAGTCCTCGCCCACTTGGCTACTAGCCAGGGCCATGATGTTGGGCGAGTAAAAGCGCTCGTACATGGAAGCCCCCTGGCAGGTGTCAATGATGAACAGCAGCTCGTTGTATCTACAAAAAAAGCAACAATGCTCCGGTTAAAGAGGCTTAAACTTATTTCATTCACCTTTCTTTCATCTTGTGAAGTTTCTTTATTTTGGACTTAAGAGACTGAATTAGGGCAAAATTCTTTCTACATAGTTTGCTGGCTAGTCTAACCTGCAGATGATAATGTTGCTTAATCCCTTAAACCTGGGAAACCCTGTATGAAGGTCCAACATTACCATTACGATCATAACTGACATCAGTTTTACAGGCCCCAACACTGAACCTTGTGGGACGCCACAAAACCTGGTAAACTCATGGTAGTAAACAGGCCGGCAAAACGGTATCTGAGCATTTTCGCTCCAAGCAAAGTTACATATTGTTTATACAGGAGATGAACAGCTAAGAATGCATTCTTAAAACCTTTACAAACAAACAAAGAAAACGAGGGAAGTCTGCTGTCGTGGGAATGTTTATGTTGCCGTGCCTATGCAAGACTGAACCGTCTACACAGTATTGTTTAATTGTTTATTATTGTTTATTATTTTGTGACAAATCTGTCACAAATGTTTTATATTTTAAGACGTTTGTTTGTCTAGGAAACCAGACGGGGGTTGTGTCTCATAAATGGATAAATAAATTAATAAAAAAATAAAGAAAAACAGGACTGAAGAACACCAGAACACAAGGCCACGAGAGCCAACCCCTATCTCCTGCCACAAAACAGCAGCTACACAAACCACTCCTCGGTAGACTGTTGCCGCGGCAACTGCGAGCCCGATGCCCATTCACAAAACGCAAAGTTTGTAAGCTTTTTTTTTTTTTTTTTTTTTTTTTTAGTTTCGTTCCTCGCCTTTCGTATCGAGGCAACAGCGAGCAACTCCTGAGGATCTGCGTCCATGAAAAGAGAACAGAGAGCACGAGAGGAAGGAAGGCAGGAGAAGGAAGGAGCGCTCGCTCTTGTTGTGAAGGCAGCATGACGTAATTGCGGAGTCAATGGCGAAGCGGTGGACAAAAGGGGCCTCGGCTGCAGCAATTTGGTACATCAACCCCCCAATTACCACATCAGCGGGCAGCCGAAGAGTGACGGGCTGAGTTGGCGCCGCGTGGCCCTCGGGGCTGTGAGCCATAATGGTGGGAATGGAATCTTTCACTGGCCATCACATTTACCTCTCCGCTAATTATACGCCCCCGGACCCAAACGTGCAATTAGTGCGGTTAAAAACACGCCATTAATGGATTAGGCCGATTCAATAGAGGAGTGCTTTGCCTCGAGAGGTTCGGATGGGGTGGAGGGGTCGCGTGGGCTTCGACTGTTCAGAGCCGCTCAGAGTCCACAGCGACATTTCAAGGACGCCTCGACTGAACGAATCGCCAGCATTCGGACGGACAGATCATGTGATGAGGAACTGATCAGCTCCACCCGCGTGGCCCTACTGACAGGTTTACCTTCTCTTCTGCCACATCTGCTCAAAGGCATCGGCCAGCTCCACGTTGCTGATCTCCTCAGAGTCCTGGAACTTCAGGAAGCCGTTGCCGCCGTGACCTGTGCACATGTACAGAGTTACAGTCAGTGGAGGGGGAATTACAGAGCGAGGCTATACTGTTGAAGACCTGCCCTGGCGGGCAGACCAGTCAGAGTTGTTACGATTGCACAGATTAGGGCAGTTGCTAGGCTGTTGCTATGTGGGTCACTATGGTGAAACTAGGGTTTTTACTAGGTGGTTGCTATGCACAACGACAACCCATATTCACCATTTGTGTTTGACACAGATGAGATCTGGCCTCTGCCTTTAATTCATCCGTGCAGTGAGCACACACACACACACACACACACACACACACACACACACACACACACACACACACAGTGTGTGAGCACAGATACACGGAGCTTTGGGCTGACAACACTGTGGCACCCTAGGGAGCAAGAAGGGTTACGGGCCGGTCATCAATAGCCCGGTGCCCCCTGCTCCATGGCTAATATGGTATTTCAGGTGGTTGCTATGGTGTTGCTAGGGGCTTGCTATAATATCCCAGGTAGTTAATACTGTGTTGCTTGGTGGTTGCTATGGATTTGCATGGAAGCGTGTGCTGTGGTATCTCAGGTAGCTCCTAGGAAGTTGCAATGATGATACTAAGTGGTTACTACGGTGTTGCTTGGTGCTTGCTATAGTGTTGCTTGGAAGGGGTTGCTGCAGTATCCCAAGAAGCTCCTAGCAAGCTGCTGTGATGATACTAAGTGGTTGCTACTGCGTTGATAGGGTGTTGCTATATTGTCCCAAGTGGTTACTATGGTGCTGCTAGGTGGTCAGATACTGTGTTGCTTGCTAAGCGGTTGCAGTGGTAGCTCCTAAGAAGGTGCTATGATGATACTAAGTGATCTCTTGTGTTGCTACGTAGTTTGCTATGGCACCCAAGGTGGTTTCCTTGGCGTTGCCAAGCAGTTGCTAGGTTGTTGGTAGATTCTATAGTGTAGTTCTATAGTGTTGCTACTTAGTGGGTGTCCGGCAGTTCTTAGGTGGCTATGGTGGTTGCTGCGGTACCCCATGTGGTTGGTTGGGTGTTACTAACGTAATCTTGACCAAACGTCTGATTACATAGCAATGACTGCAGGTAGTCACTGAATCCAGTCAATGAAGGTTGAGTAGAGGTACCAGTACCTTTAACAGCACCTAGTACCCGCCCATGATGATGTTCTCCAAGGGTTGTAGAAGAGTGGACAGAGGCGTACGTGACGGACGATCAGATAAAATGGGATGATTAGAACAGGCCCGTTCGGGAGCCGTGCTCGCTGTACCTGTCAGGTAGATGAGGATGTTGCTACGGTCGTCAGACAGGAGCCGCTTGGACCGAGGGGTGCTCTGCGGGAGCCTTCCAGTCAGAACCCGCAGAAAATTCTCCACAGTCACCTGAAACCGAGAAAGCCCAGCAGAGCTAGTTTACAAAGCGCACACCTATGTGCACTGATCAGCCATAACATTAACACCACTGACAGCTGAAGTGAAGAACCCTGTTTTTCTTGTAAAGGGCTGGATACATTAGGCAGCAAATCTGTGCAAAACTGACGTTCTAGACGGCTGGGTCAGAACACCTCCAGAACATCAGGCAGGTTTTGTTGGGGTGTTTCTGGTACGCTGTGGTCAGTACCTACCAAAAGTGCTCAGAGAAAGGAAGGAACCAGACACAGGGTCATGGACACCCAAGGCTTGTTGATGTTCATGGAGGCCCTGCCCACCTCACAACTTACAGGACTTAAAGGATCTGCTGCTAACGTTAGTCTTGGTGCCAGAGTCCATGCCTCGATGGGTCAGGGATGCTGTGGCGGCACAAGTGGGTCCTACTCAATATTAGGCAGGCGTGCGGTTGCCCTCATCTATATGTAAAAACTCATCTATGTGTTTTTTGAGGCTTATGTTCCATAAACTGACTGATATTATTAGTCATTTTGATTATTTAACTACAATTCCAGCATCATTTTCAATGTTAAACTTTAACTTTTACTAACATCAGTTTCATTGCAACTTAAAAAACATCTATTTTAGAAATTTGAGTTTTTTTTGTTTTTTTAAACAGGAAACTTCATCTTTGAGCTTGTTTTCTCAAGACCTGAGACTGCCTTGATTCTAAAAATACAGAGACTTGTTTATACTTTCAAGCTGATGACTTGCTGACACCTTGGTTACAAACCACAGCTTTGCAAAAACAGAACTTTAACACTAAAAAGGTCAGATATCTGCACCACATCTACCCTCAGCATCAGCACCGAAACCACCAATTTGTTCAGTTCCCACATGGGTTTCACAGCAGTCAGACAGTAGCGAGCTTCATTCCAGGAGAAAAGGTGAGGCGCAGGGCCTAAGCCTACCTCATAGCCACGGTAATCCACCTCCACGTCGTCCCCGTAAACGTTCAGCTCCATGTTCTTGTGGCTGAACACTGTGGCTGGCTTGGGGTTTCTGTGGTTGCAGGCCATGTCGTCAGCTAGCATCAGCACGATGTGACTGGAGGAGGGAGGAAGGAAGAGCAAACGTGTCAAATTAGAAAGAGACCCGGAGAGGAACCAAGAGAAGAACCGAGCGCATCCAATTAGAAAAGGTCCAGAAAGTAGACGGACCAGATTTCACTGGGGCTTCATTAAAAATTTCAAGTTCAGCGACTTCGCTCGTCTGAAACATGACACACAGCAGCGAGCTGATACATTCAATTAGGTTATAACGGATCTGAACTGGACTAGGTGTGTGATTATGTTGGTATGAGGATGACAACAGGGTTATTTTTTACTAATGAAATACATTTGTGTTATTCCGCACTTTAGTGCAGGTACAGCTTAGCAAGTACAATTATTTTAAATATCTAATATTGAAGCCTTTCAAGGTAATTGCACTTTGTGAGCAATGTTTCTTTTTTATTTTGGAAAAAAGCAAATGTCTATTATTTTAATTGTTAATATCTCATGAAAAACATAGGAAGCTTATTTTTAGTAGATTGGTTTGAGATTTGAATGCAAAACAGGAAGTCATTTGCAGTTCATTGGTTTTAGTGCTGTTTATAAAAAAAAAATAATAATAAAAAAATTAAAAAGCGCATTAAAATTAGACGTGGGCTAGAGGGGTGTAAAGCCCCCCCTCCAGCATTGAGCTATGCAGCAGTAGAAGAATGGTGTTCTCTGGAATGATGGATGGTGCTGTGATGGGTTGGGGATGAGGTGATGATCATCCCATCCAACATCCCTACCTCATTAACACTCATGTCGCTGAATGCAATCAAATCCTCACAGCAATGCACCTCCTAAAATCTAGCAGTAAGCCTTCTTCTACGGACAGTAGAGAAAGTCACTCTGACAAAAGCAGGATCAGCTCTTTTTAAAACCCTTAGTTTCAGACGAAAAAATTAATGAGCAGGTGTCCCAATACTTTTGTCAATAAAGTGTATGAGGGTTTTTTTTTTATTAAATGCAAAACCAGAGAGCGACAGGGTACAACGTCCTGCTATGCCTGAAGGACACAACTACGTTTTGCCAAATAACCTCATGTTTCACTGACCTGACAGCCAGTAAACACGCTCGTGCTAAAGTGCTTCTGGAGTGAATGGGCCTTTCAAAGAGAATTCAGCAAAGCAGCAAAGCTGAATTTGTCCCCAGACGTTTGCTGCAGCAGCAGCCGCCTCCACCACCACCGCCGCCGCCGCCGAGGGAGCAGAGGGAGCCGAAGCCCCGTTATAAATCACAGCGCATGAAAAGAAGAGTAAATCTCCCAGAGGGAAGCCATTAATATGCACCGAATGCATAATGCTACTGCTCGCTGATCCGGATCCATCTCCGTCAGTCTGGAGTAAGAATTAGGAGCAGCTAATGCCTGAGAGCTAATGATTAGCAGCTCCGCAACGATTAACACACACACACACACAATATATATTATACACACACACACACACACACACACACAATATATATATATATATATATATATATATATATATATATATATATATATATATATATATTAATGACGGCTGATAATGAAACTACTGCAGAAATGTTAGGGAAGAGGGAGGATTGTGGGGAGTGGGAAGGTTCTTTGAAGGTTCTCTGAATGTATTTCGTTTGTTATTTTATTTTATTTTAATTTTTCTTCCAATTTTCCACTGAATTCAGAAGGTCAGTTACCCATTTACAATTACCCCTTATCTCTTTGTGTGTGTGTTGTAGTAGTGTAATATATATATATATATATATAAAATAAAAATATATAACATGTTCTAGTTGTCAAGGTTCCAGATAGAAACTCTGCCTTAAGGAACCCTTGAAGGGCTGTAGCTGAGAAGCCCAACTCTTGCTGTGTTCTGCTGAAAGGTACTGGTCTGGACATGACCCTGATGGCAAGCAGCATGACCCAGGCTTCGAACCAGCGATCCTTAGATCACAGATGGCAGTGCCTTAGTCCAATGTACAGCTTGGAGCCGGAGCCGGAGCCGCCCCCCCAAATGTTCTTTGAATATATTTAGAAATTCACTGGAGGCCCCTGAGGGCCCAGTGCTAGTCATATTCCATTGTGAAACTTTGGTGGCAACTAAAGGGTTAAAAATGTCCAATCAGGCTGGTTTTCTCGGCTGTATCTGCATAGATACAGCTAGGCTAGCTCTCCCATTGGTCGGGCCTTCACTGGTAGTACTGAAGGCCTGCGCATGTCCAATTAACCTACAACACTACCAGGAAATGACAGAAGGCTCTAGATAGGTCCCTGGTTGTGAATGTGAGCGGTAGTGCAAGCACTAAAATTCCGAGCGCCGTCATGGTTACACTGAGAAACGCTTTATTAAACAAATTATCTATAAAAATGTTTCTAGATTTGAATAAAAATGGGTTCTCTGATTCATATCAATGGTGGAACCCATTTTGGTTCTATATAAAGGGTGTAATCTACATCTCTACAGTTTTTTCACTTGCATTTGAAAACCCCTTAAACCAAACAAAGAACCATCAACGCATTCAATCGGTTCTTCTAGCGGACGGTTCTATACACACTCGGCACAAAAGGAAAGTGAGGAAGCTTGTGATTGGTAGATTATTTCTTTGAAGGAAAGAAATTGGCAATAAATCTTACACCACTGGACAGCCAGTTAATCCCCCTTTTAAATAGTGCCACATTTGTAAGGAACATGCATTTGTGTGATGAGCAGCAGAGCTGAGTATCTGGGTTGCACCCATTTTTAAAATAAAATAAAAAAAGCCAAATCCTCTCTGCCATTGCCAAACAGCTTATTCTGCCTTCAACACTTGTTCTGAGCTCCTGGTACCCCCAGGTGCTGCCAATCAGGTGCCTGATTAGCACCTTGTTGGCAGCACCTGTGAGCATGGGCTCTGCTACAGGGGTCAGTAGGTGTCTGCTCCAAGACTCGGCATGCCACATTTGACTGAACTGGCTAGGGCTCATGCGATTGGGCAACTTCAAGCTGGTGTTCTGCAAAACCAAGTTGCTGCATGATTTGGGGTGAGGGACCCAGGAAACCCTCTCCAAACTGAAGGCGTCCCAGTTTATTTGCAGGACGATATGGCACTCAGCTCTCTGCCCATGTACTCTACCATGCTGCTCATCCCACAAATGCGTGTTCCTTACAATCGTGGCTTCATTTAAAAGGGAAATTAATATTTAAGATTTATTGGCAAGAAGCATTGCTTTGTAGACCAAGCTGTAGCTGAGAAGCTCAACTCTTGCTGCGTTCTGCTGAAAGCTACCTGTCCGGAATGCCCAGCCTCTTCACGCTCCTGTACACCGAGAGCACGTTGGCCACGTGCCGGTAGTTGAACCAGAATCTGGACGTGCACACCTGGGGGGGGGGGGGGGAGAGGAAAACAGACACAGTCAGGAGACGGTCAGCAGGACACGGCGGATCATATGGACAAACCGACCAAAGCACATAAGGCTTACCAGCACTGCCCAGTTGTTGGTGTGGCCGCTGCCGAAGAACTGAGAAGCTTTCGTCTTTAGGCATAAAAACACAAGGAACAGAGGCTTTAGTCAGCAGGTGGATTCAAGGTGGAGCTGTGAGTGACAGGCAGGGTAAGAATGGATGAATCTGTTAGATGTGCTGCTAAAGTTCTGCACTAGGTACCATCAATGGGTGCGTCAACCCTAGCCATTGATATCCTGAGGGAGAAGAGCTAGAGCTGGGCAATGTGACAATACTGTATCGGGATACTCTATGTTTTTAGTGATCCTCTAACATATTAAGTCTATTGTTAGAAAGCTGGTAGGGTAAAGGGCCTTGCTCACAGGCCCAACAGTGGCAGCCAGCCTAGCCCGGGCATCGAACCCACAACACTGATCAACAGTGTAATTAGTCTGCACTTAGTATGGAGCGTATTTGGATGGTTGTTTTTAAGAATCAATCACTATTGAGGCGTCTGATCGGGTCTAGCTAGGAAATACTGTGCAGTGAGAAAATAATATTCCTTAAATATCATGATTGTTCTTTATTACAATTCAAATAGGAGCATCTGCTAAATGACATGCATGCAAATACAGTCCAGCAGTAGAGGACAGCAAGGAGAACAACAGGATGGGTGGGAGCAGGGCCAAAAAGAAAAAGCAGGGGAGGGGGAGGGGGGGGGGCATTTATGGATAAAAGTCAAAATAGCTCCTAATCATTGAGGGTCTGAATAATAATAACGCAGATACAGTGAATCTAGTGCTACACTGCATAGCTAGCTAGCTAGCCACAATGCTTTAAGCATGTTAGCAATATAGCTACCTAGCTACTTTATTCAGCACCAATAAAACAGCACTCTAGCTTAATATATACATCATTTTATACTGATGATATTTAGTCAATGAAATAATCGACTAGCTGCAGAAGCTGGGCGGAATCTGGCAGAGAGGCCAGCTAGCTAGCGTTAGCTTAGCTTAGGTCCTTTCCAATAAAGAAATCTCGCCTCCTTCATCATGACAACAGCAGCAGCACACTCACCTCAACGCCATTACTGCTGATCACCGGCAGGAAAACGAGCACATTTATAAAAGCAAATATTGACAGAGATATGAAACAATTTGCCATGATGAAATTTCATCCGGCAGCGTCGCCTTCTGCTGCAGGGGAAGCGCACTCGCCCCTTCACCATAATAAAAGTCCCCGTTTCAAAATAAAAGCGCAACGTGCAAAATGTTTTTCCCGGCGCAGCTCAGCTACTCTTGCCACTCTTGGGTTCAGAATAGTGGCTAAAAATAGAAGAAATACATTGTTATTATATAACAGAAATGTGCTCTAATTCACTGCCGTTTCTTCTTTTTTTTGGGTTGCTTTCTTGCATAATATTAATTATAAATTAAAATTAAAATGCTAGAACAGAGTTGGCCTGTGAGGAAATAAATAATGCATAAATAAATAATGGCTAAAAAATAATAACACCTCGAGTTCCAAAGAAGTGGCCAGGGACTGCTATCATTTAAAAAAAATATATTATAATAGATCATCAGGATTCACAGCAGACTCGTCCCAGAGCTAGGGATAATGGGGCTGAGGCAGCTGGGGGGCTGCAGGTCACACCCACCAGCTGTGCTCGTGAAAAAAAAATAAAAATAAGTCGATTATTAGGGTGATTTACATTTGCAGAATTACTTCTAACTCTGAAACCTCACAGAGAGAGAATCAAGTCCATATGAGCCCTGTCCCTCCTCTGGTGAGAGGAGCGGAGTCCGGTACCTGTCGCCTGCAGTCAGGGCGCTCGCCTTATTATTTTTTTCCCCCACCCGTATTCAGGGCAAATCCCGCCCCCAGCGCTGCGATTGGCCAGCGCTATCCCGCCGAACTGCCCTGTTAACTACTCACCAATCACAACGCCGGAGGTGCGCCGCGCCTAGCCAATCACAGCGTGGGACGGTGGGGTTTGTCTGAAAGCGGGCGGGTAAAGAAAGCAACGCTGTTGACGGTTGTCAACTTGAGGCTGAGTGGAGGGGCTGGAGGGCAGCAGAATGCCACACAACGGCTTCCTCTGACTGGATACAGCCTCCTTTCTGCTTTTTGCTAGTTTAATAACCCCTAAAACTAAAACCTGCTTATTTCTGGATAAAACTACTAGCTAGTCTCGTCGCCGCAGAAGCCGAGGACTGACTGAAGCAGCTTCTCTGAATTTAACGGGCTTCTCTTTCCCTCAAAACAACCATGAACACCAACGACGCCAAGGAGTATCTCTCCCGGAGAGAAATCCCACAGCTGTTTGAGGTGAGATGATGGAAGTTCTGCCTTTAATCGTAATATTTTGCAGCTAGTGATATAGAGCTAGCTAGCTAAATACCTGAACGCAAGCCCGCGCGCGGCTGGAAAACGTTGGTGAAGTTGTGCGCGCGCGCCGGCTGGTTAGCTAACGCTGGGTCTGCCTCAGGCGCGAGGCGCGAGGACGGGAATGTCACGGGAATGTTTGACTTTTCCCGGCGTTTAAAGTCCATCACATGTCCCCCAGCTGTCTTTACTATCCAGGCCGCGGGTCATGAAGACACTTAAAGCTGAAGTTCCGTTAGGATTTGGTCCCTTTGACCGCGTCCTCGGCTGGGGGGAGGTCCCTGATTGGGTCCTGGGGCTGCTCAGCTAATGGCTTCAGCTGCCCCCCTCAAAAAGTCCCCGGATGCCTCTAAAACCTTCCTCCAGAGACCCTGAAGTATGAAGAATTAAAATGTAATAATATTTAGAGGCATAATCCGTTCCCTCGGTTAAATATATCTTTATCTGCTTAGATTTAATAGCCCGTTCCCTCAGTTCCATAAACATTCCCTAAATATGATAAATCGTTCCCTCACTGTGATACATTGATGCTTAAATTTATTAAATAAATTTGTTACTTTAATTTAATAAATTCCCACAGTTTATTAATTTGTTACTTAAATTTAATAAATCCCTCAGTTTATTAATTTGTTACTTAAATTTAATAAATTCCCTCAGTTTATTAATTTGTTACTTACATTTAAAAAATAATTCCCTCAATTTATTAATTTGTTACTTACATTTAAAAAATAATTCCCTCAGTTTATTAATTTGTTACTTAAATTTAATGAATAATTCCCACAGTATAATTTGTTACTTAAATTTAATAAATAATTCCCTCAATTTATTAATTTGTTACTTAAATAAATAAATTGTTTCCTAAATTTAAATAATCATTCCCTCAATTTAATAAATTGTTCCCATCAATTTAACAATCTTTTTTCTCAGTTTAATAAATGTCATAAACCATAGTCATAAATGATCCCTTGAAATTAACAACTCATTACCTCTACTTAAATGTAATAAATAATTCCCTCAATTTATTAATTTGTTACTTAAATTTAATAAATTGTTCCCTCAATTTAACAATCCATTCTCTCAAGTTCATAAAAGATCTCTTAAATAAATTGTTCCCTCAATTTAACATATCGTCCCCAAGTTAACGATCTGTTCCCTCAACTGAATAAATTGTTACTTAAATTGAATAAATCGTTTCCTCCATTTAATAAATCGCTCCCTCAATTTCATAAAATATTCCTTTAATGTAATAAATAGTTTCCTCAATTTAATACATTGCTCTCTCAGTTTTACAAGTCGTTCCCTAAATTTAACAATCCATTCCCTCAGTTCATAAGAACTTAATAATTTGTTCCCTTGAATTAAAAATCTGTTCCCTCAATTTGACAAATGATTCCCTCCATTAGGCAGGAATGCTTTGGTTAAACTGAGGGAAGGAGTTATTACAGCGAGGGGACGTTTAAGTTTAGAAATATTAGTTCACTGCCTGGATGATTTAGGGGCTCCGTACTTTTCAGGCACAACCAGGGGCACATTACTGGGTCCGTGCCCCTACAGTGGCTGCAGTAAACAAATTTGATTACATAGATCAATGAGAGGCACATACACGACTCTCCCATAGCTAAATCTGTTTGTAGTCCGTTACCACTTTGGCCACGTTCTGTCCTCACTAAAAGTGAGAGAACTTGGCTTTTCAGTAGAGCAGTGTCCAAAAAAAAGTGGACATGGAGATAACCTGTTCATGGATGCTAGAGTCAAGGACCCCCGCCCTGCCCATTTTAGTGTTTACCCGGCTTCCAACACACCGGATCTAACTACTCTACTAGTCCAATTAATTAACAAGCCCTGAGGTGAAGGCAGTGTGTGACCTGGATTGGAAGCCATTGACATCGGCAGATATTCTGCAAGGCTGTTAGTATAGTTCACCTGTAGATGGGTTTTCTCGCCTCAGTCCTCAGGGAGTCAACATTCTGTACTTGTGCTCTGTTCTGGCTTACATGCACCAGGTATACACTGTTCAGGTGCTTTGGGAGCTGGTATAGAGTGAACAATGTGTTGATAAAATTAAACTTCAGTTTCCTTCAAACTTCACAGTTTATTTTCTGTTATTTTAATGTTCAGTGTGCTAGGCTGTTACTAAAAGGACCCCATGGTTTGAAATTTGCCGCACCTGGCCTTTCCTAACGATGACCGTGAACAAGCCATCTCCTTAACAAGCTAGTTAAGGTCTGAGATCTTGGTTTTTTTTTTTGAGAGCTCAAATCTCTCGGGATGCCCAACTATTTCCAATGAGCTTTTCTCCTTTTCTCCAGTCTAAACTTGCACAAAATCTTAAATAATTCACTTAAATTACTAAAAATGAAAAAGATAACATTCCTTCATTTTATCCCATTTGGAGATTAGTTCATCTTCTACGCCCTTAGCTGTTCACACTGCATGAATTTTGATGAGGAAGGAACCTTTGCATGCCACTGTATATGGTACGTTGCAGATGATGCTAAGCCCAGGGCTAAAGTATTTGGGCACCACTGGCACAGATGGTACATCACAGCCTGCTAAAGCAATGCCTTTTTCCTGTTCTGTCCACAGAGTTTGCTGACAGGTTTGATGTACTACCGGCCAGATGATCCGATAGACTATCTGGAATGCTGTCTGAAGAAGGTCAGGGAACTGGGAGGGACAGAAAAAGTTCGGTGGGACACCTTCGTGGGACAGGAGAAGAAGTCCTTGCCCCCGCTCAATGGCGGTCAATCACGACGGTCTTTTTTCAGAAACGGTAGGTCCAGAAGGAAATGCTAACACTAATAATAATAATAATAATAATAATAATAACACCACATTTTTATATGCTGTGTTTTAGTGACCCATCAGTCTTAATGACTGTTGTAAAAATATAATTAATAGAAGTGCTATTTTCTTGTGGAGAAAATGTTAGGACACCCTATGCCTATAGCAATAATAGCTGGTATTTCCCCCCTTGGCTGAAATAACTTAGTTAGACATTTCCTAGAATGATCTACCAGTAATTGACATAAACTGGGAGAGATTTCTTTCCACTCCTCCATGCAGAAATCTTTCAGCTTTAGTTTTTAGGCAGATGTGTTCACATTTTCCTCAAGCTCCCTCTGATACAGTAAAGAATTCCTAGTGGATTCTATGTTGGAGATCTCTCCAGGCCCTACTGCAGAAAAGCAGCCCAAAACCGTGGCATCTCCACCTCCATGCCTCACAGCTGATATGGGTTCTTATGCTCAAATACTTCGTCTGTTACTGCGTCCAAATAATTTTGAATGAATTTGTCTAAAGCACATTGTTACAGGTGTCCTGGTCTTGGGTTTCCTCCTTGCACACCTCCCATAAAAAAATCAACTTTCTGATGGTAGATGCTGTACTTTGACAGCTGTAGATCCTCTGATGACATTTTAGGATTGTTAAAAATGTCCATGTGTTTTAAATATGTTAAAAAAGAAAGTAGGTTTTAATAGGGTGTCCTGATTTTTTCAGTCCATGCTGACTGTAGTCAGTTTGATTGGAAAACGTGGTGTAATTGTAATTTCTCAACACTTTATTATTCTGAGTGTTGAAAGCTTGTTAGTTATTTATATTATATAATACTGCTGCATGCTGAAAGTTGATGCAGTATCACCAATCTCTTGCATCTGACGTCTGGGCTGAGTTGAATGCCAGCAGCAGACAGGTCTCTACACCTCTCGCAGTTATAAGTGTACTTTGCCGCAGGCTGTGCGGTTAGGAAAATGAGCGGCAAGAATCCCTACCTGTTGAGTTTGCTTTGCAAAACAAATATGTCATCTATACTGAGGACTGCCAGACACTGAGTTAACTGTGTTTTGATCCCTAGATTGACCACATTGCAACATTTGCTGGCCTTTCTTTGGCCATGTCTGTAATTACACCACGTCCGTGACCACGCACCTGCCTCTATTAAAAGTGTATCTTACAGTCTGTGACATACTTTCCTTTCCGTTATGTAACAAGTTGGCCATATTAGAGCGTGTACAGTCATTCCTAGCCTGTACGACACCGCCTTTAAAATCACTCCACTGCTCACCCCGCACAGCTTTACCATTTCATCTTTTTATTACAAAAAAAAAACCCAACTTCATTTCCAGCTAGCGCTCATGCTGTTCAAAGAACTGCGCCACTGTGCCCCCACCACACAGTACACGAGTGTGGTGAGCAGGTGAGCAACCTCTCAATAACCCTTTCCATCCAGGGTTCGTTTTCATTCCTGCTCCTGTAGCTCCTGCCTCACTCCTCACACTTTCCCTGGCAGTTGCTTAGCGCTGTTCTTACTATGGGTTTTAGAGGCCATCACACTGTCAGCACTGAGAATGTCAGGACATCTGAAGCAGCAGACGAATGCGTTAACTGTGCCTCCGAACTCTAAACCAGACGTAGTACATGGTTGTGGTGAACGTGTGAGATTTGTTGTCAACCTGGGGGTTTGCTGTCGCAACATTGAGGCAAAATCCGTGTGAATTAAGCTGTGCCCGCTAATAGCTAGGGCTGTACAGTATATCTTTCAGCATCCCCATCGCAGTGTAGACATAAGAAGCAGTCACATCGCAGGATGTGCAATGTCATATACAGCTTGATCACTTATTTTACCCTATTGTTGGGTACACGGAGTGCATTATATATAATATTGCTTATATATTAATATGTTGGATGATTGACACGCTAACACTGTTCGCTCCCACGGCCTCTTTAAAGTTAAGTATCTGCATGTCTGCAACGATGTTTCCACTCTAAGCATCATCAGATCTATGGAAAGTAATTAATTTAGAAAACAATAATAGCAACTGCTTACCACAAGCAATTGTGCTCTACACTATGTCCAAATGTTTGTGGACATCCCTTCTAATGAGTGCATTCCCTGTAGAGAGGTACTGTCAATAGAATAGGACACTCTGGAGCAGATCAACAGAATCCTGAACCTATTGGCACCATGACTAATGCTAGGAGTGGCTTAGAGGGGTATAACCCCCCCAGCATTGAGCTGTGGAGCAGTGGAAGAACTTTGTTCTCCAGAATGATGGTTGGTGTTTCATCCAGTACTTTTGAGATGAGTTGGGGAGTGGATTTGGGATGAGAAGGGTTGGTCCTGAACATCCTGACCTCTAACTAACACTCTTGTTGCTGAATGCAATGGTCCATAATCTAGTAGAAAGCCTTCTTCCTGGACAGTAGAGACTCCAACAAAAGCAGGATAAGCTCTTTTTTAATAGCCTTGATTTTAGATGAAACAGTAAATGAGCAGGTGTCCCAATACTTTTGTCAACGTAGTGTACGTTCTGTCATTTTCTTACTGTCAGTGCAAAGTGATGACTCTTTTACACGGTCTTGTCACTTTATGCATCACGCTGTGTTGGATGACGCAGAAGTAGGTCATCCGACAGTGGGTGAGACGCCTATACATCCCACCACATAAAGCCAGCAAATGCTAGTTAAGGAGTCTGCGAGATCTGCAGCGATCTTTTGTCATTGTCTCAAACACCTGTTGTGTTCCACCTTGTAGTTTTGCCGGACAGTCCCAACTTCCCCTACCGAAGGTACGACCGCCTGCCTCCCATCCATCAGTTCTCCATCGAGAGTGACTCGGACCTGTCAGAAACAGCCGAGCTGATCGAGGAGTACGAAGTGTTCGACCCCTCCAGACCACGGCCAAAAGTCATCCTCATTATTGGTAAGTGCACAGCCAGCAGCAATGACCGATGGTAGTGCATCTCTAAATGATTCGACACCTGTGTTTGTGTGTTTGAATGTGTGCAGGTATCTAAACGGGAGTAAATGCTCTGAAATAAGGGCTGCATTGAATGCACTTGTATATGACTTTCATGCCGAATATAATTTCATATATCAAAGCAAGGGACTTAAAAATACTAGAAAATATAGTTTGTAATAAGTCAATTTCATGCATCACTTTCAGTTTGCATGAGATGTTAACACACCCTTTAAATTACGATGAAAACCATCATTCAAATCCTGCCATGTGAATGAATGAAAAACAGGCGTGTGTATCCGCCACATCCTATCTAGTTTCCATGACTGACAAGCTGCGTGAAGTTCTGATTCCATTTGGAAAGCAAATGCATATTACCGTTGTGAGCAAAGCCTCTAAGCAAATGAGACGCACAGTAGTTCATTCATCTGTCTCTTTTAACCAGGGCCATCTCCTACAGTTATGAGAACGGTTGTTATTTCAGTTATGAAAGGATTCACTCTAAATACTTCATCCAAATTATTATAAGCATCTATGGGTAATTGAAAAGCAGATGATAATTGAATGTATTGTAGTATTATAATGCAGTGTAGTATAGGGCTGCACAATATATCATTTCAGCATCGCAACGTGGACATGTGTAGGACGTGCAAATTGAATTGAATTTAATTGATGGGAAAATGCTGTTTTATTTGATCAAAGTGGATAATCTGCCCATTATGATTCATTTTTCGATAATACACAGAGGTATTATGCATTATTCATAATGTTGTGACATGTTGGCTCATTGACTTCTGCAGAAAATTCATGTATTTTAATATTGCAGTATATATCATAGAAAAGAAAACTGTTGAAATGTCAGTGTTTTTTCTTATACCATGTTTCTTTAGTATAGTATAATGATCAGTTGTTGTTGTTGTTGTTGTTGTAATTAATAATAATAATAATAATAATAACCCCTTAATTAACACTAAAAGGACCTGTATAGTCAAGTCAAATTTATTTGTATAGCTTATATATATATATAACTGTTGTTGTCACAAAGCAGCTTTACATAATTAGTAATTAGTGAAAGACAGAAAAAAATAAATAACCTAAGAAGACATGAAAATACCAAATATGATCACCGAATGATACCGAATGTGATCACCTACTGTGATCCGTTAACGTCCCACCTCACGGCTTACAGGACGTGCTGTACAGGATCTGCTGACTGGTCTCCGTGCCAGATACTACAGGACGCCTTCAGAGGTCTTGTAAAGTCTATGCCTCAAATGTTCAGGCACAAGGTGGACCTACTTAGTATTAGATGTTCTGATGTTATGGCTGATTGGTGTATGACCAAAGCAGACAATCAATAAAACGTTCTTTTGCAGAATTATGATTGGAAGTATGATGGGATGTGTTTCTATGACTCGTGTTGCTTTATGTTAGAATGAGCTCTAAGTTCTAGTCTAGGGTGCAGGCTTTCAGACTGTCTGATGTGTGTAGGTTTCTTGTCTCTGAACGAGGTCAGTCTACCAGAACATGGCAGGTAAGCTGGTTTGCTAATTTGGTATCATCAGAGCCGTCTATACAGGACGTGTTTTGTAGAATGCAGGTAACAGTATTGATCATATTTTGCACAGATGATCATTTTGATAGTCAATGCTTTTTGGCAGGTGTGCCATGTGAGCGTGGGACGCGATGAGAGAGAGGGAGAGATTTTTATTAGTGTGGGAGTGCTGTGTGAAAAGGAGGTACAAGCAGAGGTGTTTCACAGCTCAGTGAGATGAGGACTTCAGGAATTCAGGAATGGTGCAGATGGAGAGGTAGAGAGGTAACAAAAGACAAAGTGTGTGTGATGTATTTCCCAGTGTTCAGCGCTTTACAGCACTCACACCTGCTAACGGTTAGCCAGTCATTTGTTTAGAAACAAATTAACTTGGTCTGTGCTAGTTTCACAGCACTAAATTTGATCATTTTACATAGTAATTTGCTTAGCATTAAAGGAGAAGTACATGATATTGTTGAAAATTGGATACTAAGCCTAAGTGGGGAGGGTTCGCACTGTACACTGATGGCTTAACCTTAATCTCACCCTTGAATCAATCCTAACCTAAACCTTAAATCTAACCCTAAACCCAACCTATCCTAAAAGGGTATGATTAGGGTTGGGTGTAGGGCTGCATTCAACAGACAATCATACGCATTCGGATGCATTTAAGAGACCTTCAGTTGAATGTTAGGTGAAGGTCAGGTGAGCATCCATGAGGCATCTACAGCGGACCATCCAAGTAAAATGATGCCAAAACTTTACTACCTAAACTGTAAAACATCTAAGCGCTCACCCTCAGCTTTATCATCAGAGATGCCACATCCATTCATGGCTGGGTTTCCCAAAGGGCATGACTGGCTTGGCTCTCTTTGGGTGGGTAGGATGGTCCTTCTTCTCCTCCTCGTCACTCAATGCGCAATGCCAGCCAGCGTGTCTGTTAGTTGGCAGAATTGGCAGTTAGCATTCTCCACAAAGCATGTTCAGCCCTGGAGCTGTCCAAGTGCGTTAGCTCTTTACTCGTCCAGCAGTGGTGGAATCATCGGAAGGGGGGGGGGGTTCTAGATAGTAGATGGGAGGGGAAATGAAACCTGGGGGGAGTTGAACTCCGGCGAAACAATGGCTTGCTACCACAGATGATTGATTCTGTAGCTTAGCAACAGGGAGGTGCACAGCAGTATAAACCCTGCCTCAGTGTACCAGAAAGTGCTTGGCTTTAAGTGTTTATTGGGCAAAATATATTGTTTGTGATTATCAATGATTATCGCCATATTGGCTGTGGCAATTGGATAAGCTCTCTATCTCTAGCGCTTTGACTGCGTGCCTTGAATATCCAGTCTCGACCAGTCTCAGCACGAATACTCAAAGTAAATAAAAGTAAACACTCAAAGTAATTCAGGTCAGTTTGTTTTAACTGCACTGTCAGGTGTCCTGCAGCCATGATACAGTGAGTCCAAGAAGTATTTGATCCCTTGCTGATTTTCTTTGTTTGCCCACTAATAAAGACACTATCCTTCTGCACTTTTAATGGTAGATATATTCTAACATGGAGAGACAGAATATCAAGACAAAAATCCAGAATATAATTTTAAAGAATATATTTTAATTAATTTGTATTTCAATGAGGAAAATAAGTATTTGATCCCTCTTGCCAAACACACTCAATACTTAGTGGCAAAGCCTTTGTTTGCAAGCACAGCGGTGAGACGTTTGTTGTAGTTAACCACAAGTTTAGCACACACACCAGGGGGAATTTTGGCCCACTCTTCTTTGCAGATCCTCTCTAAATCATGAAGGTTGGTGGGCTGTCGCTTGGCAACTCTGACCTTCAGCTCCCTCCATAGATTTTCGATCGGATTGAGGTCTGGCGACTGGCTGGGCCACTCCATGACCTTAATGTGATTTTTCTTGAGCCAATCCTTTGTTGCCTTTGCTGTATGTTTAGGGTCGTTATCATGTTGGAAGACCCAACCACGGCCCATTTTCAGATCCCTGGCAGAGGGGAGGAGGTTGTCCCTCAGGATTGTGCGGTACATGGCTCCATCCATCTTCCCAGTGATGCGGTGAAGTAGCCCTGTACCCTTGGCAGAGAAACACCCCCAAAACATTATGCTTCCACCTCCATGCTTGACGGTGGGCACAGTGTTCTTGGGGTCATAGGCAGCATTTTTCTTCCTCCACACATGGCGGGTGGAGTTGAGGCCAAAAAGTTCAATTTTGGTCTCGTCTGACCACAAAACCTTCTCCCAATAACTTGGTTCATCTTTCAAATGATCATTGGCATACTTGAGGCGCGCCTCCACATGTGCTCTCTTCAGCAGGGGTACCTTTCGGGCACTGCAGGATGTGAATCCATTGTTGCGCAAAGTGTTGCCAATTGTTTCCTTGCAAACTGTGGTCCCAGCTGCCTTCAGGTCATTTGCTAACTCCTGCCGAGTGGTTGCAGGACGATTTCTGACTGTTCTCAGCATCATTGCCACCCCACGAGGCGAAATCTTCTTTGGAGCACCGGGCCGAGGTCTGTTGATTGTCATGTTATACTCTTTAAACTTTCTGATAATTGCACCAATAGTTGTTACTTTCACATCCAACACCTTACTAATCTTTTTGTAGCCCATTCCAGCTTTGTGAAGGTCAACAATTCTGACTCTGAGGTCCTGTGACAGCTCTTTGGTTTTACCCATGTTGGAGACTTGAAATCTGTGTGATCTGTCTGATTCTGTGGACAGGTGTTTTTCACACAAGTGATTAGTGAGAACAGGTGGCTTCAGGTCAGGTAACAAGTTGATTGGGAGTGTCTAACTGGTCTGTAAAAGCCAGAACTGCTAATGAATACTAAGGGATCAAATACTTATTTCACTCCATGAAATACAAATCAATTAATATATATTCCTTAGATTTATTTTCTGGATTTTCTTTTTAATATTCTGTCTCTCCATGTAAGAATACATCTACCATTAAAAGTATAGAATGATCATGTCTTTATTAGTGGGCCAACGAAGAAAATCAGCAAGGGATCAAATACTTCTTGGACTCACTGTATGTCTATATGATATATTTAGCATTCAGTCCACATCATGCAGCCCTATCTCACTAATGTTTCCTTCTGGAACAGGTGGCCCAGGCAGCGGTAAAGGCACACAAAGCCTGAAGATTGCCGAGCGTTACGGCTTTGAGTACGTCTCCGTAGGGGAACTGCTCAGAAAGAAGATGATCCACAATGCCACCAGCAACAGGAAGTGGAGTCTGATCGCCAAGATCATCACTAATGGGGAACTGGCTCCGCAGGTAATGCGCTGCACCATTAGCAAATGGAGGATGAAAGGTAACTAGTAAAGTAAAGGTCAAGTACACAGCGTGCTTATAAGCCTGATTACAGTCTTTCATTCGGTACTGAGTTAGGGAGTAAAGTGAGCCTTCATGGTACATTTATTCTGAGTAGTGGAAGTGAGGGAGGTTGGTTGTGAGCAGGCTGATTATGCACTTTGGCCTGAAATCCTTCTGAAATCCTTATGAGAAAGATTCATTTCCCTTTTGATTGGGACAAGATCAGGCTTTTCATGTGCGTTGTTTGATGATGATCGATGAAAAGCATTTCATCGATCAGTTCTAAAATATGATAACGCAGTCATCTTAAAAGCAGAGCAGGTTGAGATGAATCAGTTTCACATGGCCACTTTTCCAGACCCTAGACATTATTAGAAATCAATAAAACACTGGAAATCTATAGTCACTCAAGCCCTCCATGTTATTTCATGCCCACATACTTTGCTCAACCCACTCAAACTGCACCCAGGTCTTCACTAAGCTTATGCAAACTTGTTCATGTGGTTTAGGCTGCAGTTCGACTTACTGTAACTTATGAAAATCAGCACAACCTCACCAGGAAGTCCCTCAGGGTTCCCCGCTGTTAACTGCCAACTCTGTTACGTCAGCTAACAGACACATGCATTGGCTAGCATCATGCTGTGTGATGGGGAGAAGATAGCAGATAGTGCAAGGCCAGCTCTGATCTTCTGGACCCAGATAGAGTGTTTGCGCCACTCATTGGTTATTTTTACTTTTGACTTTTTTGTCGCTAGCTAAATTCGTCCTGTAGTCCCAGGTAACCTTCCCAAAATCTACAATGAAAGCCAGGTTTGGTTTCATTTTTGCATTTTTCCAGATTTCTATCTTCAGTATTTTCTGATGGTGGACATGGAAAGGTTTAACATGTGGACGTGATCATTGTTAGCAACCAATACAGCCAGCTAATAGTGCAGCTACGTCTGAAATAGATGTGGAATGCGTTATTTATTATTATTTATTATTTATAAATAGCATAAATATGGGTTAATCCTGAAGGTTTGAGGACCAACACAAAGCATCCACATATGAATGCTTAATGCTGCTGCTCCGCTCTCAAGGGACCCTGGTTTGTTTGTGGGTGAATGTGTATTGAAAGCGTGGGGTTGCTGGTGTTCGGCTGGTGTCGCTGCTTGGCTCCCCGTTTTAAACATTCCCATTTTCTTTGCCTCCCTCCTGGCTCTGTTGACGGTGACTCATTTTTAGAAACCCAGATCATCATCATACATTCCCTTTTGTGAACACCTTTCAGATGCAGACGCACAACACTTACCTTGTCTAGAGGCGACAGGAAAAAGCCCAAAATAGACTAGATGTGCGCATGTGTGTATCTACTGTATGTGTGTGAGTTAGGCGGCTCCTCTCCACTCTCGCATTCTACTTGTTCAGTGCACTATATTCACATATCCACGTACCGCCACCAGTGTGTTCACATATCCAACAATAACACGGCCTCAATACCCCCCCCTCGATTCCCGCAATCAGGTTCATGTAGCTCCACACCCTTTCCTCTACGTTCGTTTTTCCAAGGAAGCCGAGCACAAAGGCTCGGGTTGGTACAAAAGCGATTTGTGGCGCAGGGCTTAAGAGATAAACGAATCGTGAAAACGCACGCCTGGATTTGTATTCCCAGAAGCACTCTCTTCTTGCACAGGACCCTTGTGTAAGCACAAAGAAAGGAAGGAATCAATCCTTAAAGCTTATTTCTGATAGGATGAAACGGACAACCTGAGCCACTAATCCAAAGCCGCCTCGGATACATACGACTATGATCGGACAGGCGATGAGTCAGGCTTTCCTTTCCCTGACTGAGAGATAAAGCTCCAGTCTGACAAAGATTACTGGAGTAGGTCAAATAGGAACATCTGCTATACATGTTAACGTCATAGCCTATGGAAGTGGGACAGGGGTCATTGTGTCAGAATCTGTGGATTGCAATAATTTTACAGTCTTGGCTTGGGGGGAAAAAACATTTAACATTATTTAATTTGCTTGATGGAAGTGGAGTGTGGGTGTTGTTTGTGTTATCTCATCCTGCTCGGCAGCAGCAGTTTGAAAGGATTTTTAACACATTACTTCTGAACTGAAATTCAATGAATCACATCATGTCTATGGTTGTTATTAATATAGTTAATAATGTATAACACTGTTAGAAGTGTAAAAATCTTTAGGGACCTTTGGAGGTTCTTCAGTTTGAAACTATGGAGGAACCTTTCTTCCTTTCTGTTTTTTTCAGGTTTTCAGGTTTTAAGAATATGAAGGTTCCTCAAAGCACCTTAAGAAGTTATATATATACTGAAGAACCTCCAAAAGTTCCTCCAAAAGAATAAAAAAAGTAAAAAATAATAATAATAATAAAATAATAATTTTTGGAGCCTGCTGCTCATCGCAAGATCAGGCTCGGCTTAAACTACTGTTCATAAGTGCAGGTTATAGATAGGGTAGCCATGTTGCCTGGAAGGTCTGGAAGAAGACCGAGTCCGTCACCCTCAGCTGAAAGAACATTGGTTCGGATGGTCACAAACGACCCAATAACCTCCAGGGCTCAGGCCTCAGGCCATGAAATGGAAGCTGCTGGAACACCAGTGTTTCCAGAATTCTAGCAGAAGCATCTGGATCCTATGAGACATTTAACCCAACAGTAGGTGTGATGCAAACATAGCCATGATGAGCGAACGTACGCTTTCGATCTCAACTGTTTGCTTTACTGAATCATTTTTTAGCACAGCATGAAAATGTCAGTACACTACGAGGAACTATTTCTATTTTTGGATGCTGAGCTACTTTATGTAGAGCAGCCAGGATGTCACCGCTTGTGTGACAGCAGCCTGTACGTAGCGGAGACGTCCTAGAGTCAGAACAGGGCCCAATTCCATCCGGCTGCTCTGGGGAACAATGCGCTTTAGGCTTTACAGGCATGTTTTTAGAGCTATCCCACACTAAGTGTACATCTGCATCCTAAAGGAGTCCCACTGCCTCATTAGACATGCTCCGCTTGCACATTGCCCTCCAGCTTACACTAAAGTGACACCACTCTGCCCCATAACGTGTTGAGAAACGGCTTTAAAATGCTTAAAGTTGCTTGGCGCGAGTCACAGGTCTGTCCTTTGTACTCTGGCTTTTAAATGATCATTTCAGCTCCGCTTTCTCTGGGGTGGAAAGCTTGACAGTGGCAACAAGGGAAAACCTGTCTACTAAAGATCAGAGATGCTGAGAAGTGGGGTGAGATATGTAGAGCGTCTAGAGAAGTCTTTTTTTTTCTGTGATTGGCAATGATCTTAAAAAGGACGGCTCATCCGTCACCCTTGAAAACGACGATGCTCATCCTCATCTGAAATATCACGTGGCAGCGGTACAACCCTGGAGGAGGAGGGCATTTAGCTTTGCACGAGTAATATTTTTAATACATGGTTTAAGCTGGCTGGAGCCCTTAAAATGATTATGGCTTATGCTTTAAATAACAGCTTAAAGTACAAAGCACATGCCATACTCTGCTGCTTTAAATGTATCTGACTCGGCTGTTGCTAATGTGGATCAGAGGAAAAGAAGAAAGAGGCTGTTCTCTCACTCTGGAATCTTTACTCGCCTCTAATTTTGGAGGGAAAATTCTCCTGTGTGACTGAACTCTCATTATTGTTCCCCAACAGGAGACGACCATCACCGAGATCAAGCAGAAGATCATGAAGATACCAGATGCGAACGGTATAGTCATAGACGGCTTCCCGCGGGATGTGGGCCAGGCGCTTTCGTTTGAAGACCAGGTGAGGACTTAAAAATAGCTTGGTTGTCTTGCAATATTAAAGAGCTAGTCTCTTTGGACTGTGTTCCTGTATGTCACCATGTCACCGAACGATGCACACGAGTCTGCTGGTAATTCAGCCTCAGCTGTCAGTTTGAAGGAACGTCCAAAAGTTATTTCAGGAGGTCTGATTCTGTCAGCGCTTTCTTCCGCTCGCAGTCAGCTATTCGTGGGTGGGCAGTGTATGTTATTGTTATGATGAGAAATGGCTTCATTAGCAAAGGTGAGTGGAAACTGGTTCCATGATCATAAACATCACATTTCACACATGACTTCTGAAATGTAGCATCTTATTTCTGACAAAGAGCTTTTTTTTTTATATGCTAGGGACAATTTGCTAAGGGTTATTTTGCCCCTTGACCCAATCCGAGTCTCTTTACACTCAGTATTAGATAAATAATCCAGCCCCACAGTTTAGATCAGATGAGCTGCTAATTAATCAGTTCAGTAAAATCTCTTTATTTTCAGTCTCAGTTTCTATAATCAGACTTTCTGGACTGACTGATTTAGTTTAGTCGAGACTTTTCTTAAAATGATGTTTTATAGTGTTTAATATCTTATAATCCAGCCTGACTCTCCTCCTTGACCAATCAGCTCCCAGCTCCTTTACAACACTGCAGTCTAATCACTTCCTGTGTGAGTGTGTGTGTGTATGTAATGGTACACACTCTGGCCTGGTATCTGTTGTTGTTGTGAATGGGTTCTGGTTCAAAAGAGAAAGGCGAGCGAGCGGTTCTGCGGTTCTCCCGCTGGTAAAACAGAGCGTTTCAGTGAGAGTTCAGATATTATTATAAGGGTCAGATATTATGGTCTGTTTTCAGGTTCCACTGTAAAATAGCTCCACACTGCAGGACCTCAACTCCTTTATTTACCTTCTGAGAACGTCCACACTGCTGCTGCAACCGGCTGGGAATGATGTCCGTTTATGTCGCCTAAATTATGCCTGTGTCGACCCCAATTCCGATCCAATGGATCAGAACTGGGGAATCCCTATTATATGCTGATTAGGTTTGAACGATAACGTAAATTCCTCAAGTGTTTCTTGTCGGAAGTGTGTAAGTAAATTTTCTCTGTAGTTTTTGTGAAGTCTTCTGTTTTCACCATACACCAGCCAGTGCACTTGCACCCTGCCTTTATTCCTCCACATCGTTACAATCAGTAATCGCCCCGAACCTTCTTCATTCTGAAGGATGATGGGTGTGCTAAGAAGCTGCACTGCAGGTCTGTCAGTTATTATAAGTAATAGTAGTTTCTGCACCTACTGATTTTGTACTTCAAATCCAGCACTATTGTTTTACTGCTGCATTTTGCTCCCAATATCGTGAGACACACCACTGAAAAATGTCTTTTTGCCATCGGTCACCCGTAGCTCTTCCCATCTGAAGTGCGACATCTAATCCACAGTAGCGTCCTGACTGTCTCTGAAACATGCAGGGCGGCGGTGCTGCAAACAACGTGTTACATGTCAACTCTGAAACCATTAACGGAGTCTGTTCTCTCACAGCTGAGTGCGCTATTGCCGGGCGATGTGACTCGGGTGACGGAGCTGGAACGGCAAAGGCCGTCCGCTGTTGTGCTCTTAAAAAGTGCCTTAATGACCAGTGCCGGCGGTGGGCTGGAAAAAAGAAACGGACAAATGGCATGTTTGGCTCTGTAGAGTTTTAGCATTCGCAGTTTTCTTGAGCTCTGCTTTGACACGTCTGGCATGTGGGGTGGATGCTTTGCTTCTACAAGATTTCTGAAGCACTCACGCAGCCCTGTCTGTCACAAACAATGGTTGGCTAGTGCCAGTAGCCTGCTGGCTGGCTCAGTCAGCACTGTGTTGTGTACATGGGCGGTTCACACTTTGCTAAATTCACACTTACTCAGACTTACACTTCTTCTACTAACTTTTACTTGCACTTTCTTTTGGTGGCAAAAATGTCATTTTCTGTAAGCTCTCTTTTAACTTTTAGAGTTTATGCAATACATATGTAAATTGGAGGTAAAATTATGCGATTATTAGGGCTGTGATTTTGGCGAGAACCTGGCAATACCACACGTATCACGATATGGGGCTTACGATTTAAAATATGGTGATATATTGCAACACTGTAAGCAAGACGAACTATAAAAACACCTCATCCTCATCTGCATAAAATCTAAGTTGACTTTTTATCCAATCAGAACACTCTCGCTATCTAGAGGTCGGGGTTTAAACACAACACTGAATGAACCTCTGTGTCTGATACCAAGATTTACATGGAAGCCTAATATTAAAAATCGATACTATTGAATTTTGAGAATCGATACAGTACCGCAAAACATAATATTGTGATAATTTGATATATCAGTATTTTCTTACACCCCTAGTAATTATATAATTATGATTACATTGACAGTTGCATGAGAAAATATAATACACTAAATTATACTAAACTTTTAAAATGTTCCTCACACTCTTCACACATCTCTATTACTAACATGCTTCTTTAGTGTTCAAAAGTTTGGAAGCGGCCATCTAAGTAAGGCCAGCTTCTTGAACAAAGTTTGTTGATTCTCTACAACTTCTCATTAGTAGTAAAAACCGATACGTAGAATTAAGCTATTTTAACACTGGAGACCGCACGTTAGCCAGCAGGTTTATTTCAGAGTGGCTCTCTTCTTAGCTAGTTTCAACGCCGGCAACCTGGAAGGCCAGCTTGGGCTGACACCTGCTTCCATGCTAATCCTTTTATGATGGGTCACACAGGTTTTTCAGACTGCTTTTGCACAGCCTGTGTTCAGAAATAGATAAAAAGTCGGACATTTACCGCTGAGCTCTGCACAGGGAATTTTCCACGTTCAGTGTGAAAACAGCTTAAGTAGGTAAAGTGTAAACCATTCAGAATCTTGAGGCAGGGAACTGATTTGACCATTTTATAGATAAATGCATTATATCATTTATAATTGCGTAACTTTTTGGTGTTCTAATGAAAACCTACTGACTTTCAGTCTCAAAAACACATCCTAGCCCATATTACCTCACTAACTACACTGCTCCTCACCACCGTGTCCAGCACTGATCAGTTGTAATCTATGAGGGACCCATGTTGACCTAACACAGCTGCTTTTGCTTTCATATCTTGGTGTGCTCATATCTAAATTACAATCCATCCTCGGCCCATTTTTCACCGTCGGTAATTAGCTCTGCGTGACGCACTCTCTTTTGCTCCCCGACAGCAGAGCGAGCGAAGCTTTCCACATTACGTCTGAATCAGTGACCTTCCCCAGCACGCCGCAGCCACGCTGCTAAAGGCTTAGGCTTCACCGTGCTTCAGTGCTGCGGATTTGGCCAGCGAGGCATTATCGCACGCCTTAACCTTTAAGCGCAGGCGGAGACAGTTTGCTGGAATTCGCCACCTGGAAATGTCACGCTTCCTTTCCACAACAGTTCAGAAAGCAGCCCGCCTCCACCAGCCGGATTCTACCCTCACTTTTCCGCGTCTCTCCACTCTTTATCACTCGCTCTTCCTTCCTCATCTCACAGCAGTTATCGGCGAGGTCATTCCATGCATGTTGTGCCTCCAGGGACGCTGCATCGTCTGGTCAAGTGCAATATGCCTGCCTTCCCCGTGCATTGGTTGTAGAAAGTCCGGATTGTCACCGAGGACATGTTCTGCTGTGTGATACATGATGTGCCTTTGATTTGATTTCTGAAGCTCTGAATCACTTCACTAATCACTACTACACACAATTTCAGCCACATGCATTTACCCTCGGTAGGCGTCTCCTGTAAGTCCGACTACCATCCGATCCGGTTGGGGAATGCGTCTTGGAGAGAGGGATGTGTTTACTTAAAGCACTTCAGACGGTGGCTGCAGAAAATAACCCCCCACTGTTACTCTGAACTGTTCCCGGTGTCCCGGAGCAGGACAGCTTTGAGACACCGCTGTTTTTTAACAGAAAGTAAAAGGAAAATGCTGTACAGGTCGGTGTGATGTGCAATCTGATCTCCTCAGGTCACACTGGGGACGCATTTTACCATAAACTTACCATTTAAATGTAAACGAAACCCAGTTGAAGTAGATCCAGATACTAATCGCATTTCAAACTGCATGTCAATTCCAGGTGTTATTACCAACCCCTGCATTTTCATATAGCTTGGCCGTATCCAGATGGAATCCGGATACTCGGATTGGACTTCTTGTGAAGTTATCTGCCGTGTGATTGCTGTCACTTTGAGAAATAGGAATTCTGGATATTGATTTTGGTAGGTACTGACCACTGCATACCGGGATCACCCTGCAAGACCTGCCTGTTTTTCTTTTGGAGATGTTCTGACCTGGTCTTCTAGGCATCACAGTTTGGTTCTTTGTCAGATTTCAGAAGTTTCTGTTGAAGAAAAGCTCGCCATGAAGATCTCTGAGAGAACAGAAAGAGTGTGTAAAGCTGACGCTCATGATTGTACTATTGAAAGTGAGGGAATTATAAACAAGGACCAGTACGGTGTAGCGATAAAGGAGAGCAGCATCTCACTGATGATTTCCTTGAGGAGCAAAGCATGTCTGTCCTCCTGTGTCGCCACGCTGGTAATTAGTTTGCTTTCGGCTTTTTGCTTGGCCGGCTGCCTCGCTCTGCTCCACAGCCTTTACTTAACGACAGCGGTGCGGTTTCAGGCACAGTGCTCCTCGCGTGCCTCCTCGTCCTCCTCTCCTCAGAACCTACCTGCAGCGACGCACTGACAGGAGATGCAAGCAGAGATGTGCCAAAGAAGACATTGGACAGATTTGACACAGTGGGCCACCCGATAGCGCTTGTACTAGTGTTCCACCCGTAATCCCATCTGTCATTTCAGAGAATCTTCTTCGGTCGCGGCCAGGCTGCAGCAGTAAATTGGCAACGCGATGAAAATTCTTACACTGAAGATTATAAAAATGTTTTCAAAGTTTTTAGTTTTTTTTTTTTTTTTTGCTGTCAGGCTCTAATGTCCATATCCAGACTGATTCATGATGCCATTCCAACAGATTGCAGCACTCTGCGGGAAGCACTGGGAGCAATATGGCGCCGGTTGTTTTGTTGCACCATGGAAGATGAAATTGCTTAGCACTGATGAAACCTTGATTGATTGTTATGCAGCAAATAAGACGAGTTTAAGGAAGTGCAAAGCGGCGTTTATGGAGAGAAAATGCTGCTTGACAAACATTTAACATCCCACTTGTGACTCATTCAGCCGCCCCTTAAGCTTGTTTAAATCCGGCACCCCGAGTAATTGGTGTGTTGCATGTCGACGGTAGTCGAGGTAGAACCTAAAACTGAAAAATGTTTTCTTGATTGTCGATTCAGCACATACATACAGCGCTTATTATCGGTTAGGAATTCTAGTTTTAATGACTGTGAGGTATCACAAACTAAACACTGAAAGGAATTGATGAATAAGTTGCTGAATAATATCAATAAGTGGAGTTATAAAATGACTTAATTTTGGTAGATGGAGCCACGCCCCACCTTCTCCTCCACAGCCTTATGTATTCCCTTTACCCTCACTTCACATATAGAGCTACATCGCACCCATTACCACCCTGTTCCTGCCTTTCTTCTGTTCTACTCCCCTCAACCAGGCTTCTTGCTCCAAACCACCAAGGTGCTCAGAATGTAGTTCTCTGCCCCAACGTGGTGGTCCATACTAGCAAATAATCTATTTACAGTTATTTTTGTGCCTTAAGGTTTCTGCCATTACCCATAAGAGCCCAGAGAAAAAATGGAAATTATTAAATTAGTTAAAATGAACTCATTAGCGTTCTTTCTTATGATATGATATGATATTTCTCAGTCGTTACAGAATCATCTACAGCTCTGTTCCTGATTCTGGACCTGATACAAATAATTAATAGAAAATGGATTAATAATCATGTGTACTAGTGCAGAATTGTTAGTTTTATGACTTTAAATGCAACCAAATTAGTTTAATAACAGAGACTCCAGACGGGTGAAGATGAGTCTATATGGTATAGTGGGTTTTCTTGCTTCTTTTTTTTTTTTTTTTTTTTTTACAATTTTTTAGTCCAAGAACTCCTGTTTTTGACATGCAAGTACATTAAATAGCAGAAATTGCTTCATTTCTACAAGGAGAATGTGCTTTATTTTCACGTTGAAACCTTTAACCGTCTATAGAAATTACTGTTAGCTGCCTGCCGCTTTTGTGATGGCCCATTTTCTCCCAGCTCCTCTCCGCTCCTCACATACAGTATGATTGGTCCCGCCCCCAGACCTACGAAGGCAGTCATCGCAAAATTCCTCCACAACGCCTCAACAGAATTTGACACGGCTGAGTTCCCTGATCGCCCCCACAGCATGGCACCCGGGAGTTGGGACTATTTTTCTCGCTTCCAAGAAGGATTAAGCAATGCCCGCCAGGCTAATGTCAGACATCTGCCTCTGCACACCCAGTCCATGAGAAATGAGAAGAGAACAGAGTGAAGGAGGGTGAGATTTCATTGAACCAGAGAAGAGAAATGGGGCAGAGCAACAGCAGAAAAGGACAGCGGCCGAAATGATGGAAAAGCTGCACATTTCTAAGCTCACTGAATTGGTTTATCAGTTATGAACCGATTGCACATTCATGAACATCCAGCAGCCTCAGTGTTCTCAGCTCTGCGGTGCTGAGAGGCTGTAGCCCCTAAAACATGTTTAGAACTACGTCCAACAAACATGGAATGGGGGAAATGGAGTCTGAAGGCTTTCTTTGAGGCGCAGCAGTATGGAAATGGCTATTAGGGAACAGCTGGTTAGCATGAGTCCAGTAGCTATATAAATCATCCACGCAGTCCAGCCTTCTTTCACAAGCCAAGCCAGTGTGAAAAATTCTTGTTGTCTCGTTTTTTTATTTATTTATTTATTTATTTATTTGGCTTTCTCTGTTGGAAAGTGGATAAAAGACTGAATTTGCCATTCTGATATCTCCATATTCATAGGTTATATCAGTGCCGTTAGCCATTAGCGCAGCGATTGCTCAAGTAACCCGCGATTGTTGCTGGTTGCTCTTTCAGAGGCTGTGGACGTGTGACTTGACCAGAGAGGCTCTCGCAAAAACCTACCAGACCGCTCTGATATTAAAATGAATATATCAGCCGTTGCAGGGCTGGTCGTGCAGCACACTGATACCGTTTACTGCAGTATTTTGTCCCATCTTCACTCAGGAATACTACTGCTTTCCTTTTAAACCAACAAATCTTAAGGACTGCTGCTTTAATATTCACTTTACTTTCCATATTGTACTGACTAGCTTCCAGAGGTTAACCCTGAACCGCTGGACTACATGCAGATTCAAGCCCCGTCGTCTTTGCTCAGTGCAAGAAGTCTGAATTGCAGCGATTCCAATTGCAGCAGTCGTCTCCAGGATCTCTTTTTCGCAGAGCATAAATTTCAGTGGACGTCTTTGGGGATTTCACAGCACAGTCTACAAAGGATAAATGCCTCCAACCTTCATAGAGGAGAAGGGCAAATCATTGAGTTATGTAAGAAAAATTTAGCCAATACATAATGCTGAATCATATTGCCGGAGCTTGACCAGCGACAGGACAATACGTTCTGAGTAATAGATTGACCACGTGGCCAAAAAAGCGTCTTTGAAAACTTTCTCCATTGAATTAGCATCGACTCCGGAGCAAACCCAATCAGGAGCCAACCGCAGAGCCGAGGAGCTAGAGCTGCAGATCTGAAACCCATGCTTGGTGCAGAGTGACGCCGGGACGGCGAAAGCGACGACAGACTCCCCCTCGCCCGTCTGCACAAATGTCAACCAAATATTATCCCAAAATGTCAGCAGGCAGGCAGAGCACTCAGTTAGACTGATGTTTTAATGCGCTGAAAAAAGAGAGATGATGTGGAGGCAGTTCGTCTGTCACTAGTTAAAGGCCAGATGAGCTGTGAAACGGATGAGCCTGTGTTGTTGTGGGTGTTTTTTTTTTTTTGTTGGCTTTGTGAAATGACTGTAATAAAGTGCTTTGTAGAGATTTAAAAGATAGTTGAAGATAATTGGACTGATAAACAGTTCTGTATAAAAACAGTTGTGTATATAAATAGGCTGGAAAACCAGTGCTGTCACTGATTCTGCAAAGGCTGAAGGCTTTTTTTTTTTGAGTCATGATCCACATTGCTGGGGGATGACGTCTGAGTGATGCTGGACTAATATTGTACATTTTTTAACACATAAAATGTAGATTTGGGAAGAGACCTGAAAGGCTTCTCAAATCACATCTTTTGAGATGACCGTCCGCACTGTTATTCGCAAGTGATCAGATCGGATCCGCGTGTCCGGAGATGACATGTAGTAACAGCATAAGCAGCAATGGATCCCCATCCGCACTTCCATCACTCTGGATTTGCACTGGTCATTGTCTGTCTTGTTGTCAGGAGCATCAGTTCGCCAGTCTATATTTTAAAGACACATTTTGTTTTCACTTGTATTTAATGTGGACGAGATCCATCCCTGACCACTTCCCAATGAGGTTTGAGTGATCCGGTCGTGATCTGATTTGCGATCTCAATGCGCCTTGGGGGTGTTTACACCTGGCCGACCGTGACCCTATACCCAGAAACACTGTTTTTGCCAACAGGCTCTATGAGTCTGCATGAACCACAGTCCTTACAAACACAAGGGTGGTTCCAAACAGAGACGGTGGTTCAGAATCTGCACTTTCATCACAATTTCCCTGCTTGTTTCAAAGAGAAATCGATGATCTCAAATTACCTTGTGCTTTTCTATCACCAGCGACAACTTCTGAGGGTTAACTCCACACCACAGTGAGCGAAAGAGCGAGGGAAAGAGATTGGGGAAGTCACACAAGGATAATATCAGGAGAGCAGAAGATTGGAGAGATGGCAGACAGAGAGAGAGAGAGATGACCCCAGCAGAAAGAAGATGAAAGAGATAACGTAAAATCAACCCTAAGTAATACACAGGAGAGGTTTCGAGGTTACAGCGCCGTAGAGAACGTGAACGTGTAGAGTACCAGTTTGACTCTCTGGTGTTCATCTTTTGAGATGACCGGCCACGGTGTTTCTGTGGACGAGATCCATCTCTGACCACCTGTGACTGAGGTTTAATCCAATCGTAATCTGATTACAGTGCGTCCTGGGGGTGTTTACACCTCATGAGAGGGTATTAAATACTAGTGAAAACATCAAATTGACCAAATAGGGTGTAGAGATGTTCTGTGTAGATTCTTCCTCCCTTGCCTTGAACTAGCTTTGCACTCTCTTGGCCTTCGGTGAAGCATCTTCATGCCAAGAATGAATGGACAGCTCAGCTGCAGATTTCTTGATTTTCTTTTTCTTGAACTGCTACAATAAAAACAGCATTTAAACACAATAAAACTGTTAGAAATTTAGACCACAGTGTCGGTAAGATCAGAAAACCTCTAAATTCAATCAGGTGTGTGCAGATTTCTGTCTGGAACCGCAAGTGTATGCAGTCTTTCCCACCAGGAGGCTTGAGTGGCAGCACTTCTCCAGGGGCTCGGGGACCTCTGGCTACAGCGCCCTTTCAAATGTCGCGTCAGACCTTCTAAGCATAGCACTCCCTCTCTTTTTATCTAACCTCATGACACTCCTCCGGGACTCCTCTGGTTTCTCTCTGTCCCCGCATGCATGCCGCCCACCTGGAAAACAATTTCCGCGCTGCCCAGAGGAAGCTTGGTGCCATTTTCCGTTTGACGTTTTAACGAGAGTTTGATATTCCCTTGAATGTTTGATATTCCCCTGAACATCGGCAAATCCCACAACGAGCATTAATGAACTTGCCTCTGAGTAAATATTGAGCTTGGGATTGTTTGATGTTCTGCCATAAACCTGTCACAGACACAAAGCTGGGGATCGGACATTTCGGCTTTTGGCCTTTCAGACATGGCAGCTTTTGTGCGAGGTGGAACAAAGGTCCTTGTGATGTTTTCTCCACTCCACATCCCATTATTCATCACGTCTGACTCCTAATTATCAGAAAGGACCTAAAAACCTACAGCCTTCAGAAGACAGTTAAAGGCTAGCGGTGCTAAGCAGCTTGCGTAACCGTGTCTTTCTGACCTTCTAGTCTAGGTTAGTGAGAGAAAGCTCTGAAGCAAATGGCTGTTTTTTTTATTATTATTATTTTTAAAGACGCCAGCACTTCAGTCAGCGTAAAAGCTCTTCATGACCCGGGCGTTTCGGAGGTTCTGATGTTCTGCAGGAATTATTAGTGTGATTGTTCTGTTGCATAAAAAACCTTTGGACCGTTTTCTTCCACTCACAGTTGTTTTTCCAGGGAATGATTCATTAAGTGCACCAAGGGATTTTAGCAGGCCAACTGTTGAGAGGGCGAAACGCTACTTTTTAGGTGAGACGCTGCCTACGCAGGAAGTCACTCTGCACACTCTTCTCTTTCGAAAGATCATTAATAGGCTGTACGGACACTGAGAGAAATCCTAGGTGCTTCACTGACTGACAGTTATGTGAAATCATTTGTAACGTACTCCACGTCTCCACGTCGCTAATTTGGATTCCGTCGTCAGTGCTGACTTACTAAAATAACAACAGCTCTGTTTATAAACACAAATATGTAAATAAAACATTTGTGTTATTTTTTGGGGAACGTTCTCGTTATGTGGAGTTTTCAGTTGAAGCACTCTCACCGAATGCTATTTTTACACACCCTTAAGCTCACTCCGTCTCTGCCGTCTGGCGAAGAACAAAGAAAGGAATTGGTGTACGTGTATAGCTCTCAACTTCTATGACAGCAAGGAGGAAGAAAAATGTCTCATTTACATTTACATTTACATTTACGGCATTTAGCAGACGCTCTTATCCAGAGCTACTTACAAAGTGCTTTGCTATTTACCCAAGAAAACCTTAGCTAGTTAGAATAGGCTAATAATTCAAAGGATACCTCTAAGCTTAGACATTGCTAAACACAAGACAATAAGGCGACCATAGAACTATTCGTCCAATTACTCTCTGAAGAGGTGGGTCTTCAGTCTGCGTTTGAAGACAGCGAGCGACTCGGCCGTTCGGACACCCAGGGGCAGCTCGTTCCACCACTTTGGTGCCAGGACAGAAAAAAGCCTGGACGCTTGTCTTCCGCGGATTTTGAGGGATGGCGGGTCGAGCCGAGCCGTACTTGAAGCTCGAAGGGCTCTTGGTGCTCCTTAGTTTCCAGTAGACAAAGAGAGGCAAAGGAAGATATCAGGGTGTTGCATACAGCGACTATTCAGAAGGCCAGGTTATTCACTGTTATTCATACAGTACAGATGTACTTCAGTATTCAAATTCAAAATAATTCAAAGATGGATTCATTTTTAATAATAATGTATTTTTTAATTATTGAAAGGTCAAATGCTCAATTCTCGTTCATGTGCACTCCCCCTATCACTAGCAATGCCCTTAGCACTAGGATGAAGGGTGAAGACTAACACATGCCTCCTCCGACACACTGCAGCAACGCTAGGTAGCACAACATGCTCGGAGGAAAGCGCAGCTCCCCAGCGCCGATAATACAGCTAACAGACGCCAGGCTGACCAACATCACTCTAGGAGTGACGTGGGGAGGAAGTGCCATCAACTCACCCCTAAGAGAGCAAGGCCAATTGTGCTCTCTCCGACTCCGGCTGGTGATGGCCAGCAGCATGACCCAGGATTCGAACCCGCGATCCTCAGAATATAGCGGCAGGCCTGTAGTAACATGTTTAAATGAGGTGGTTACATCTTATTGTACAGCAGTTAGTTCCAAGTTTGCAGTGTGATTGACCGGAAGATTGACCATTAGCGTTGTTTTATGGGTGTCTGTTTCTATTTTTCTATTTTGCAGCACATGGCCTGGATACCTCACCTCAGATATTGTGCTTAAGCCAGCTTCTTCAAAACTAGCCAAAATAGTGGAGAAGAGACTAAGCCAGCACACAATATGGACAGAAGTATTGGGACACCTATACAGTACATCTACAGGAGCTTCTACGACATCCCATTCTAGACCCATAGGCATTATTAATATGGAGCTGGTCCTCCTTTGCTCTAAGCTCTACCAGCAGCAGCAGGTCTGGAGCTCTGCTGCAGTTACTGAGTCAGTTGGAGGCTTTTCTGCACTCTGCTCTGAGCTCAGCACTCGGCCCTGACCCCGCTCTGTAGCTTTACGTGGTCTGACAGACACTCGGTGGACACTGAGCTGCTCTCTGTGAGCTGTTCCTCCTAAACTCTTCCACTGTTCAATAATAACACCACTCACAGCTGGTAGGAGGGAGGAAATTTCACCAGCTGACTTTGTATCGTTGGTGCAGCGGTGCTGAGCTCCTATTACATACAGAACCACGCTGGAGTTCAGTGAGCTCTTCAGAACCTCCTGTTCTTTCACTGATGTGTGGAAGATAAGCAGACTGCAGGGCTAGGGGCTTGATTTTATACACTCGTGGCGGCAACACCTGAATTCAGTGATTAAGAGGTGTGTCCCAATACTTTTGTCCCTATGGTGTAGCTTCCAGATAATCTTAAAATATGACATAATGAAGATTAGACACGTATCTCCCATCCCTTTCCTCTGGTCTGAAGATAGCTGTTAGCTGAACGGTCTGATGGGGTTTGTGTGTAGGTAGCCTGAAGTCTTTGTAAGGCGATGCAGTGCTACATTGTTTTTCTCTGTTTCAGTGTGTTGGTAAGCTCTGGTCTTTAAAGCAGTTTTGGTGTCTTCATTGTCTCAAAGATAGCACTCTGCTCATTAACACACTCTGACACTGGTTTGCCTGTGGCCTGCCTCTTGTGTATTATTGTATAATAAAGTAAAACCCAAACCAGGGTGTGAAGTGTCTAACATCCACCAGCAGTGTTTAACACCGGCTCTCCTGTTTCCCCCTGATTCTGCAGATATGCACTCCAGATCTGGTGGTCTTTCTGGCCTGTTCCAATCAGCGCCTAAAGGAGCGTCTAGAGAAGCGGGCGGAGCAGCAAGGTCGTCCTGACGACAACCCCAAAGCTACAGAGCGGCGACTCGCCAACTTTAAGCAGAATGCTGTCCCACTGGTGAAGTACTTCCAGGAGAAGGGGCTCATCGTCACGGTAAGAGCCGGGTTTGGGTTTCTGGGTTTAAAAAGGGTGGGAAAGGGTAAGGAGCAGGAAGTGGAAACGAGTGGGCAATGGTAAAGAGCAGGTGGTGGTAACGAGTAGATAATGACTGGGTAATGCTAACAAGTGGGTAGTGATAATGAGTGGGTAACAGTAATGAGTGGGTAATGGTAATAGTAGCTAGTGATAATGAGTGGGTAATGGTAATGAATGTGTAACGGTAATGAGTAGCTAGTGTAACGAGTGGGTAACGGTAATGAGTGGGTAATGGTAATGAGTAGCTAGTGGTAATGAGGGGGTAATGGTAATGAGTAGCTAGTGGTAATGAGGGGGTAATGGTAATGAGTAGCTAGTGGTAACAAGTGGGTAATGGTAATGAGTGTGTAATGGTAATGAGTAGCTAGTGGTAATGAGTAGCTAGTGGTAATGAGTGGGTAACAATAATGAGTGGGTAATGGTAATGACTGGCTAGTGGTAACGAGTGGGTAACGGTAATAAGTGGGTAACGTAATGAGTAGCTAGTGGTAACGAGTAGGTAACGGTAATGAGTGTGTAATGGTAATGAGTAGCTAGTGGTAACGAGTGGGTAACGGTAATGAGTGTGTAATGGTAATGAGTAGCTAGTGGTAACGAGTGGGTAACGGAAATGAGTAGCTAGTGGTAACGAGTGGGTAATGGTAATGAGTAGCTAGTGGTAACGAGTGGGTAACGGTAATGAGTGTGTAATGGTAATGAGTAGCTAGTGGTAACGAGTGGGTAACGGTAATGAGTGTGTAATGGTAATGAGTAGCTAGTGGTAACGAGTGGGTAACGGTAATGAGTGTGTAATGTAATGAGTAGCTAGTGGTAACGAGTGGGTAACGGTAATGAGTGTGTAATGGTAATGAGAAGCTAGTGGTAACGAGTGGGTAACGGTAATGAGTGTGTAATGGTAATGAGTAGCTAGTGGTAACGAGTGGGTAACGGTAATGAGCGTGTAACGGTAATGAGCGTGTAATGGTAATGAGTGTGTAATGGTAATGAGTAGCTAGTGGTAACGAGTGGGTAACGGTAACGAGTGGGTAACGGTAATGAGTGTGTAATGGTAATGAGAAGCTAGTGGTAACGAGTGGGTAACGGTAATGAGTGTGTAATGTAATGAGTAGCTAGTGGTAACGAGTGGGTAACGGTAATGAGTGTGTAATGGTAATGAGTGTGTAATGGTAATGAGTAGCTAGTGGTAACGAGTGGGTAACGGTAATGAGTGTGTAATGGTAATGAGTAGCTAGTGATAACGAGTGTGTAACGGTAATGAGTGTGTAATGGTAATGAGTAGCTAGTGGTAACGAGTGGGTAACGGTAATGAGTGTGTAATGGTAATGAGTAGCTAGTGATAACGAGTGTGTAACGGTAATGAGTGTGTAATGGTAATGAGTAGCTAGTGGTAACGAGTGGGTAACGGTAGTTGTCACCTCACTGTAGTCTTTACCTCTGGTCTAGAGGCTCTTCAGTTAAAACTTTTCCTTAATGGTCCTTTAGGGATCCTTAATGCAGCTGAAGGAACCTAACCTTGTAAGACACACAGACAGCTGCAAGCTCCCGCATTCAGTCTCCGTATCATTCCACCGTTCTCACTGTAATCCAGAATCACTAACGGAACTGTCAGGAAAGAAAGGCAGTCTGCCTCAGCATGGGTAACGGTGTCCCGCCGGAGCTGCAGCTGTAACTAGAACCAGCTCATTTCGGTTAATTAACCCCAAGTAACACGGGAGCGATGTATAAATTCATCCCATTTTTTTCACCAGTCCCTTGGGTGTCTATTAGGTAACCATGGAAACGGAAGGAGGCTGAAATTCCTACGAACAATAGTGTACGGAGGGGTCTTTTCTGTACAAAAAAAAACCCAACAGAAAGCCGTCTATGCTGAATGTCAAATCTCTGCTGTACTGCACGGCCAAGTGCTCGTATGACTAATGCCAAGCTAGTGAGACTCTCTCCAGCTGAGCCCATTCCTTCTCCCTGGAAACTGTTCATTTCTTGACGAAGGCTGGAGGGCAAATGCTGCAGCGCTTAGTCCAAATTAGACTCAAGCTGAACGTCTCTGTACAGCCAGCGATGAATGCCAGGGGAATCAAGTCCGTGTCTACAGCAGAAAGAGGCGTAAAAGGACAGTCAAAAAAAGTGGGACTGGGATCGGGAAATGTTCCCATTTAAACCCAAAAGCGGTCGATCAGCCAAGACATTTTTTTAAACTAATGTAGCATGTGGTCATACACTTCGTATTACACACATTTTAGAGTATTTGTCACATAAATGGTTTCAGATTCTTAAACTAACTGCAATTTTGAACAAGAAGAACATAAGAAAACCCAATTTATTGAGGGAAAACATTCTGCACCACCTCCATCACCCACGTGAAAAGGTTGCTGCCTCCTAAACGTAGTATGTGGTCGTGTCGAGGTAGTGGTACTTCCTATATCTGGAGATCAGCCGCTTTGGAGGTACTTTGGCTCGCTCTTCTTTGCAGGATTGCAGAATTCAGGCAGACCGGAGGGCTTTTTTTTTGAGTATGCACTTGTCTGTTTAGGGTCCTACTGCAGCATAGGGGTGGGCAGTATCCACTTTTTTCATGCCTTCATACCGTCTCAAAGCGACTATTGCTATTGGACGCACAGAAAGCTGAAATTAACGCCCCCCTCACAGTTTTGATCATTTGCAGCTGCACTGAGCTGTCTTGAGACTCGGTGGAGCTGTAGCCGAGCTAGCTCAGCAAAGTCTCCCTTAGCGGGTGGGCCACAGCCCCACCGAGTCTCAAGACAGCTCAGTGCAGCGGCCGTTTACTAACTCCTGAGCTACTGACACAAGTGTTGAGACATGGTTTGAGCGACTGGTGTTGGACGTGATGGAAAGGCTAATTGAGCCTGAGGTTCTGAGCACTGTCTAGCTGTGTTTAGAAACGTTAGCAAGCAGGATAACCACCACACCACATTTAGAGGGTAAAGCCTCATATCTGAGAGCGCAGAGTCGAGGGAATAGTCTTGGGAGTGTTTCCCACTGTTTTCAGGCGCATTTCATATCCAGGTTTGCTTGACTTTTTTTTTTTTTTGCAGTCAGCACTCAGTCAGTTCGCCCCCCACCCCACCACCTAACTGGATAGACACATCATCTACAACCGACGCTTTGCGCTTTCAGCACACGGTAAGCAGTTATCGAGCTGAATGTCAGGACCGACCGATAGCGATAGTCCTGAAATTTGGCTTATAATATCTGTAAAGCAAAGAAATGCCTCTCTTGTGTGGTCTGATTCATATACCCCCTCATTTCTAACCCGCCCTGCTCTCCTGCTGTTCCCACCAACAGTCACAGACCGACACATCATAGCAACAAAAGGCAGCTTTATAAAAGGATGAGAGCATCAGTGTCCCTTTAAATGGAAAGGAGGCCATTCACTGCTGCGCGGAGACTAATGACTCGGCCGTGCGGTTTTGTGTCGAGTGGAGCCGATGTGTCGGGTTCGTGCCAAAGCCTTTTTTGACCACCGTCAAAAGAGAGATGCACCTCTTACTTCGCATCAGTCAAAGCAGCTGTTTATTCACGCACACTGTGTGGCCTGCTGGGCTCCAAACCACAAAGACATACTAGGCAGCATAGCAGTGATAATACAGCCATGAGTGCACTACTGATCATGCTGGAATTGGGGCTGGTTTCTAAATATCGGTAAAGCAAGAGATCAGGAGAAGCTTGGTGATTTGCATTTATGAATTAAATATGAGGGAAAGCTCTGCCAGTACGATATTTGCTCTAATGGAGAAAAATGTCTTAACTAGAGCAGCTGGAACAGCTGGATTTGTTTAGAGGAATCTGCCAAGGCGGTGCCATCTGTAGCACAAAGCAAATGCAGCACTCACTGGGGTAAAATACCCCAGCAACGAAAGTTCGTACCTTCGAGCGGGCAGTGCAGTACATCACAGCAACCAGGTGATTGTATGCTGATAAGATTTTAGCTGCATACAGTTACATATGCTACAGGGCACTAAAGTGTACTTGTCTCCACGCTAATGAAATCTCTGGAAATCTAAAGACCTGGTACCTTACGGCACAAAGGTGAGGCAAATATGTAACCAGTCATTTCTATTTACATCTACATTTAAGGCATTTAGCAGACGCTCTTCTCCAGGGCGACTCACAACAGTGCCTTGCTATTTACCCAAGAAAAACCTTGGCTAGTTTGAATAGACTAATAATTAAAAGATCCTTTAGATAAGGAGATCACTCTGCTATTAAGGAGAGCCGTACTGGACGCTCGTCTTCCATGGATTTTGAGGGATGGCGGGTCCAGCCGAGCTGTACTTGAAGCTCTTAACGCCTCTCACCGAACAGTTCTGTGGTACGATTAGCTTAAGTGCCTGATAGTGTCCGCGTGGAAAAGCCACCAGAACGGCTGGCCTCCGTGCTCAGAACTGTTCGGCTTTGCTGTGGAACAGAGGCCTAGGCGTTCCTCCACTGGAAGAGTTCTGCACAATGTCCTCAGTTATTTATTTCTGATATCTTTTATGGATTATCGGAGAATCAGTGTTGAACAAATTAACGCTAACGTTTATAGCGTTATAGCGTATAACGATAGCTTTACATGTCCTGTATCCATTGACCCTTCACCACCCTTCACATGCTGTCCAGGCTGGAGAAGCCCTGTTCAGGTGCGGTACTCCACAGACAACAACGAAGCACACGTGAGATTGAGCCTGACGGCAAGGCTTTGCCTAGACTAGACTAGAATGTACCATAAGCATATCACAATACTTACTGTATCGAGTCGCTGCCAGTGCTACCAGCCGTAGCTAGAACCGAGAAGGGCCGTGGACCTACTATCTCAAACAGACTCAGTCTGTTGTGTCGGTCAACAAGGCCTGAAAACGTGTCGGATGGCACTGACAGGGCTGCAGCCTCCCTCTGAGCGAGCCTGTCTCAGCAGAGCGTAAATAAACCAGAGCACAGCTGTCTGCTCCAGCGGCTCCTCATTCCCACCTGCCTCTCTGGACTGCCGCTGATTGAAATAGTAGCGGAACCGCACTCGAAATTCAATCCTTATTGTGCATAGACTGTAAGGTGCTAGTCGGAGCACCGTGTGATTCAGGGCTACTGTTTTGCACTACGTTCCATTAAAGTTCCCTTTTTCCAGTCAGTGGGAGCTGTGGGTATATATCTGTTTATTATGACTATTAACTGTGGCACTATTTAAGGTGGAATGGAGAGTAAGAATTAGGAGCCTTGCTTTGGCTGCTAAAGGGTAATGCCAGCGCCCTGATCAGCCCTGTACCACCATATAGTGATTCGATTGCAGGGTTTTTTTTTTTAAAGGAACTGGGAGCCGAATGGTCAGCTAGGTCAGTCAGACTGGATTGTAAGATATTGATCATTAATAGTCAATATTTTGAGCTACGTTCCATTAAAGTTCGCTTTTTCCAGTCTGTGGGAGCTGTGGCTATGTATTTGTCTGGGTCAATAAATTCAGATTTACGCCGCTGAATCTACTAGCAGTGCAAAAGTCATTTGTAGACACTGCCTTAAACAATGTTGGTTTGTGAGCTTAATTCAACAACAACACAAAAAAGAGAGCTTTATGATATGATGTTACCAGTTAGCAGCCAAACCAAGTTGGACATGTATTATTTATAGAAACCCAAAGACTGCCCAAAGTCGGTAGGGACCTAATTACAGCTTATCGGTAAATATGTAGCCTTAAAATGTACAACAGTGGATCAGTGTAGTTCCTTAACCCCTTCCTTAATACTACTCCTTAACATTACTCGGTACCTACAGGGACTTCTATACAAACCGGTGGGGATGTTCTCTGGTGAAAAAGACACTTTTTAAGGGGGGTGTGGAGTGACAGAAACCCTTTTGGACACCCACAGATTTATTTAATGAGCATTAATGAACATTAGGCCTACATGTTGACCATTTGATGGAAACACAAGCACAAGCTCTTCTCCAGTGATGTGTGGCCTTTTTTGTCTTCATCTTTCATCACTCTAGACTCTCTATCCGTTTTTCTGAAGATCTTCTGTTCTCCTCATTCTTACATTAAAAATGTGTTTTGTTTGTTTGTTTGTTTGGCGTAATCAGGAAGGCTTTGATGCAGATCTCATTTCAGCCGACCGTCACTCTTCTCACTAAAGGCAAAGCAAGTGATGAAACTTGATCACCGCTTATTCACACGCTATGAATATATTACACATCACTGGTAGGTGCAGGCTTTCTCCACTCCAGATGCCGTCGCTGCAAATTCGAAAGCCGTGCGGCCCATAGTAACACTGTAGAGTGATAGCTTTGCCGCTGGGGCATCTGTGAACCTGGGATGTGGAGATGAGATGAATCGAGGAGAATTAAACAACAAAAACTGAGCCACGGAGGTCAAGCTTCATTCCCCAGCTGCATTAGCTGGTAATCCCCGGGCCTGCAAATTAGGGTGTGTTCATTATTGACGAGCTTAAAAGTCACTGATCCCTGTCCACAGTTAAAATGCAGATTAAGTGCCCCCTCCGGACGTTCACCTAGCGTGCAAGCAAGGTTCATTTCTAAATAAAAAAGAGTAGCTCACGTGGTCAATAACCCATCAAGAGGTTAATGCCCACTGAGACATGTGAAGTAAAGTGTGGGCAGATTATCAGACAGTCAGTAAAGTACTGAGTTTATTTATTGTAGTTATAAGAAAGGGTGCGTATTAGCCGATTAGTGCTGTGATTAGAGATGTCCCGATCCGATCCAGAGACTCTGCACTGTTAATGAACCAATGTTTACATGTAAACCAGTCATTAATACTCAATACTGTGTATTTGAGAATCAATACAGTACTGCAAAACATAAAATCGCAATACTTTGATATGTATCGATATATATTTTCTTAATTCCATTCGCAAATTCTTTTCAAGGTGCTCTGCATCGACTGCTGGGACTTCTGCTTCTACCAGAGTCCCAGTCAGTCAAACCGCTGCTTTGAGAGGAAGATCTTTGTAGAGTGAAAAATCCACTCACTCGGGTTGCAGCATGCACTCATGGACCTGGAGCCCTGGTTTGTTTATCTGGAGCCAGACCAGCCAGCTATTTTCACATGCAAAGCAAATCGCATTTCAAGTGTATGCGGACAGGAGAGAATGACTTTTGCAGGACATCGGCATGCCAGGCTATTAACCTAGTGTCAGTCAGACCTGTCAGAGCCCCTCCCCTCGCTGGAGAATATCATTTCATTTGCTGTCAATTGAAAAGCTGCAGAGAAAAATAGAACAGGTGGGGAGCGAGAAACGCGAGCGAGAAGAGGGGTGATGGAGGGGGTGAAAGTGCCGTGTTTTCACTTTGGCAGCAGCTTTGTTGTCGTTGGAAGCAGCAAGGACTAAGGCTGGGTTGGCGGATGGCGGTGGGAATTATCAAATGCTGCAGTATTTTGCCTGTTAAGGATAACTGAAACGGGCCGCACGGCAAAATATGCTATGAATTCTCAAACCGGACGTTTTTTTAGAACATAAAGGGATAGGAACTAGGACACCACATCATGTTCCTGTGGGTTAAACCAAATCACTGCATAACAACTGTTACTATCAAGCTGCTTAGAATCAAAAGAGTTCTCTCTTTAATTAAGCTAGTCTGGCTCCTCAGGGCCCCCAGTGTAAATGTCCAAAGCATGCCTTATGGAGATCTTCCCAAAGTCTAATAAATGCCCTGCTCTCCGCTCACCTCTCCATGTCGAACAGGTGGTCCTAAAAGTGGGCCAGGTTTACACCAGCATTCCCCTGACCAATCACATGGCTAACATGACTCTGCCCTATTGTCGAACCGGCAGGGCAGGGATTCTATATATGGGCTGGTAACTCGGTTCCAGATATCAGAACTGTGAAGGATCCGTGAATTCACAACATTCTCAGCTTCCCCATCTCAAGGCTGTCTACGTTTCCATGGTAACTTGGATTTTTTTTGTTGGCGGCTGCTAAAGGGCTGTCAGTCACGCATTGTTATTGGAATATTAAGACCACGCCCAGACCATTCTCAGCGAAGTGTATTTTAGTGATTTTTGAAGGAGTGTTTATCACATTTCTGCTTTGTTTTCCATGTAAACTTTACTGAACACTCAAGTTCAGGGCTTTAAAGCTACAGATCTGATCAGATGTATTGATATCCGATATCCTGACAGATTGGATGTTGTTTTCTATGAATTTAAAAGTCAACAGCAGCGTCAGGTTTGAAAACATCCATGCTGCGGACCTCACCGTCAGCTGAACACGGGCACCAGAGTGAACAAAAACCTAATTAACAACTACATTTACGGTTTAATTGGTAATATGAGATCATGCGACTGACTAATGGGCCTTGAAATGAGCGAGAGATCTTTTTTTTTTTTTTATATTATTGACAGTACTGATGAAGTCATACTCATAATTTACAACTTTAAACTAGTGGGAGTGACCTGTTGGCACAAGACGCATATGGCTGCACCTTTCAGCAGAAAAATTCATTTACATTATAATGTGTGTCTCTTACTCTAGACGCTGACGTATGTCGGATAAGAAATCGTTCAGGTTGTAAGATTGTAGTGTTGAATAGCAGAGTGATCTCCTTATCTGGTCTCCTATCTGGGCGAATAGCAGAGTGGTCTCCTTACTGACTTGTGTTTAGTGGAGTCTAAACTTAGAGGATCTTTATTTTTTTAGTCTATTCAAACTAGCCGAGGTTTTTCTTGGGTAAATAGCAAAGCACTTTTGTGAGTCGCTCTGGATAAGAGTGTCTGCTAAATGCCGTAAATGTAGATTTTTCATTTCTGCAGTTCTGTAAGTCACAAAAGGTTCGGGCAGCCATGGTCAAATTGCCTGTTGCTGTGAAAACCTGAAAAAGTGAGTTTTAGATTAAAGGCTTTTTGATTGATTTTTTTTTTATTTCCAGAAGACATGAATGGTAAAAAGGGGTGGGACCAGCAACATGAAAAGACCTGCCACCCATAGAGGAAAGCCTGAACCTCGCAACAGCCAGGAGACCAGTGTCAGAAGACCTTAGTGTGCGTGACGGAGCCTAAGGCAGTAAAAGGGCAGGTAGATATGTTAGTGCAAGGCCATACAATGCCTTAAAGGTCACCAGTAGAATTTGAAAACGGGTGCGTTCTGTGATTGGTAGCCGGTGTGGGCGGTGATATGGGCAGATTTCGCTTTTTGGCCCATTCTGCTATTCTTGCAAAAGGCTTCAATGGATTCCTGGACTGTCTTGCTGCAAAACCGTGCTGTTTTGAGGTCTGTCCACAGGTTTTTGACACGGGCTCAAAGCATGATGGGTCCACCCCTGTGCTTAAAAGTTTGAGAGGTGTTTTTGGTTTTTCAGGAAATTCTGCAGCCTTGCCTCCACGCATATCTTATAAAAAATTCCCAAATTTGAACTTGAATTTGAACCACTTGTATCACTTGTATCCAAAATGCATTAAGTGTGTTTAGATGTTCCTTTGAAAACGTCTTGGTCTTCTGGACCTCCACAGTTCCTGTTGACTGCCGTCTCCTAATTACATTCCAAACTGAGAAAAAATGCTTTGCAATCTTCTAATAGTCTTTTCATACGTGAGCATCAGTTATTTTAGTGTTCAGAGTCCCAGCAGCTGCTCAGAGGAGCTCATGGCTGCTGATTGCTAATTAAGCTGGTCTTCCTAATTCCTAACGAGCCAATTAGCTCTGAGAGGTTTGCATCCACATTCCATCCTCACGTTTATGCTTGTTTATTGAAGATCAGGTCATCTTCTGCTCAGAGGGCTGTGGCATCACCCTGGATCAAACCCACGATTTCCCATTGATCGAGCCGGCTGTGAGTATATAAGCCATGATTCGCCCATTTAAAGCTAAAAACCAGACTTAAGAAGCCCATACAAAAGCTGGGTCAAGTATACTCTTTGTCCGTTGTTTAAGTCCAGCTATCTCTGGATGGTTGAGGTTTTTGTGATAAGCTCTCAGGTCCAAGCATGTGGCCGTTTTGCCTAATGAGGACTATTTCTCATATCCGACAGCGGAGCAGCTGAACGCTCCGGCGTAATGAATGAGGGTTTCCCTGAGCTGCAGTTAAACTGATGCAATTTCTTTCCCCGAGGCAAAAAGTAGGCCTCACCAGTCGACGACGTAGCTGCACGAATTCAATTCGTCCTGCATCCTGAATTTATTGCTCAGCGTCTGCGGGTTGCACCAGGCAGTACAATTTTAGGAGAATGGCAGCTTGTGATTTGTTCCTATTTCGGGTGTTATTGGGCGAAAAGGACTGAAAGGCTTGTTGCAGAGCCTGAAAATCAAGCAGAAAATATGTTCCGTGTTGACTTTCTGCCTCATGAATTTGAAAAGGAAAATCAGAATATGTAACATAATGCGCTGGGATGAACAATCTGCATAGTTCTGTTGTAAACAACGCGATGCTGCCGAAGAGGTCGTTTTGATGAGCAACAAATAACTGATGCATATCAGTGCGTCGTCTGAGAGATGCCGTGACGCATGGCTGGACTGTCGTCATCAGGCGTTCATGAAATTTTATTTTTTTTGTATCAGATTTGACATGATTACTTTGCTAACTTTCTGGTTCAATCATTTGAGTCTCTTTGGTTACTGTGCTTTGGAGACTGGTAGGAAGGACAAGGAAGGAAGGAAGGAAGGTGAACAGGCTCCCACTGATGATCATGGAGGCCCCACTTCACAACTCACAGGATCTGCCACTAACGTTAGTCTAGAAGTTCCAGATACAGCAGTGCGTCGAAAAGTCTTCATGGGCACGAGGGGAGGTCACGCAGTCTTAGCCAGGTTGTTTACATGTTATGGCTGATTAATGTAAATTAATATGACTAATGGCCCAGTCATTCAGTAATGAGATTTATGATGTCAACCTCAATATGATTTGAAATCCATCAGATATTGGCGTCAGAACGAGGCAGAATTCTCATGAAATGATTAAATCGATTGGATGTCATTATCATGTATTAATGCTGAAACAGCTTCCATTTCAATTAATTAAAATCTCTCCCTCGTTATCTGATTTTCAGAGAGCGAGTCCTAATTGACGTGGGAGGTGAAGCACATAATGGCAGTGATGAAAGACGGTGATTTAAATGTGGGCGATGCCGAACCTCTGAGAAAAAGGATAATATTTACTAGGTTGAATGTGTTTGCAGTGAGGGCTGTATTGAGCATTACAGCGTATTACATCTCCATTAGAAACCATTATAGGGAATCTCCTGGGAATCAGGGAATCTGCCTGGACGTGTTTGATTATATAGATCGTAGTCCTCATTCTGCACCTGGACCCGTTTTTTTTTCAGGACGGTTAGCTAGCTGTACCACAAAAGACACTTCATACCTCACTGAGAAGTCCAATCGTAGGCTGATATTGCAAAGACAACGATGTCACCCACTAACAAATTGTCCAGATACACAATTTTACATGTAATTTGTAACTATTGAGTTTATACACATATACAACTACAGAACAGATCAAGTCCTGGAATAACATCTACCATACAAGACCCATCATGCACTCTTCAGACTGGAGAAACACTCCTACCGCATAACGGTATGTCATATATGGCATATATGTGGTTATGGCAGATGTCATGAGCTGTCATGACCGATTATGTCCACTATTATAACAGCGTTATGTTACTTGTCATGATAGATATGTCAGCACATGGCACATGGCATGGTTACAACGTTTAAAAACGTTTAAAAAAAAAGAAAAGCAATTAGGGTCTCCGAACAGCTTTAGAGCTTCGGGGCCCTCAAAATATTCTAATGAATTAAAGATGCTCAATAATGCTTCTTAATTACATTTGCTTTGGAGGAGGCTTGGGGTGAGCTTGGTGCTCTCATTAAGAGCTACAGGTATAAAATCTGTGTACGTCACCTCTGGGAGGAAAGCAACGCGACCTCTTAACAAATCAGGCGGAAATTAAAAGGAAAGCCGCCTCAGTGCAATCCGGAGCCATCAATGCATATTTCTAATGAAGTGATAATTACGCCTCATGTGTGATGCCACCCATCCCCTGCGACCTTAAAGCAAAATTCCCACCTGGTAGAGGACATGCCATTAGCGCAATCTAAAGGAACAGTTTACCCCTTAAATGTTAGCCGTATAGTTCAAAGCATAATCAGCACCATGTTTCTGTTGTCAGGACTGATTCTTTTAAAGCTCCCTTCCTTACTTTTAAAGTTCTTAATAGCTTATCTGAGTTCTGACCTTCTCCAGGTCCCAAGTCTTAAATATAGGAGTTTGGATTATAGGCTTCCTTCTGATTCTATTCTCCAAAATATATATGTATATTTAAATATCTAAAAATATATATTAAGCGTGTTTAAGGTGATAGGAACTTCAGGCTCCTGCAGATGGCGCTGCACAAGCATGATCAGGGTGTAAATTCCATAAATTCCCTGTAGGCTGTAGGGATTTCTGCCACAGCTGGTAGACCCGTATGACCGTAAGCTCCCATACACCTGCATATTCAGCCACTACCTTCACACTGTGGTCTTTGGCCACGCCCAAATGCAATCCCTCCTTTTAGCCAATCATTAACTGCATCTGCACTGTTAACTGCACTGCACTGTACTGCACTATTCTCAAAGTCTGAGTCACATCTCACACACCCCCCCGCAGGTATTTGTAGCCCGATTATCCTCGTGCAGCGCCATCTGCAGGAGCCTGAATTTACTACCACCTTAAACACTTTGATAAACCTAATATAAACATAACCAGGGGTTGCCCCAACACCAGGCCAAGGAGCACTGAAACAAGTACCAGTACGCTAGACCGAATCCAGAAACGCGTAACAGAGGACACATGGGTGGGAACACTGATAACAAGGCGGGGCTTTGGCGTAGATCTGGGATGATCCAAGGAAGCAGAGACACATGAGACTAGGAATGACTTGAGGGAAAATGTAAACAAGGAGGAAAATTAAACAAAGGAAGGTGGAGGACCAAAGCCTCCTTTGTTTTTTTGGGATGTTTTCGCACAAGAACGAGGCCAGGGTTGCATTCTGCTGTGGAACACCGAGTACCACTTTAGCACTTCTGCTGCTGCTGCTGCTGCTGCTGTTGTTGTTTTTAATGACAGAATCGTGCTCTTAAGTTTCATTTGCAGTCTTTTACAAGTCAGACTCTCTGACACTTAACTAGGACACGTCTTTGGAAACCTGGCAGGTTTTTTTTTTAGTATGTCGTAGGTTTTTTTGTTTTTTGTCAACTCCTCTCTGCTCATACCAAGCAGAACAGTCCTGGGAGTATCTGAGAATTCGGCTGTGACTCAGTGTCGGTCTCGCTAAGCTGTGAGGCTGGCTCTGATCTGCTATTTTTTTTCTTTCTTTTTTTTTTTCTTTTAACCAAGGCTCTGGCAAAAACTCTGAGCTTCACGCTGGGCCAAGAAGGAGGATGCTGTGTGTCCCAAAATGCCATGTGGGGAGCTCGGCTTATTTCGGTTGTTAATTAGAAGTATTTAACAAGCTGCCGTAAACGGGCCGGGGTCTTTAAACTGCGGCAGTTCCACTTCCTCTAACCTCCGGCCCAGGAGGGGAAGAACGGTTTACTGTGAAAGAAGCTTCAGAAGAGATATTTAAGACTTTCTTTGATCGGATCTTGTTTGCGTTGCCATGGTGATGCTGTAGCCGTGATTACCTGAGGTAGAGAATCGATAATAATAATAATAACAAATAGAAAACTCGATCTGCTTTATATTATTCTTCTGTTTGACAGTTTGGGAGATACTGACACTGTTTCAACTCCTGATTGTTGGGTCTGATGTGCGATTCTGGCTGTTTGATTGGATGTACGTTTTTTTTCTCTGTAGGATTGAAAAGGGTGCAAAAGTTTGTGCAGTCTACTTATGTCGCCATGCTGCTCATTCACTAGTAACAAGCAAACCAAACACATCACATAAGCCACTCAGCAGTGCAGTCTCAACCACATGAGGCACCATGGAACCCACCTGCCCAGCACATACCTTGAAGTGGGAACCATGTAAGCTATGCAGTCATTCTGTGCTTCCTTCAGGAAACACACTTTTCTAGTTAACCCATGTTATTGTACAGTGAGGACCAGACAAAATGGGACCAGGTGAGCTCAAATAAATTACGCAATGTGAGTTCAAAGTGATTTACCTGCCAAGTTTTTCATTTTTTAAGTGGAGCTATTAAAAAAAACTGAATTTTGGTAGGAGGAACCTGTCTGAGGCCCCTCCTCCTTTCAATCGAACGTCCTATAAATTCCATCTGTCTTCCATGTCCATGTTCCCTTTAGCTCAGTCATATTTCTCAAAGACTAATGGCTGTAGAAAACATGCACAGCCCAACAGAAGTCTTTCAAAAGTAAAGCCACCACAGATCTAGCTCCTCTGCTGGCAGGTTGCAGTATGACGTGGAGCTCCGCCCATCCCCATATGTTTCAGTGTCAAAACGGCGGTCAGACAGTGTCCAATTCCAGCAGTTAGTCTTCTCTGTGCTACGATTGGCCCAGTTTCTAAACCCTTAGTCTGCTCTAGCTTGAGAATGAAGTGATTGACGGCCTTGGCTAGAGGAGACAATCTGCAGGACACTCTGTACAAAGCTCTTTGGAGGTTTTCAGAAAGTCTGATGTTGGCATACAATGGCCAATGGGCTCTAATGACGTGCTGGACTCTCCCTGGTCTCTGGTAGCAAATTTGACAACGTGGCGGACCACGTCGTCCATGTTTTTCTACAGTCTTCATCTCAGACCTAGCTCCACTTATCAAGGCGAAGCAGAAGCCACTTGGACTCTGGGTTCTCAAAGTCCCCTTCTCTTACAGTGGCCTCCTACCTGATGGCTGATGGCATGGTCTGAACTCAGGAACGCAGGTCTTGTCAAGTCTCGGAATATCACGCACATGAAATTCACCGAATCAACAGCTAAATTAGACGCTTTGAACTGCTTCTGCTGATGCAGCCCCAGCTTAGTCAAAGGCAGTTCAGAGGACCGAGCCAAAGCCCTGTGATGATTAGACCCGCTCTAAACCTTTTAATGGACACAGGAGGTTTTTACACACACACACACACACACAAACTTGTTTGTTTTGCTTTGATTGAAGCTCCCCGTTCATTCCAGGAAAGCAGATCAATTTAATTACGAATCTCAGGGGCTAAGGTTCCGCAGCCCTCTACCGTCACCACGGGGGACGTGATGTCAGGCCCAGGAAAAGCTTGGCTCTTTTTAATGAGTACCAAACTGACCCCCTTAATGGAAACATTACTCTGCACCCTGCTCTATTCCCAACAGATGCTGCTGTAACTCTCCACCGAGTCTCCTCAACTGGATTAATTGGGTAACGGTGCCAATACAGCGCACTCGCCTCTGCGTCTTCTCCGCAACAGATGCAGGAATAAACGGGATCCTCTACGCCAGCTGGAATTGCGCTTACAGTGGTCAGTTTGTCTTGGGAATAATGATCATGCTGGAGCCGAAAATGTCAGTCCCAGTAATGAGGATAACACATTGCGGTCGTGCTGCTACAGGCTGTGATCGTGGTAGGCCTGGCAACACATTTAAAAACTCATCAGTGACCGCTAATGTGATGAGGTTAAAGACCGTAGCAGTAATTTTAACCACAGTGATTCTTTACTGTTGGATTCTGCAAACATCTCTGATTGGCCAGGAGGCTCACAGCACACAGTTCAACATTCAGGCATTGTTCAGAGGCTCGTGTATTTCAGACCTGACCATGAATGTGACCGATTTAAAGGTCTGGTAGTAAAGCTGGCTGGAGAAAACTGTTGAAATCAGTGTAGCTCTGCCCATCCCTGTATGTTTCCATAAAGAACATACAGTCTTTCTATCCCCAGTGTCTCCAAATTCTCCAAGTTTTCCCTGTGCTAATATTGGACCATCAGGAATCACTTTTTAACAACTTACCGGAACCTTAACAAACTGGGAATCCGGGGAGAAATCCGCTCTGCTTCTGCGCTGTAAGCTCAATGAAGCCGGTCTGAGACACGTGAGCTTGGTCTGAGGGGAGGGGGCTGATCTACCAAATGAGTAAATGAGTCTGGCTCCGACTCTGGTCTCTGCTGCACTTTGACTATGGTTGTAAATTTGACAACATGCCGTCCAGTTTTGCCTTCTTTTCTATAGAACGGAACGGAAATACAGTGACTATGTTTGATATAAAATATATGAACATTCAAGCATTTATTACTGTAAATTTCAGCCATCTGTCTTATAGACGGATAGCTGTGTGCACTTATTGTGCATTAGCTGTAATAGTAGACTACTGGCAACTTCCACATCAAGGACTATCAAGGCCATCATTGCTGACAACCTAGCCTGGGTGCTGGACTTCATGAGCATTCTTCCATGAGTATCCATTACCTATAGTTATATAGCTGTTAAATATGATAATCAGACATAACTGTCTAGTACTCGAGGCCAAAGCATCTTTAAAAGTTCATCTTTGGTCCCCAGACCCCCATTGCTGGATCCCATAGCAGGCCCGAGTAGCAGCTTGGCAGCCTCCTGAGGTTTGAGGGACACTCCCACGCATTGCATGCTCTGCTGTGGCTCCTTTTAGTCTGTTGTCATGGAAACAGTGGAGAGGTTTGCGGGGGGGGGGCTGTTCCTGTGCCTCCCCATATCTTGAGGTTTTTTTTTTGTCTTTTATTTCCAGCAGGTACAGTATGATGGGCTCGGATGACAACAACCTCGCGTAGCGCTTTGTTAAAGGCTTTCCGATCTGCGGTTGGAGTGCTGGCAATTATCAGCAAGCCCCGTGGGCAGTCCGTCCTCTTTTCAAGTAGTGAGCGAAGGGGGGTGAATGAAATTACCCCAGCAATGGAAGCGTGTCCTCATTCATAAATCTCTTTGCCTCTTTGCCTTTATCTCCAACTATGCTCTGCTGCTTTCGCATAAGTTCCGTCAGCCGTAAATTGATCTCTACTCGAACATCAGAAGCGTCCTTCTGGAAATCGATCAGTGTTTTCCATCGCCGGTCAGCTTGATCGGCCGATTGGCGATACCGATCGAGGGCATGGGCATTAACCTTTCCAGGCAAACCTGGTGGTCTCTCAAGATCAAAACTCCAATCACCAGCTGATGGAGCGAACAGGGCTGCTTATCTAGTGCTGAAAACTCCATCACTCTGGAGATGATTCCTTAAGCTTTCCTCCTGCTGCTGCTGTATCTTCGCTTGTGTTTAGTGTGGTTAGTGGTGTTTGTCGAACTGCAGCGCCCTGTGACTGAGGAGCCTCACGCAGAGCTACTGTAATCCTTAAATCACGAATATGATCTGATCACCATCACAGTTTGGTTCTCAGATTCTTACACTTGCCCATTTTTCACCTTCAAGAACTGACTCACTGTTCACTCGCTACCTAATATGTAGATATACCCTTTGACTGGAGCCTCTGTAGATGAAGATAATCAGTGTTATTCACTTCCTAATGGTCCTAATGTTATGGCTGACTGGTGTATTTTGTTACGTACAGCTCTGATACTGTTTAGATTCTGCACTTTCGGAGAGACCGAGACGTAATTGCTACATGCTTTTATTGCAGGCAGCAGTAACTTTGACTTTCTGCAGTTTATGTGGGACTTTAGCACCTGATCCTGAAGCACGTTCTACCTCTCTTTTCTGCACAGCTGGATGCCGACCGAGACGAGGAGGAAGTTTTCTATGACATCAGCATGACGGTTGACAACAAGCTGTTCCCCACCAAAGAGCCCGTTGCAGGTAAGAGCACTGTCGCCAACGCAGCTCGAGAAATATCTTAAGGCTGGTTCGTTATAAACATTTCACTGGAGTCACTGTACGTGGGCAAGAAGTGAAGCCCAGCTGTCGGAGGACAGCGCAGGCCACCGAGGACGTGATGACCTAAGCAGCTATTCCATCGTTTATTTCTGGCAACTGGCCGTCTGGTCGTTCGTGGCAACTGCTGTGAATATTTTCTGTGTACTTAGCAAGCGCATATTTTGCATCTCCCACTTTAATCAAGCTAAATATAATCTTCTGTTATGAACATCGGAGTGTTTATCAGATGTTCCATGAAAAAAAAAACAACTTGAAAAACATAAGAGTTTGAGCTAAAAACCGTGCTGATAGAAATCGGATAGAAATTTTCTCAGTGATGTCACAGAGCCCTTTTTCCAGCGCTTTCTGCTCAGTGAGGCCATTTTTGGCTCCTTCATTAATTAAATGGAAGATGTTTTGGTGCAAGTCAGATCTTGCTGAAATAAATGGAGCCTTGATGGAGTTTTCGAAAGTCTGATGGATTATTTGGCTCTGTCCTGTGGTGGCCTACGTTGCGTAAAATAGCTTATCATCAATTTGGTAATTGCTATGTTGACTTTTTGGAAGATCGCCACATTCACGAGGTTCAGCAGCGTCATTCCCAGAGCGGTGAGGGTTCATCCAGGAACTTGTCTTCCCCCAGTATTTACTGCCGTCAGCAGAGAGAGAGCTAAAGAGGAGCTGAATGAATGCTGTGGTGCTTTGAGAAGTAGCTGTGTGATAACACTGGCTTTAATGCCTCACATCCAGCCGTGTTTACTGCTCCAACCTTCAGGAGCACCGCGTGGAGAGGAGCAACGGCAGCCTGAGCCCATCTGCCTGCTGAAGGCTGAAGGCTAAAGGCTGAAGGACACAGCCAGCTCATAATTTCTAGATGCACAACTCTGCCATTAGAATTTCAAATCCAGACTAACTAGAGTTCAGCCCGGGTCCTGCCAGTTCACACGATGCTCAGTTAACGGTTGCTTAAATATGATCTTGAGCCAGGGCTCTCAAGTGGTGCAACCTTCTAGGTTCTGACGTAACAGAGTTGGCAGTTAGCACTCAAGTGTGTTGAGCTCCACTGATGTTGCGTTAGTGGCAGTTGAGCTTCACATGTCTAGGAGGAAGCATGTGCTGGAGTTTACCTTCCCAGGACTGGTACTGGAGCTGTAGCTGTGATAGGAGGAGAACTAGCTAGCATGACTAAATTGTTGGAAAAACTGAGTAAATTTAAATCAGTGCTGCCAAAATATTACATACAATTTGTTGAGAAAATCTTAAGGCAACACAAGGCACTAAGATTTTTTATTTTGTTAAAATTATTTTGTTCAGGATGTAAAGAACTTTGTGTTGAGATTCAATATAAATAAAATTTCATATGAATTTATAGAAATAAAATGGTTGAAAGCAATCTAAATTAATATAAACAAAAAAGTGTAATAAAAATTCTAAGGCAGAATGATATGTTGTTGGATTTTTGCATCACCGAGCTTCACTCCTAAAAGTATAAGATCCTTGAGGAACTTTTGGAGGTTCTTCAGATTTAAACTGTGGAGGAACGCCACGTCCAAAATCTACCAGCCACGTTGTTTAATACCAAAATAGCTTTTTCTTGTAACACAGAGAATCTTGAGATATAGAGCCTGAGAATCAGATATAGAAGGTCATGTGATTTAAACAACAAAAAAACACGTAGCCACGTCTACCCTGACTTTCACATGAGAAAATAGTCTGAATTTAAACACATTTCCACTGTAGGTCAGATTCAGTCCTGTAGAGGGTACTTTTAGATGGAGATCTTAAATAAAGCTCTTCTATAAAAAATGGCTGAAAAACAGAGGAACTGTGTCTTTGAGAAAGATTTCAGACCATATTAATACAGAACTATTACAGCAGCAGCAGCAGTTGGGGGTTCAACACCTTGCTCAGGGGCACTTCAGTCATGTCCTGTCGGTTCAGGGGATCAAAGCAGCAACCTTTCGGTCTAACCTTCAGACCACGGCCCCCCCGCAGCTGAATTAACGCTAAATTAGTCATACTCAACTCTCAGCACCGAGATTTCCCGAATATCCGCAGCCTTTTTCTTTCGCTTTCTTATCGTCTGGCCGACGATTTTGACCGTGGATTAAAACCCCTGTGATATTGTTCTCAGTTGTACCGTTTAAAAATATCAGATGCTGCATCTTTATTAAACAGTGTTTCTACTTCTTTTAGAAAAACAGCTCTGAGTTTTGCTTTTCTTTGATGCAGCACGTCTCAAACACTCAGCATGACTCAGGCAGCGAACGTTGGTCATGAATATGTATTTGCTCATCAGCAACAGGAAGGTTTTAAGTCACCATGGTGACTTTATGAATAGGACTTCTTTTAACATGGAGTTTCAGAATTCTGGCCTGTTGTGCCCATTTACGAAAATATTGGTATTGAATGTTTTGGAAGGATAGAACCGGACTCTAGGAAATTTTCTGGGGGATTGAGCTCCCAGAAATATCCTCAAAGCAGCTCGAGGCACATCCAGCACAGCTCAACAGATGCTTTAGACAGATAACGGAATAGGCTCAAACACTTCTGATCATTTCTCGGGCGCTGAGTCAGCGCTGGTGTGTGTTGGTGTGCAGAAGGATTTGGTGTTATGGGGGTGTATATGTGAACGTGGTGTGTAAGTGCACATCAGGATCGGGATGGAGTTTGTGTTGTGCTTGATTGACTGTGGCTGTGTATTTGTGTAGGAATATGTATGTACTGCATCCCATAACTTCATTTCCAGTCAAAACAACCATTACGGTACACACTTAAGTACTTAAGGTCTTTCAGCAGTTCTATCCAAAACTCTAGTTGGAAAAATGATTCAAAGAAACAGAGGAAATTGGATCCCTTGCAACCCTCTGCAGGACTGGCCTGATAGATCTCCAAACCCAACCACCTCCATCAGAGAAAAAAAAAACGTCTCTTACAGCTTTCATCTTTGAGAGAGTGGATTTAATCAAGCCTCACTTTCACGTCAGATCTGATGTTGTGTCCATCCTTCCACTGTGAGAAGACGACTGACCCGGCACTGCAGGTCTGAAAGCATCTGGAGATGATCCAGAAGTTCTTGCTGAAGCTGCTGCTGGTCTTAGAACAACAGACTGAACACCCCAGACACCTCAGTCTAGACCTCAGCATCATTAAATGTGTTTGGGAGGATGCTCTGAACTTCTAAGAAGAACTTTAGGGGGTTGGAAAGGGGGTTTCAGAACACTACCACCACCGTGTTTAACAGATGGGAAAAGTGAAAGTGCGTCTCCTGAAAGAGTGGAAGCTGTAATCGAGGTAAAGGAGGATGAACCGAACGCTCAAGCATCTGATGTTAGACTTCGTGTTTTTGCACAGGACTGTATGTATGTGTGCGAATCACAGTGTAGATTGGATGTGATGTTGTGTGTGTATGTGTGTGTGTGTGTGTGTGTGAATGTGGCATATCTCTGTGTGTGTGCCTGCTGGACCGCGTGCTGACAGGAGCAGAGCAGAAGCTGAAACAGCGGTGGGCTGCACACTTCCTCCCTTCTGCAGGGCAGCGTGACGCATCAGAGCGAGGTCAGGTCAGCTCTAAGCCTCAGCTTTAATCACGCAGACGTTAGTCCATATCATTCCCTCAGTCTCCACGGCTCCACAGCCTCTCTCCTCTCGCTTTAGAGAGGTTCTGATTTCACAGATGATAAAGCTAGAAATTCCTGTCTCCAAATGGGCTGTAATTGGAGGAATGGCTGCATTAGACCAATCTGTAGACCTCAGAGCAACCTGTCCATGTATGATAACAGAAAAAACACCGACCCTGTTTACTGAAATATGACCGTAGAAGTACAGCAGAAGCGGTTTGTTGATGTAGGGTTTTTCCTCAGATCATCGTCAAAGCCCATGGCAGTGGTCAGAGAACAGGCAGACTGGGTAATGGTGACCTATCCAGAATGCAGATGCAGAATACAGGGCAGGAGAAGGTCAAACCAGAGAGGTAATGAAGGCTGGGCAAGGAAGCAAGGAAGCACTGGTCCTGAATCACACTGTGATATGCAATATAGACAAGCATAGCTACACACAGATGGTGACAGCGATGAAAACAGGGCACAAGACCTGGATAAAGACATGACATCAATCAGCCAACACCAATTTGTTTTCTTTAAAAGCTACTAAAAGCTTTAAAAGGAGCTATGTTGAAGTGAAGTACTTCAGTCAAGCATGTAAAAGCAGGCTATCATGCAAACTACTCACACGCTCTACCACCCCACAGAAAGAAAAAAACACTCATCACCAACACCAGAGTGTGTGCTCAGAACGGACGAGGTGGTGATGTGGAACAGCCGCAGTCAGGGGAAGGTCTCACAACAAACAAGGTGGTGATGTGGACCAGTCATAGCCATGAGGAGGTCTTGCAACAAATGAGGTAGTGATGAAATGGACCAGCCATAGCCAGCAGGAGGTCTGGCAAAAGACTGGGTGGTGATGTGGACCAGTGATGGCCATGAGGAGGTCTCAGAACAAGCGAAGTGGTGATGTGGACCAGTCATAGCCATGAGGAGGTCTGGCAACAAACAGGGTAGTGATGTGGATCCAACACAGTCAGGGGGAGGTCTCAGAACAAGCGAGGTGGTGATGTGGACCAATTATAGTTAGGGGGAGGTCTCAGAACAAGCGAGGTGGTGATGTGGACCAATTATAGTTAGGGGGAGGTCTCAGAACAAGCGAGGTGGTGATGTGGACCAATTATAGTTAGGGGAAGGTCTCAGATCAAACAAGGTGGTGATGTGGACCAATTATAGTTAGGGGGAGGTCTCAGATCAAACAAGGTGGTGATGTGGACCAATTATAGTTAGGGGGAGGTCTCAGATCAAACAAGGTGGTGATGTGGACCAATTACAGTTAGGGGGAGGTCTCAGATCAAACAAGGTGGTGATGTGGACCAATTATAGTTAGGGGGAGGTCTCAGATCAAACAAGGTGGTGATGTGGACCAATTATAGTTAGGGGGAGGTCTCAGATCAAACAAGGTGGTGATGTGGACCAATTATAGTTAGGGGGAGGTCTCAGAACAAGCGAGGTGGTGATGTGGACCAATTATAGTTAGGGGAAGGTCTCAGAACAAGCGAGGTGGTGATGTGGACCAATTATAGTTAGGGGGAGGTCTCAGAACAAGCGAGGTGGTGATGTGGACCAATTATAGTCAGGGGGAGGTCTCAGATCAAACAAGGTGGTGATGTGGACCAATTATAGTTAGGGGGAGGTCTCAGATCAAACAAGGTGGTGATGTGGACCAATTATAGTTAGGGGGAGGTCTCAGATCAAACAAGGTGGTGATGTGGACCAATTATAGTTAGGGGGAGGTCTCAGATCAAACAAGGTGGTGATGTGGACCAATTATAGTTAGGGGGAGGTCTCAGATCAAACAAGGTGGTGATGTGGACCAATTATAGTTAGGGGGAGGTCTCAGATCAAACAAGGTGGTGATGTGGATCAATTATAGTTAGGGGGAGGTCTCAGATCAAACAAGGTGGTGATGTGGACCAATTATAGTTAGGGGGAGGTCTCACATTAAACAAGGTGGTGATATGGACCAATTATAGTTAGGGGGAGGTCTCAAATCAAACAAGGTGGTGATGTGGACCAATTATAGTTAGGGGGAGGTCTCAGAACAAGCGAGGTGGTGATGTGGACCAATTATAGTTAGGGGAAGGTCTCAGAACAAGCGAGGTGGTGATGTGGACCAATTATAGTTAGGGGGAGATCTCAGATCAAACAAGGTGGTGATGTGGACCAATTATAGTCAGGGGGAGGTCTCAGATCAAACAAGGTGGTGATGTGGACCAATTATAGTTAGGGGAAGGTCTCAGAACAAGCGAGGTGGTGATGTGGACCAATTATAGTTAGGGGAAGGTCTCAGATCAAACAAGGTGGTGATGTGGACCAATTATAGTTAGGGGGAGGTCTCAGATCAAACAAGGTGGTGATGTGGACCAATTACAGTTAGGGGGAGGTCTCAGATCAAACAAGGTGGTGATGTGGACCAATTATAGTTAGGGGGAGGTCTCAGATCAAACAAGGTGGTGATGTGGACCAATTATAGTTAGGGGGAGGTCTCAGATCAAACAAGGTGGTGATGTGGACCAATTATAGTTAGGGGGAGGTCTCAGATCAAACAAGGTGGTGATGTGGACCAATTATAGTTAGGGGGAGGTCTCAAATCAAACAAGGTGGTGATGTGGACCAATTATAGTTAGGGGGAGGTCTCAGATCAAACAAGGTGGTGATGTGGACCAATTATAGTTAGGGGGAGGTCTCAGATCAAACAAGGTGGTGATGTGGACCAATTATAGTTAGGGGGAGGTCTCGAAATCAGTGCATCTTGTGTTATTGGCTGTAATCTTGCTGCCAAATCCGAGCAGAATAGTCGGATGTTGTTGTGAACAGTATTTAGCAGAACTTTGCATCTCAGAAGAATGTCAAACAAATTGACCACATTGTTTCAGCGCTGCATATTTATTCATCAGTAATGACTTCTGTTCCACATGCTTGCCTGAATGACTGCGGAGGCTGAAATCTGGGGCATCTTCTCATCAATATTTCAGCACATGAGAGACAGATATGAGGCCATCCAGCGACAGCCTTTGGCTTTATGAAGTGGGCTTGTAGTGTCAGTCAAGTAGAGCACAAGTTAATTAAACATCACCTCCCTCCTCCGTCTGTCTCTTAACTCCAGGATAATGAATCCATTCTCCTTCCCTCGTCTGCAGTGCAGTGATTAGGTTCCGATAAACTTTCAGCCAGCATGTCCTCATGTTGTACACAGAGTTTTCATGTATTCATACACATAAAAAAGCTCCTCCCTGCGGGTTTTAAGGTGGTAGTAACTTCAGGCTCCTGCAGACGGCGCTGCACGAGGATAATGTGACGGGACTCAGAGATTGAGAAGAGGTGGGACAGTGCAGTGAGCGTCTTGTTGGATGGGTGGAAAATGGGTCGCAAAGTAGATGCAGTTAATGATTGGCTTAAAGGTGTGACTGAATCTGCAGGTGTATGGGAGGTGTACGATCATACGGGTCTACCAGCAGTGGCAGAAATCCCAGCCTACAGGAAACTCTCCTCAAAATTGTGGACGAAACTGACAGACGGTGGGACTGCCGGAGTGTTTAGTGGCTTCAGGATGAAAATCACTTCGCTTTCAGACAAGAACTGCTTCTGGAAGTCAGCGCAAGTTCTTCACCACCAATTTCTGAAATAACACTCTGCAGGGAGCTGCAGACCATCATCATATGGAGCAGAGCGTCACCCAAGATGCCTTCACTCACTTCTGAGAATGAGGAGAATCTCCTGTAGACTGTAGTGATTTCTGCCACTGCTGGTAGACCTGTATGACCGTAAGCTTCCACACACCTGCAGATTCAGCCACTGTGGTCTTCAGCCACGCCCAAATACAGTCCCTCCTTTTAGCCAATCATTAACTGCATCTGCTTTGCGACCCATTTTCCACCCATCTAATGAGACCCTCTGTAACTGCACCACCTCTTCTCAATGTCCGAGTCCCGTCACATTCCCCCCGCAGGTATTTACAGCCTAATCATCTGCATGCAGCGCCATCTGCATGCAGATGAAATTACTGAAATTACTACACCCACGTCGACTCACTTTTTTACCTTACCCACTCAGACTGAATGAAGCACCCATTAAATAATAGTTCTTCCTTCCACAATCTTCCTCTCACAAGTTCTTCTTCTTCAGCAGGGCCGCACGGTCACTGCTAAATCAATTCCTTTGTCATGCAATTGAATTTCCTGAGGGATAAATCATCTCCCATTACTCCTCATGGTTTCATTCACGCAGCCATTTGCAAGCCACTGGCAGTGGAGCGCTGACTCGGAGTGCCATTCTTCAATCAAGAGTCAATAAAATCACTCAGCAGAGGCAGGCCTGGATAGAGAAGAGGGGGAAAAAAAGACACAAGGGCCGCAAGAGGCGTAGAGGAGAAGGGCAAGAATCATTTGATGGTCCACCACTTTTAGAGATTGCCTTCTCACGGATGCGTGGAGCACATTGGATTTCAGGGCAGTACTTTCAGTAGCAGATGAAGTGGCTGACATCGTCCCATCTCTCCTGTCACTTCAGATTTAGAGTAGGTACGGCTACAGCGCGGCAGACTATGACCACAGCGGCCGTGTTCGAAGCCGTCAGATCCTGGCGGTGCTTATTAGGTGGAACTGTTGCTGAGCTGTTGTTTCTCTCTGGAAAACAAAAGCAGCCTGAAAAGACTGTGTCTCGCCAACATCAGCGGTCAGGAGTCGGAATGTACAGATATACTATATAGACAGAAGTATTGGGACACCTGCTCATTCATTGTTTCTTCTGAAATCAGAGCTGATCCTGCGTTAGTTGGGGTAACTGTCTCTGCTGTCCAGGGAAGAAGGCTTTCTACTAAATACCAGACTTGCGGGAGACTATTGGGTGGAGCACCATCCATCATTCCAGAGAACGCAGTTCTTCCACTGCTCCACAGCGTTGTACCCATGGCATTAGGCAGCATGCTGCTAATAGGTTCATGTTGATCTGCTCCAGAGAGTTCTATTCTATTGGCAATACTTCTCTACAGGGACTAGAGACAAGCTGTGTGGGTGTTTCAGCAGTGGGTGCAGCTTTAAACAGCTGAAAGTGATCATTAGAAGGGGTGTCCACAAACATTTGGACATATAGTGTAGCTAAAAATCTATACAGTTGTTGGATATGAAGTTCTGTCATGACAGTTGACCTTCCAGTGAACTGAAAAATGTCACAGCGGTCATGTCTGTGGTTTAGTCTCATAGGTTCACAATGCTCTATAATGTCATGCTGAGGTACAAGGGACTGCACCATTTTTTTGGGGGTGGGGGGGCATTATTCTGTTCATTCATTGCTGTGGCATTATTCAGTTCATTGGAAGGTCAGCTGTCATGACAATACGTCATATCCAACAACTGTATAGTTTTTTAGTTACACTGCATGTCCAAATGTTTGTGGACACCCCTTCTAATGATCACTTTCAGCTGTTTTAAGCTGCACCCACTGCTGAAACACCCACACAGCTTGTTTAGTGTTGGGAGGGGTGGGGTGGGGTTAGGGGGGTGTGCTGTGGAGCTTTGATTCAGCAAAGGCTTAAAACTAGTAAGTTAAGCTGTTTCTGTGGTAAGGTGTTACACATGCTCACATGAATAGCCAATCATCTAATACATATTAATGACCCCCTCTCAGGACCGGCTTGTTGACCAAAATGGACCAAAACTCAAAGGTCAGCAACAAATGAACGATCTAGAAATGAAGCAGAGGAGTGGTGTTGGAAGTTCATCCCATGCTTTATGAATATGTGGCAGCGGTATAAAAAGTCAATAGTAATGGACCAAGCACTGAGCCTTGCTGGACACCATATTTCACTTTTACACTTTTAAGTGGATCAGTGGCGACTCTAGTTAGAGCTGCTGTGGTTCAGTCTAAATCCAGACTGGAAACCTTAATGAAGTGAAGTGCACTGTTACTGTAACCCTACTTTTCTATGATTTGGACAATTAACCCCTTAACGCAGCGAGGCTCATTACACACCGCGGTGTGTTACTCAGTAACTTAGGGGCTTCTGTACAAACTGGAGGGGCTGTTCTCTGGTAATAGAGAGAGAGATGTTTGCAATAACACTTTTGCAACCTCCCCTTAACTCCCCTTTATCCTTTGCGAACTCACTAGGACTTAATTTTAGGTCAGATTTAATGATGCATGTTTTTCAGTGATGTGATATATGCAAGGTAAGCAATGCTTCAGTTCATGCGTTCCTACTAATGCTTTTAATCATATATCCGAGCGAAGCCACAGAAGAACCACATTTGGTTTCATGAAGAACCTTGCTTGATTGAGTTTTAGTGCTTTATAAGGTTCCTCACACTCTCACACCTCTTACAAACCTGTTTTTATGGAACCACAAATGGTTTGTCTAGGAAATTATTCAATAGAACATTTGTAGCACCTTTATTTTTAGGAGCGTAGATAAGAGCCAGGTACTCTAAGGTACTCTAAGCAAGTCTAGTCTCTAGCTTAATTTAGGGGCGGCTGTAGAATCAGGAAGGTGACCGCAGCTTGTAGGCCACAGTACTGCTTCTGTGTGAGGAACATTCTGAAGCAATGGAAATCTTCTGCTGTCTTTCTCACCTCCGGATAAAAGGCAGTACAGACACCGCAGCAGACGCTGTCCACAAACCTACAGACCTCATCTTGACATTCCCTACAGGCCAAATATTGGCAGACATTAAACATTAAGGCTTTCTGGCTTTGTACTCGAGGGCTGTGTGTGTGTTTCTGTGTGTCTGTGTGTCAGTGTCACCTCTCAGCAGAGGTCAGTCTCTAGATACGGGAGCTCCTGTGCTCGCCTCGAAGGCTGCCAAAACTGTTGAGACGCATTACTCCCAGCTCTGACCTGGTCAGTGCAGTTCATACTGCGGACCTTCTGAGAGCTTTAATCCAAAGTTCAGGATCTCATCATTAAAATGATTTGTGCTTTTTCCATCTCCAAAGCTCTCTTTACACCAACCAAACAACCCCACAGCTCCTAAGATAGCAGTCGGCTTTAGAAAACTACAGAACGTGAACTGATGGGAATGGCGTTTATTCCAGTTCCAGGAAACGGACTTTGTTTTAACAAGATGTCGTTCTAAACGGGACGTGTTGCAGAAGAAATACGTGGAACTAGAGCAGATATCTTTCTGTTGCTTTGGCAGAGGTGTGATGTTGCTTGGGAGGTTGAACTGGGAACAGGGAACAGCATGATACCTTCAGCACCACCTCCTAAGCACCTCCTGTGTATACCTACATCCCGGACCCACTGTATCCCAACGGAAACACGAAAAACTGCAGTGGTCCTGAGACTTTTTTTTATCAGCACTTCACAATGATGCAAACCCTTTGTGCCCCGTTACCAAAATACAGCAGAGAATTTACATATTTCCACCCCGTGGAATACCGAGCATGTTTACTCCAACCTCAGTTCCACCGAACTTAGACTCTCGTCCCTAGAGTTGAACCACGACTTTTTCTTTAAAGGCAACATGATCATGATACATGTTCTGCATAATCACTGTACTGCATATTTACACAGCTATAAATCTCCAGCAGGCCCTAAAGGTCTTCTGACCAGACAGGAAGATTAATCTGCTGAGCAGCCGTAAGATGGATTCTGCAATAAACAGAAGCGTCCTGTCCGCTCCCGTCCAAGCAACGCTTCCAGGCCGGGTGGGTGGAGGGCACGTATTGATAAGACATGGCGGATATATAAGCAAGCTTCATTATACACTACAGAGGAGTGAATCGCTGACATACAGGAAGCCCTTATGATGTTTATGCTCTCTTACAAACCAGGGATCAAAGCCATCTAAGAGTGCCCCAGGGTTTCCTCTCGCAATTTGCTTGTACAAATCATAAGCAATTCTTTCACCGAGCACAATGGAGCTGTGGAAATGAGCAGGATGCAATTTTACAGCGGAGTAATTCATGTATTCTCCTTCACAACAAAGACAGGACACAGAGCGTTTCACTTGGCCATGGCGGACCACACCGAATGACTCACAGTAGAGATACCATGACACTGCAGGGGCAATATTAAGACCCACCGCTGTGGGATCGGCCCTCCTTCTTGAGGCATGGCGGTCGTTTTTCCTAGCAGCCACCAGGGGAGCGATCAGGCAACAAGGCAGGGGTTCAAAAATAGGCTCAAATGGCTCCGCAGGGTCCAACTATTTGGGTGTTGCACAACCACTGCGCTCCATAGATCGAGCCTTTGGATAAAAAGTCTCATCTGACATGATCGTTTGCTAGGTTCAGGTTCAGCAGGACCTTCTGATCACACTCGAGCGATATTGCAAATTGCGGCTAACAAAACGATCCACTTGTCCAGTTGTCTAGTTGTCGTTGTAGCTTTCTCCATTGTACCGTCCAAGGGTGTCTGCTGAAGTGCCGTTATAATAAATAATGCTGGTGCTCTTCTTTTCCTACAGGCCCCAGTGAGCTCGATCTGAGCCTGCTACCAGACAGCACCAGTTTGGCTGACGTCCCCTGCAAATTCGACGAGCAGGTATGCTAACCGACATCTGTACGGCTCTCTGGGTCTGTTCCGTCTATAAAAAAAAAAAATGCTTTTGGCCTGTTATCCTTTCTCATTACCTCCCTGCTCCACGATAATATGAGCTCTTTCTCCGCCGGCGCAGGGCGGCTCCATGGCTCTCTTGCAGGCGTTATTATAACGGCGCATTAGCAGCGTACAGCGGAGCGCTCGGGTCATCCCTTCTCCTTAATTAATCGCGAAACGATTGAAACATGTTAAAATGAAATCTTAAATGGGCTCTGAATGAGGCTCGCTCAGTTGCCATGTGGAAAGCGCGATGAGTCAGCCAGGGTGGCAGTGTCTCAGTGAGGTGGCCTTGCATTAGCAGATGGACGTTCCTCCAGCGAGCCGTTTTAACTAATGTCAGCTATAATCTTCAATTTGCTCAGGACTGCCTTATGTTATTGCAGTTTTATTTGTCACTGTCATGAGCTGTGTATGAAATGACTGGTCTCCTATAGCCTTCACAGTGGTGTGGGGATATTTTATCATTTTAACAGAGTGCATATTGTGTGCAAGTGAGCTAAAAGCCTTCCAGATTCAGTCCATCTCAACCTACAAAGTCGAGCTGGGAGAAGTCTGATATACTATATATGAAGAACAACATGGTATATAATAACAGCTTTATTGTTAATCCACTTCTAATCCATTATATAAACCCTTGGATGTGCCTTGACAAAAAAATATATGGACAAAAGTATTAGGACACCTGCTCAAATTATTATTTCTTCAGAAATCAAGGATGCTTTTGTTGGAGTAACAGTCCAGTCTCTACTGTCCAGGGAAGTTAGTGAGGTCAGAATGTTGGATGATTTATCATCTCCCAAAAGTACTGGATGGAGCTCCACCGTCCATCATTCCAGAGAACACAGTTCTCACACTGCTCCACAGCTCAATGCTGAGGGGCTTTATACCCCTCCCCAGCCCACATCTGGTCTGTCTGCTCCAGAGAGTCCTATTCTATTGGCAGTGCTAATCTGCAGGGCCTAGACAAGCTGTGTAACTGCATTCATACATGGACATACAGCCTGATTTAGCCGCTGAAACATGTCTGACCATCACAAGACCTCTAAACCCGTCCTGTGCTATCTGCAACAAGCAGATCCTCTAAGCTGTTAAGTGGGGGGAGTCTGAGTCAATGAGTGGTTTTAATGTTATGGCTGATCCGTATGTAGCACACCTTTCGTTTAAGGAACTTTGCCACCCTGTCACACTTCTCAAGGTCAGGCGAACGTGCTGCTGCGAAGAGCCGAGGTGTGATCTCCACTGTGAGAACTGCAGTCGTGACTAAGAACCATGAACCTTTGGGCAAAACCTGTTCCCTGTGTATTCACTATACAGAGAGGACATCCAGGCTCTGCTTTACACGAGGCTCACGTTCACCTTGATGGTTAAGATACAGTTCTTCTTCTCCTGAGGTCCACGTCCAGAAACAGTCATGTTTATATATGATCACTTTGTAATCTCCTTTTATTTAAGTCTGATTTAAGTAAGTGTTTTAAAGTGTTTATTTCCTCATATTAGAATAAACACTAATAATAACACTCCTACAGAACGTAGTGGTGGTTATCCTTCACTGTGTTCATCATTAGAACATCTCCAAAGTTCTCCTCTCTCATGGAGTCTAGTATTATTTAGAGTTCTCCTCAGATCAACACCTGGTTTGGTGGTAAATCAGGGCTTAATGATGGTAAATCAGGTGAGCTGCTGCTGCTGCTGCTGATGGAGTTGATCACATCCTCCACGCTGTGCTGGCTGGACTGGGGGGAGTCCAGGAGAACCCTGGAGGAACCGAGCTCTGTTTTTCAGACAAGCTCACCGACAAGATCTCACTACTTTCTTTCTTCAGAATTAGAAGCTCTTGCTTCTCCTTTTTACTGGATTTATGTTCCCCTGCTTCATCTGTTCTGATGAGATCTGGAGCTTCTGCAGTTCTACAGTTTTGACTCTTATTGGTGAGAGACAGGATTTAGAATAACGTGCTTTAGGTGCCTAAATTCTCTGAACAGTGCTGTATGTCAGAGACTTCTGTTCCGATTGGCTGCCTTGTGTGGAGTGAGGGAAAAGTACAATTGGCTGAGCTCTCTCCCTGGATGGGTAGACGGCGCCCTCTCCCATCATCACTCTTAAGCGATTGCGGCGTATTGCAGTGTTAAGTGCTTATCTTCCCAGTGTCGGGAGCACTGCTAGAGCTAGGGGGAGCTACAAATGGGTGGGTTATTTGGCAGAACCAGTAACCTCAACATGAAGCACTCAGTCAGAATCTCTCATTTTGAAAACGTAGAACTTTCAGTGCTCTAGATTAAGGAACTCGTGGAAGCGTGGAGCTTTAAGGGACTAGTTGGTAACTGGTATCGTTTGGCTTGGTTGTTGTTAAATGCTCTTTTGCTAGCATTTGAAACCTGGCAAGAGGAATCCATGCTTAATATCTTAAAGAGCTGTGATTCACAGGCATCAGATACCAGCAGATATTATTCCCACTGATGCCCAGGACCAGGTACGATCATGGTTATGAAAGCTCGCACACAGGAAGTGTTAATCAGATGGCCTTTTGTTCTCACCGAAGCTGTTTTCCTTGGTACCTCCTGTTCTGTCTCTCAGTCTCTGCCGCTGTCTTTCCCTCCCCCTCTTCATCTTCCTCGTTTCTCTCACACTTATATATTTTTCTCAAGCTTTCCAAAAAGGGGTCCTTGTGTTTTTCATTCGTACATATCAGGTCGCGTTACATAAGAGCAGCAAGCAAATTACCACTTTGACGCCGTCAGTACACTCTGACACGAAAAATCCCAGATTCTGCTCACGTCCTGCCTGCGGAGAGCCCACTTTGCCTTCCCAAACAAGTCTTGTTTATTCATGCTGTTGACGGAAGCCATCAGTGTTCGCTCGTGGTGGGCGAGGACGCTAAGAGGAGGTTGCGCCTATCTCGAGAGCGGTGCGAACAGGTTGTGGGCAGCACCCAGGCTGGGCACTGTGGACTTTTTTCTTTTCTTTTTTTCTCTGTGCCACCCTCGGCTCCCACGCTCACGCCGAGAACTGGATCATCTGCACTTGTCAGCGGGGGAGCTGTCCTCTCGGGAAAACGTCCATTATCCACCACAGATCGCCGAGCAGTCCTCAGCCCAGCATGAGGCTTCTTCGAGAAGGAGGAGTTGTTGGGGCTCGCCGCCCTGTGATTGTTGTGTGCCGTAGGAACGCGTTGGGCATTCAGGTCAGAATGCCCATCTGTGGAAGGCAAAGTTGATTAATGAGTCCAGGGATGATCTGAGGCCTGTTTAACTTTCACAAGCTTTTCCTAGATCATTACACAGAGCTTTACACAGAGCTTTACTAGAGTATGAAAGGGGAGGATCACCCAAAAATCGAATTTACACACTTTCTCCAAACGTAGTCGATTGGCCTCTATAGCAGATCATGTTCAGTGATGCACAGGACCAGGTACGGTCAGTAAGGTTCTTCAGTACGGTTCCTCATTACGGTTCTTCAGTACGGTTCTTCAGTAAAACTCTTCAGTACGGTTCTTCAGTAAAACTCTTCAGTACGGTTCTTCAGTACGGTTCTTCAGTAACTTTTCAGTAAGGTTCTTCAGTAAGACTCTTCAGTAAGGTTCTTCAGTACGGTTCTTCAGTAAGACTCTTCAGTAAGGTTCTTCAGTAAGGTTCTTCAGTAAGGTTTTTCAGTAAGAATCTTTAGTAAGACTCTTCAGTAAGGTTCTTCAGTACGGTTCTTCAGTAAGACTCTTCAGTAAGGTTCTTCAGTAAGACTCTTCAGTAAGACTCTTCAGTACGGTTCTTCAGTACGGTTCTTCAGTAAGACTCTTCAGTAAGGTTCTTCAGTACGGTTCTTCAGTAACTTTTCAGTAAGGTTCTTCAGTAAGAATCTTTAGTAAGGTTCTTCAGTACGGTTCTTCAGTAAGACTCTTCAGTAAGGTTCTTCAGTAAGGTTCTTCAGTAAGGTTCTTCAGTAAGGTTTTTCAGTAAGAATCTTTAGTAAGGTTCTTCAGTAAGGTTCTTCAGTAAGACTCTTCAGTAAGGTTCTTCAGTAAGGTTTTTCAGTAAGAATCTTTAGTAAGGTTCTTCAGTAAGGTTCTTCAGTACGGTTCTTCAGTAAGACTCTTCAGTAAGGTTTTTCAGTAAGAATCTTTAGTAAGGTTCTTCAGTACGGTTCTTCAGTACGGTTCTTCAGTAAGACTCTTCAGTACGGTTCTTCAGTAAGACTCTTCAGTAAGGTTCTTCAGTAAGGTTCTTTAGTAAGGTTCTTCAGTAAGGTTCTTTAGTAAGACTCTTCAGTAAGACTCTTTAGTAAGGTTCTTCAGCAAGGTTCTTTAGTAAGACTCTTCAGTAAGACTCTTCAGTAAGACTGTTCACTTTACTGCTGACTGTACATCCAGAGAAGGCACACACATGGAAAGCTGCCAAGCTGTCTGGCCGAACAGGTGAAGGAAGAAAACGGCAGGCTGAGAGTAAAGCTTACACAAGCTTTATCCAGTGTTCACCCACCAGTATTAGGAACGTTCTTCATGGTGCATACTTAGTCCTTCTACACTGTGAGCCCACTAGAGCATGGGTAACCTAATTAGAGGAAACACACAGATTTAGGCACCCTGGGGCTTTAATAATGCATCCAAAAATAACACAAGCAAAAAAAAGATATGTGCTGCTTTATTAGTGCTCAAGCCTCTGTGCTCTGGATGCACCGCGTTTACACACAGTCATATAAAACGAATCTAACGAGGACGTGTTTAACGTCAACCACTGAGCTAACAGCATCTGCTCTGACTGGCTTTAAAACCGGAAGGAAAGTGGGCAAGAATTTAAGACCTAATAATAAATAAAACCCCAATATTAGTACATCCCACAGTACTGTGCCAAAGTTTTAGTCCCCTGTGAAAATTATCTGGACAGCAGGTGTTTAATTCCACACTAATAATAACACTACAGAACGTAGTGGTGGTTCTCCATCACTGTGTTCATCATTAGAACATTTCCAGACTCTAGTATTATTTAAAGTTCTCCTCAGATCAACACCTGGTTTGGTGGTAAATCAGGGCTTAATGATGGTAAATCAGGTGAGCTGCTGATGGTGGGATTGAACACATCCAGGCTGTGCTGGCTGGGGGCAATTATATATATATATATATATATATATATATATATATATATATATATATATAGCTCCGGAAAAAATGAGAGACTAAAGGTTTTACTATTTCTAGGCAGTGTGTTTAAGGGAAATGAACATTTGTGTTATTTCATAAACCACGGACAACATTTCCCCTAAATTCCAAATAAAAATATTACTATTTAGAGCATTTATTTATTTGCAGAAATGACAACTGCTCAAAAACTACTGCTCAAATAATGTAAATATGATAATAATGCAAATATGATTATATGATGATGATAATTAGAATGCAAAGACGTTTTTATTGAAATTTAAACACGGTACTAATATCTGAACCTTGAGAGCATTCAGAAATCTCTATGATGAAATAACCTCGACGGCCAATCACAGCTCTCATGTCTCGGCAGGCTCTCCACTAGTCTTTCACATTGCTGTTGGGACTTTATGCCATTCATAGTCTGCAGATTCAGCTAACTCAGTGGTCTGTTATTTTTTTCCAGAGCTGTATATAGTAAAATAATGGGATCTGAACAGGTTTTGTTCAGTAGTGCCCTAGAAATACCCATTTTGATCCCTAAGCATCCCTTTTTTACTGGTTGGATGTTTTTAAAACTTATATAACGTCTATATAATGGAAAGCTTCTGTACCTGGTAAACTGTACAGCCATTTAGAACCAGAACAAGAACCTCCTTCTTATCACAGAGGATAAGAAGGTGGATGGATCACAGGCAGAGGATGTACAGCAGTGCAGCGGAGTTTGGTGCACTACTGAACGGGACCAAGTCAGAGCCCACTGTAGTCATCCCACAGAAGCTGCAGTTCAGCACTTCCTGTGAACTAGAGCGCCCACGGCTCTACAGGAACAAGAGTCACTCCTCTCTTCCGTGTCAGACCAACCTTTTTGCCTTTCACCCTCTACAGCTAATGAGCTGGGGGCGCTGGCTGCTGTTCGTGATTCAGCGAGCGGCAGCAGAGAGGGACTATAGAGGGAGAGAGAGCGCAGGACGGGGTGGGCCGTGAACAGGGCTGTCTGCATCCCGTGTTGACGTGAACGACTCCTTTCTGCTCTTATACTCAAGCAGTTTGAGCTATTCCTCATTCATCCCCTCCTTTCCTGTTGGTGGGGCTGATTATAGGGACGGGGCCGCAGAGACATCGCTCTTTATTGCAGCGATTAGCAGGACTGTAAACCTCCCGCCGTTTCCACACACTCAAACAGGTGACTCATCCAGACTTCATTTACAGCTCGCGTTCATGAATCACCGTGAACTGATTGAGTGAGTTTGCTGGGTTCAGCCGTGTTCAGCTCTAACGCCGCCTGTCACACACACAACTTAATGATCTGCATCCGTATCAACAGGGGGCACAGGTTGGCTCAGCAGACTAAGGCGCTGACACTGTGGCCTGCTGCTTTGCCATCAGCAGCCGGAGCCTGAGAGAGCACAGCTGGCCATGTTCTCTCTGCCATTGTGATGCTGGTCTGCACAGGAGTCTGTTGGCTGATGTATCAGAGCTGGGAATCCGGCACTTTCCTCTGGTTGGGTTGGCTGCCTAGTGAATCGAAAAGAGGCACATGCTTGTCCTCATCTCCCTCGTGTCGCGAGCATTACATGTGTTTATTATCCTTAATAAAGCCAGAAAAATGAGCAGGAGTATCAGAAACAGCATTAGCGGCACTATGGTAGCGAACACGGGAAGCAGGACCAAGACATAATCATTGTAATTGATCACTATTTGAATCCAGCAATGATAACACTATGCAAAGAACACAGACCGTGTAGCTGTCCACAGATCATCAACAACAAAACACTGGTAAACCCAATGATTAGGGGCGGAGCTGGAAAGCTACACGGGCAGAACTGTATTAACTGTACTACTGTTGTTTATAGTATGAGCAGGGTGTAGGGTGTACTGGAGATCATATTATTATAAATAATAATAATTATAATACATCATTTATTTAAAAAATCTACTTTGTGAAGTTCTAAAATAGGATGTTGTACCTATTTAACTAACATTAATTATTAGAAAGTTAAAAATCATAACTTTACTCCCTTATAAAAATGAAAGGCACCATTTCTTAAACATTACTAAATGTACCAAAAATGTACTGAAATACTGTAACTGGAGTAGTTGTAATTCATCACTTTCCATCTCTGAGCTTAAACTGGTCTGTGTGTGTGTGTGTGTGTGTGTGTGTGTGTGTGTGTGTGTGTGTGTGTGTGTGTGTGTGCAGTTAAATGTGTGGGTATGTGTGTGTTCCCCTCGCTCTCCTGTTCTCTCCAGCAGTGAGTCATCGGACCGTCTGGCCCACCCACATTACAATTTGGCTCATCAGTGACACCCAACCTCCCCAGCGCACAGATACATACACACACACACACCACAGCTCCCTCTACACACATCTCCTCACACTCCCACCCCTGCCCCACATACAGCAGCCCACAGGTCACTCGCATTTACAGCGCTCTCCATGTCACCCTGATCTGCACATGCATCATCGTGAACCTTTGGGGCATCCGGAGCCAATGCTGCAAATCAGCTCCAGCTTGTTCTTCTCAAACCTCTCCGTCTTCACATCTTCATTAACCCCTTAAGAAGTCTGAGGCGGTATATATCCTATTCAAATATGCACATCAATTACTTTATGAAAACCCCTTTAATCAATACTATATTTGGTGTTTGTAATTATTTGATACATCACCCTGATTTCATACATACAACACTGGGGCTATGAAAGCGCTACGCACCATTGTGGAACCAGTAGAGCATGAATGATGGGTAACAGGAGATCTTTGAACATGACTAATTCCAACGGTTCGTTTTCCCTGTGCGAATATTGGCTCATTTTTATGAAATTAGAAATCCGATTTTTAACCCTTACTCTGCTGTACCCTAAGAAGGCATTGTGCTCTTAGGAATGAAGTGATTGACAGACGGCCTTGGCTGGAGGAGGCCGGTCATTAGTCGGATCTGCATGGCAGTCCTTTCTGTTCAGTACCTGGAGTTGTAGCACTGGAAGCTCAGTGAAGACGGTCTGAGACACTTGAGCTCAGTCAGAGAGAAGGGGCGGGTCTACCCAGAGTCCACCTCTGGTCTCTACTGGGTGCAAATGTGACAACATGGCGGACAGTTTTGGCTTAATTTCTAGAAGGCGTCCATATTTTCTGCAGTCATGGTGTTAAAGTCTTGTTTGGTGACAAAAACCAAGTGTTATTCTTACGAAATCCATTCCATAATTATGTAACTATGCAGTTACATTGAAGTAATGATATAGATTGAATGTGTTGCAAGACAACAATAATATATTGTGAATGTAACACATGGGTCTTCTCATCCTAGGTAGAGTGTACCTGCATTCATCTTGCGGAGAAGCTGAGCAGTGAAATTACCACTTCCACATTTATTGTCCCAATGTTAGTTTCTCCAGCAGAGCTGCCGTGAGTTTAGCGCTGCAGGAGCCCATTCAGCACAGCGGCTCGGCCTGTATAGTGTGTTTTACACTGCCTAGTGTTGAAATCCATCAGCTGAACGACCAAATGGGTCGGTTGTAGCTGCAAGTGTGTGTTTACCCAAGCGAGACTGAAATTCATTTCAATTCATTGAAACTGAACCAAACTTTTCTCTGCTGTTTCTCACAGGCAGCCGAAGAAGAAGCGGGATACGCAGAGCAGAGTGAAGAAAGTGAGTTCAGCTTCATGGAAGGTTTAACATTTAACTTCATGTCTTTTTTATTATAAAATATTTTACAAACTGCAGTACTTAATACATGACAATACTGGGTATCTCATCCAGCACACACACATACACACACACACCTTCTTTGTCTGCTATTTTAAGTGTTAAAACAGTATTTTTTTAGTTCAGGATATTTGTGAGGGTATGGAGGGTCTATGCTGAACACATGTCAAAGTCAACATGAAGTTAATTGCTTTGAAAGGAGGAGCAAATAAAGTAAATATCAATAATATTCAGGAAATAGAAAGAATACTAAGTAAATGTAATACTTCTGGCCGAGTTGCTCAAGGTTTAGTTACGTTTATGCAGTATATGTAAAAGATGCAGTGTGTTCTCTGAGCTGAGAGAATAGTCACTTCAGAATGAAGTCAGGTTGTGTAGTTCAGTTATTGAAGTTGTTTTTCTTATTTAACAATGATATAATCATTTATATACAGCATTAAAACCAATCTGCCATAACATAAGTACCACCTATTACTATTGTCAAAGTCCCCTTTGTGACAACCTAATGTTAGCAGCAGATCCTTTAAGTCCTGCGAGTTGGTTCACCAGTTGTCCTTTCTTGGTGCACTTTTGGTAGGCACTGACCCCACAAGACCTGACAAGATGTTCTGACCCGGTCGTCAGTTTGGTTCCTGTCAAAGTGTCTCAGATTCGTACGCTTGCCCATTTTTCCTGCTTCAACACCCTTAAAAGAACTGACTGTTCACCTGCTGCCTGATATATCTACCCCTATCCACCTCTGTAGATGAAGATAATCAGTGTTATTCACTTCACCTGTCAGTGGTGCTAATGTTATGGCTGATGTGCATATGTATAGGTTAAGGTTATAGCCTATTGGTTAAGGTGGGTCTGGCGTGAGTTTTCCTCTGGGGAAAAAAAGTGTGTATATTTAATTGAGTAAGTTCCAAGCAGATTCAGTACTCTTGTTGGTGTATGAGCCGAGATCAGTGACCAAAAGTCAAGCACAGTGCAGTCAGGTGTCGCTCTGTAGCTACAGACATTAGCATTGCCTGAAAACTGCAGTCCAGAAAAAAACCCTTCTGTAAATGGTTGGATCGGGCTGAGAGCGCGGATAAGCAGTTCTGTGTCTGATCCTAATGACGCAGCAGTCATTCCTCCAAACTGCTTATTGATCAGACAGGGAGCAGGATGTTCAGTTCAATCACTTGCCCTGCAAAGACGCCTAAGCCAGCCCAACACCGTCCTCCGTGCCGTCCCAGAGGTATTAAACCGGAGGTAATGAACATTAGGGCTCAGAGCTCCGGTAGGGACAGCTAGTTTACATCGCTGCATATTAATTGGTATACCTAGCACGAGTGCACCAATACGCGCTGCTCAGTGTTGATATGCTGTCTCTGTCTTCCAGGTTTTTCCGTGGAGAAGAAGAAACCAAAGGTCATCTTCGTGATTGGTATGTTCAGCGCCGACGCCATTAGAACCACCTCACGGTCTTGTTATTACGTCTCCCCTTTTAGACACATCCTAAGAGAAGCTGTTTATCGTGGTGAATGAGATTCTCCAGGCAACACAGAGAGCTCCCACAGCGGTTTTAATTACGCCCTGTCTGAAGATGCACTGAGGTACCTGGAAAAAAACAAAAAAATAAAGAAACCTGAATATGGGTTCTGATCTATTTTTAGATCCCCCATATTGTCAGCTTTCTTTCTTACAGGTCAATTAAGCAGAAAGCCACACTGCACATCTCCGAGGAAAGGAAGGGTAAAGAGAGGGAAAATCAATTAGTCTGCTTTTCAGCTCGCTGCTGGCCAGCGTCCCCCGCCGTCCGCTAATTGGCTCAGTGATAAAGGTTAACGAAGGAGGAGGTCCGGCTTTAACACAGTGGCCGTGCGCTGAGTGGGAGTCCATAGTGTCTCACAGTTGGCTGCATAATAGCTGAATCTGAGCAGGGCGAAGGACAGCAGCGCGCTGTGGTGTGAGTTATTGCTGTAATTCAGAGCGTAGAACCTCGAGGAGCAGATAAACCATCCCTCCACCAGCACGACGGCCCCTGTCAGAGCTGCCCATCACTGCCGGCCCACCCAACTCCTTGGGGAAGGACACAGTGGTTGGACTTGTTGGGTTTATATTTTTAACCTGGCTCAATCGTAGGTCACTTTTAAAAGTGCAGATTCTGACCTTTCAGACCACATCAGTGTGTGCAGATACAATAAATGTCCAATTGTTTGTGGACACTCCTTCTAATAAATGCATTTAGCTACGTTAAGTTGCACCTATATAGTTGCAGATGTGCAAATGCGCACATCTAATCCCCGTAGATGAGCATTGGCAATAGAATAGAATCCCTTGACAGAACAAAGGCTACAGGCTACTACATGTAGGCCAGTCCCAACGCTGATCCCTCCATTAATGAGTCATAGAATGAGTGTAGTTTCGAAACCTTTTCCAAACAGCAAAATGAGAGGTTAGAAAGCAAGAAAGGAAGAAGCAAAACAGCCAAGTATAATATTTATAATGTCAGCAATACTAATGAAATGTGTTTTCATCATTTTCTGCATCTCACTGCAAGCTCTTCCTGGATTCTCTGTATTAAGCTGCGAAGGGAAAGGAAATGAAATGTCAGTGTTTTCGTCACGAGCCTGTAATTACAGATAGCATCGGCAGCTTTCACTACCAAACACCCAACTGACTGAACCACATCTAAGAAATTCTCTTCCTCACATGTTTGGACCCAGTTAGGTGGAGCAACACAAACACACACACACACACACACACACACACACACACACACACACACACACACACACACTCATACTCACGTTTCAGCTTGTTTTGAGCTCTTGAGTCACTTGTAGTTTGATGCTTTCTCATGTAAACACCTACTTTCTGCTGAAGAGCATCTAATGCAGTCTCTTAAATTCCAGCCTGAACAAGAGCTTTTCACTTACACTGTAGCGTCGCAGAAGCCACGAACACTGATGTGCTGTAATTGGCACCAGTGGAAAAAAAAATACACTACAAAAGTGTGTCCAAAAGTATCTGGACACTCATTCAGATGCACACGTGACGAGTTTCATCTGCATAGAAAAGCACTGCCAATAGAACGGGATGCTCTATTGGGTCTAAGGTCCTAATGGTCAGTGCCAAGCACTGAGTTGTGGAGCAGTGGAACTGTGGAATATCTGGAATGATGGGCGGTGTCCCATCCAGTACTTTTGTGGTGAGTTGAAGTGGCAGAACTAATTATCCAACATCAGTACCAGACCTCATTGATGTTCTTGTGGAGCTGAACGCAATCAAATCCTCACAGCTGTGTTCCCAGAACATTAGAGGCTGTCACTGCAGCAAAAACATGCTTTTAATTCCCATAATTTCAGACGTGATGCAGATGTTTACTTTTTGTTTTACACTATGTGGACAAAAGTATTGGGACACACCTCTTAATCACTGATTCATTCAGTCTCATTGACACCACAGGTGTGTAAAATCAAGCCCCTAGCCCTGCAGTCTGCCTTTCCTCCACACATCAGTGAAAGAGCGGGAGGTTCTGAAGAGCTCACTGAACTCCAGCGTGGTTCTGTATGTAATAGGAGACACCGCTGCACCACCACCACCAAGTCAGCTGGTGAAATTTCCTCCCTCCATCAGCTGTGAGTGGTGTTATTATTGAACAGTGGAAGAGTTTAGGAGGAACAGCTCACAGAGAGCAGCTCAGTGTCCATCGAGTGTCTGTCAGACAGGGCCGAGTGCTGAGCTCAGAGCAGAGTGCAGAAAAGCCTCCAACTGACTCAGTAACTGCAGCAGAGCTCCAGACCTGCTGCTGCTGGTAGAGCTTAGAGCAAAGGAGGACCAGTTCCAGATTAATAATGCCTATGGGTGTCATAAAAGCTCCTGTTGGTGTCCCAATACTTTTGTACATATAATGCATAAGTAACCAGCACATTTACATATATATAGTTTTTTTTATTAGTTTATAAATATGAACTATGCTATTTGTGCATATAGGAGCCCTGCTCTGCTATTCAGGAAGTCTGGGCATTTCTGAGCTGCTCTTGCATGCAGGGTTCTGTGTCACTCATCCGTGCCTCTCTCCAACCGAGGTGCCAATCTTCTTACTGAGAGCTGTTCAGGCTTTTGTTTTAGAGCCCCCTAGTGCATTCTTCTTACACAGTGTTATTCTGACTTAAGGAGAAAGCTGCTGACGGAAGGGGAATGCTAATACTGCACTGATGGGGATGTGGGATGTCGGCTGTCGGTTGTGTATGATGGTAAAGGAACAGTTCACTGAATAGTTCGTCTAGTTTACTTGTGTTCTCCCTCACACAGAAATGTAGTCGATCAGCCAAGATGTGTTTAGTGTCTGAAGCTCACTTCTTTAATTTTACCCTGGGGCTTGGAGAAGCACCTCAATCTGTCTGAAGTTGATCAGAACTTGAACAGACGTGTGTTCTCTCCCCCCTCCCCACCCCCCAGACTGAATGACTCACGTATCTATAAACCTAGACTGCTAGAGTGCTCTCAGCACTTTTGAAAAAAAAGGCACATCAGGAGTGTACAAATGACTGTAAATCAATATGCAAAAGAAGCAGGCTTGTGATTAAACCAAATCTAACTTGTTGGAGCTGACAGAAAGGCTTAGACAGTAAGACGGATAACCATTTTGTACAATTATGGTGAGCAGAAAAGCTTCTCAGAATGAACAACACCGTCAGCCTAGACCAGAAAGCTGAGGCTGCAGTGGCTCAGCACAGACTCACCAACACTGGACGGAAAAATGTAAATATAAATAAATCTTCATTTCTGCTGAGCCTCACAAATGATAGGGTCAGAATTGGACCAATTATGCTGCCATCAGATTTTCAAAAGAAAGGATCAGACATTTTAAAGGCACTCTTCAAAGGCGAGGCTCCCCGGGCAAGTAATCAAGTAATGGATGTACCGGTTGTACTTGTGTGGAGGCTAACCTTGGAAAGTGGGGGAAAACGAGAGGTCACCTGGGCCAGCGGGTTTGTTTCGATAATGCAGAGGGACAGGCGATGGGGTCAGATATAGTATGGGGTCACTCCAGTGCACAAAAACAGATGGCCAAGTTCACTTATTATGTAGTGTGGAGTCTCGTCTACTCGTCCACTCGTCACTGATCTTGGAATACTAAAAGAAGGAAAAGAGGAATACTAAAAACACAGAATTGCACCTAAATGCCCCTATAATACACATGTATTGCACTCCATGATGATGATGATGATGATGATGTGTATATGTTTATGTTAGGTGGTCCCGGCTCAGGGAAGGCTCTGCAGTGTGAGAAGATTGAGGAGCAGTACGGGTTGAAGCGTCTGTGTCCCGGAGACATCCTGTGCAGTGAGCTGCAGTCCCACAGCGAGAGAGGACGCTTCCTCAGAGACGTCCTCGAGAGAGGAGAACAGCTTCCCGAGGTTAGGACACCAATTAAACACCATTAGCAAAGACAGTTACCCGTAACACTTATGTAAGTCTGGTGCCTGTTTGGTAGCTGTGTATGTTTTTAGTAGGCTGTGAAATTCCAGAGGTTGTGCACACAAAGCCAAAGGCAAACAGAATGGATATCTGATTAGATGCCCAACTTAAACTGCTTAAAAAACTCCAAAAGCCAGAGTCTGCACTAAGCTGCTTTAAATTCCAAAGAAATAGATAAATAAATATATTCAGCTTAAGCTTCTTTAAAAAAACATCCAAAAAGAAGCAGTGCACTAAATCCAACAGTGAATTGGTGACTGCCAATTCTGTTAGCTAACAGACGCCCGCACTGGCTGGCATCACGCTGAGTGATGGGAGGAGAGGCAGGGCCATCCTACCCACCCAGAGAAAGCAAAGTCAGAACGCTCTGTAGGACTCCAGTCACAGATGGCCGCGTATCACTAGGGATCAACCCTCAGAACCATAATATTACCACTGCGGTTCCCCAGCCTTTAGTGGGTTGTGGGGTAATTCATTAAAACCGATGTGGGCATTGAGCTGTGGGGCAGTGGAGGAACGGTGTTCGCTGGAATGATGGTGGAGCTCCATCCAGTACTTTTGGGATGAGTTTGGGAGTTGTGGGATAAGGGGAAGATGTTCGTCCAACATCCTGACCTCACTAACGATCGCTGAATGCAATCAATCAAATCCTCACAGCAGTGCTCCTCCAGAATCTTATTGACAGCCTTCTTCCCTGGACAGTAGAGACAGTTACTCCAACGAAAGCAGGATCAGGTTTTTTTTTTTTTTTTTTTTTTTTAAATGCTCTTGATTTCAGAAGAAACGATGAACGAGCAGGTGTCCCAATACTTTTGCCCATATAGTGTAGTTTGAGTTTAGTTAGTTCCACATTTTCACACCACTTGCCACTGATTTCTGTGAGAACAGTGAGTTGATGGACAGCAGACCCCAGCTGAACAGGTACCCATGCATCAGCCAATAGGAGAGGATGTGGGGCGGGGCTTCAAGCAGGACAGTGACTGGTTTGATTAAAACACACATCATCATTTTTGCTCCTTTCGATAAGAAGGAAAAAGATAAGCAACTATTTGCAGCTGCTGTTCTCTCTCTCACTACCACAAACTCGCCCCCAGCAAACCAGAAACCCAAACTCCACACACGCCAAAGACGTCACGTGAGTATGGTCTAACTGACGGCGGCGTGATGCTGTATTATAAGTGTAGCGCCTGTGCTTATTAAAAGGAGTAATAAGTGGCACTAACATCTAACTAGGTTCGGTCAGCGGTAGGTCTTTATATCAGAGACGATTTAACGGGACGTTAAAGGATTAACTCATTTATTGCTCCACAAACTATGCAATTCAGCACTGATTTTATCAAATAAAGAAGAATAATGAAATAAAATAGAGCTCTTTCAAACTAATTAGAAAAATGGTGTCGAATAGAGAGAGAGGGAGGAGTCCCTCAATTACGTGAAGTTCCGGATCCAAGATAGAGTTCAGTTCATATCCTTCAATGGATGTAGCGAAGGAATGATGCTTAATGCGGTTATGACTGTGTCTAAGACCTGTCTACCCGGGTAGGATAAATGGTGTGTTTAAGGGCTTATCTGCTGTTGTATAAGCAAGTTCTTCTGCAGGCAGTCGTCCGGTAGGCCACACCGCTTCCACAACCGTCAGCAGTCTCACTGGGCTGGACTCCCCATCAGATCATTTTCCCAACTCATTTTCTGGCTCTAGAAAAAAACCCAATCTACACAATAGTGCAGAACAGCAAATTATTCTAATTATACTCTTTCTCTTCCAGTTCAGAATAACATGTTACAACCAACTAATGGTATACTTGTCTTACAAAATATGAACTGGCTTTTTAAACATCACAGCAACATTAATATTTAATCATGTAAGGAATTCCCATACATCACACTAGCACTGTAGTATTTCATCAATGACAGTGAACTGCTGTTTTACTGTTTTCATCTATTTTAATCCGCAACTAATAGTTTTTAACATTCGTTTGAATAAAACCACAGCTACACTTATTAAAAGTGCACATTCTGATATCCAGAATATATTCAATTACAACATTACTTACACTATAAACCATTACAGTACATCAACTCAACCAACAAATGTCAGAAAGCTCAACAGCACACCTGCACTCTCTCTCTCTCTCTCTCTAAGGCTTCACCAGGCCAGTGCATAACTCTGATTATTTATTATTTATTTTTCTATCTCTAACTTTACTGCAGTAAGGTGAACTCTCCCATTCAGAGGATTAGAGGCTTAGATAGCTGGACAAAGGAACTGCTGCTCTGACTGACCGGAGCTCTAACACTTTAAATACTGGACTGAACTGCTTCCCTTCAGGCTTTATAGCTGAAATACTGACATAAGAGCAGCTTATTAGTCTTAGTATATGACAGTATTCAACATTTTAGGGATATTATGCAATATTTTCGTACCAGGAATCTTCCATCTACCGCAGCACGAAGCACATGCGGTTCTACCATCGACAAAAAGGGAAGGACCCCTAGAGACGCACGCACTGTGTATGGCGCCCTCGTGTGGATGCTACATGCTATTGCACTTCTAAATGATATATGAGGTTTTAGTAGCTCCATATTTTATATGGGTTACATAAGAGAATTTCCCCACTGTGGGACTGATGAAGGATTATCTTATCTTATAAGGCAAGCAGAGGCACAGCTGTGCCCCTCTGGATTCTGTGTGCCTCAGTACAGGTAGTCTAGGAACACCTCTGAGTCCGAGGGAGACTTTTTGCCAGGACTTTTCTCAAGAACTAGTCAATTCTGAGGGCAGCAGACTCCATTTGACTCCAATAATAAAAACATGTATCTCCATTTTTGCCTGTTTATAGTTTTCTCCTCTCTGTATACTCTGTTAAGAGCATTTTTGTCTTTTCCTGCGAAGTCAACATGTTTTCATTGGACAGCGATGATTTTCATCCTGGTCGTTTAAAATATGCATTATAAAGAGACCGTTCCCAGCTGCTTGCGCCACGCCGACCACACCGGGATGCAAAGGCAAACATTTGTGTTGTTGAAGGGAAGGTAATTCAGGGATGTGCCTGCGCCTCAGAGGTCGGGATTCTGCGCCGTCTCAGTGTTGTCTGAGGGATTAGAGCTGAACCCTCTGGTCAGAGGCTCTCTTTGCTCTGCTGTTTTGGCGTGAGCTCAGTGAGATTTTGAGCTAATCAGATGATTTATGTTACAGTGGAGTTGCCTAGCAACATGGGCATCATTAACATTTGCTGTGAACTACTTTCTTGGATGCTCAGCGTCTGACTTCACAGCCTGTGTGCGTGTGTGTGTGTGTGTGTGTGTTTGTGCTGTATGTGCATAAGCAAGTTTTTGTCATGATTAAATGCATGAACACTGGTTCACACGTGCTGTGTGAGTGTGTGCATATTCCTATTCCTAGTGAGGACGTCCTCCCTCTCGTCGCTCTTGATTGATGGTTGAAGTGAGAGGTAAAGATCACCATCATGGCCAGATCCAGTGAGCTCTCTGAGGCCCTCAGAAAGAGGGTTGGAGAGGCAGAGGTTTAAAAAGGAAGGGGTTTAGAAAGATCTCAGAACAGATAGAAATCAGCCGTCTACAAGTCGAACAGCTGACCAACGTGGCCAGGTCAGGACATCCTAGAAAGTTCAGCCCAAGAGCAAAACCAAAAGATGAGCCAAGAAGCCTCCAACAGTCCTAAAATATGATCAAGGTAGCTCTGCCTAGAGCCAGTGTCAGAGTGCAGCATCTACCATCAGAGAGCAGTAAAAAACAGGGCTTTTAAAAAGTGATGATTAAACACTTTTATTATGTCGGACTTTTGTTCATGTGTACTCTGTCTCTGTCTGTGTGTCTGTGTGTGTGTGTGTGTGTGTGTGTAGGACACACTGTTGGATCTTCTGTGCGAGTCTATGGAGTCTACAGTGCGGCATGGGAAAGGTTTCCTTGTCAGCGGATTCCCACGGGACCAGAGGCAGGCAGAGGAGTACGAGGCCAAGGTCAGTGTGTTTGTGTATGTCTGAGAGAGGAAAACCGGAAAACCATAAACCTTCACAGTCAAGGACAACATAGTTCCCCAAAGCACGTCACCACAGTCCTGCTGCTTCCCCCGAGAAGCACAGCAGCCCAATCGTATCCTAGAGGCTGAGAGTCCATGGCTGTCTTCCATTTGCTTGGCATGAGGCTAGCCAGGGAAGGCCTCTTCTTGTTAGCTGGTGTTAAAAGATTTAGAGTTGCTGTTCTCCTCCAAGCGTGCTCACCCTTAGCCCTCCCAGCATGGGTGGAATTATGGGATAGAAGGTCCTGTGGAAAAACATTGTATCTCTGAAAAAAGAGTCCTTTTTTATTGGATGATCAGAACTGGTATCTTTGTTGAAGCTACATGTGAAGTTAACCAGTGGTCAATGTATGACCAGAGAGTTGCTCAAGATGACTGATGAAGCAAAGTCTGGACAGCAAACTCGTGCTGGATGTCTGATATTTAGAGTAAGGGCAACATTGTATAGTTGAGAGCTGTATCCACCAGTCTATCCATCCATTTGTCCATCTAACCCCCCTCAGTAGTTATACAGTCAGGGTGGTGTTTATTTCCGTATGTTGTTATAATCTCGAAATACTAATAGACTCAGAGTATGGAAGTATCACACAGATTTCAAAAACTAAAAAAACATTAGACAAAGCTAAACAATTTAAATGGAAGTCATGTAAAAATATTTAATTTCAGGTCATTTTGAAACATTTCTACTGGTTCATTTATCATATCATATACATTTAAATAGATCATTAAATCAACTAGATGTGAACATTAACAGATGTTAGAGCAAAGCATCCATGGAAACAGCATGCCATCCGCCCCTGTTTACCACCTGCATGTCCTCAAAAGGGGGTTGGCTCATACATGTGATTGTGTGTGTGTGTGTGTGTCTCAGATGGGGCAGCCATCCGTGGTTCTCCTTCTGGAGTGCTGTGCGGACACCATGAACCAGCGTCTCCAGCAGAGGACCTGTTCCAGCCTGCGCTCGAGAGAGGCCCGGGACAGGGACACCCACCGCAGGGTCGACAGCTTCTGCAGCACCGTCACACCAGTCATCCACCACTACGAACACAAAGGCATCCTGCACAGGGTAGGTACAGCATACTAACGCCAAGCACCAGTCGAACTATTCATGCTCTGCCCTCATATGGATTCATTCGTAGCCTCTGCCTCTGGGTTGGAAAAGCTTTAAACAATGCTGGCAAAAGGTCTGCGGTGCAGAAAATGTGCTCATGCGCTCTGTTCGGGTAGATCAGACGTTTTCCTTCTAGAAAAAAGTGATGTGTAGTAGATTTCACAACTTCAGGGTGTTTTAAGCCTGTTTTAAACTTCTACAGCCTTACATGCACCATTTTACCACATTGCATAGACTACTGTAGCTGTAGCTCAGACAAAAATGTGTAAGAAGTGTGTGTAATCAAACAAATAATAATAATAATAATAATAAAATGAATAGCTGACATTGCTTTGGGAAACGTAGATCTACTACAATCTGTATAAAACATCTGTCAGCGTTTTGAGTGGGTGGCGGGTTTAATGAATTACCACTAGGTGGGGTCTGGGGGTCGCAAGTTCCAATCATGGCCGGAGTCTGAGAGAGCTCACTTGGCCGTGCTCACTCCTCACATCACTCCTAAAAGGGATGTTGGCCGGCGCATTGGCCTGCTATTACTGGGTTAATAATGGCTTTTTTAATTTTCACAGATAAATATGATTCTGTCCCAAATCCACACTGAAATCCCTTCACGGACACCCTCAGACTTTTATAGAGAAAAAAGAGTGCAAGAACAGGACTCTGCACAGGCGTCCATTTAGAGGGGATTCTACACACGCTTTCATACATAAGGCCCGAGTTCTCCACTGCAGTTTCTCAGTGGGATCTTTGCCAGCCTATCCAATCTCAGAACAGCATCCAGGAACAGAAGCATTTGACGGCAGAGCAAGCCAGAGTAAGCCATTTCATCCACCACTCCCTTCCAGCCGGGAACGAAAACAGTTAATCATGCAGTTTATCTTCCAGACAAGCAGGTAACGGCCATTTGTGTAGTTATGCATTACATTTTCTGCTGTAACTAATAGATTAGCAGCATCCAGGCCTGTTAGAACATGCTGGTCAGCACAGCCAAGAAATAGCTGAAGAAATGGACTAGAGCCAGACTCCGTCATTTCTCCAACCAGTCCACTTTCAAACAGTGTCATATTTTTTATATGTAGTATTTTTAATGAAAACATATATTAATATTTAAATTGTATTTAACAAAGTTTATTAAATCCAGGAGTCTATATAAAACTTGAGCTGCTGTTGCTCTATTTATTGAGGGTTGTAATGCTGCACTGTCCTGTGGACAGAGATACATATACCATCACAATGAAAATGCAGGGCAGTGTTTGTGTCTCAGTAAGGAATGATTGAAATGCCACTCATATGTGTGAGCTTTCACTGTGTTCATGACTTTGTGTTTTATTCTTTTTGCCCATTTCCTCCTGAATTTAGTCTCCACACTTTCAGCCAATCGCACAACCCGTGCACACTTTCACCCAATTGCCCATCCCATGCACACTTTCAGCCCATCGCCCAACCCGTGCACACTTTCTGCCCATCGCCCAACCCGTGCACACTTTCTGCCCATCGCCCAACCCGTGCACACTTTCAGCCCATCGCCCAACCCGTGCACACTTTCTGCCCATCGCCCAACCCGTGCACACTTTCAGCCCATCGCCCAACCCGTGCACACTTTCTGCCCATCGCCCAACCCGTGCACACTTTCTGCCCATCACACAAGCAGCGCATACTTTCACCCATCACATGCATACTTTTACCCAAACAGTGCACACTTTCAGCCCATCACCCAACCCGTGCACACTTTCACCCATCGCACAACCCATGCATACTTTTACCCAACCCGTGCACACTTTCAGCCCATCACCCAACCAGTGCACACTTTCTGCCCATCACACACGTTTTACAACAAAGCAATGTGGGGAAAGTGCATCATCTACTCACCCAGGAGAGAGTAAGTCCTCCGGATTCAAACCGTTGATCCTCTGATTGTAGTGACAGTGCCTTAGTCCACTGGGCCACCATCCAGCTGCTAGAGCAGCCCCAGCAGAAACCAGTCAACCTTATATTAGATCTGCATTTGGAGGGTAGCTGGTTCAAACCCAGCCAACTCTTATATTATATTTCTGGAAAATATCTGGTAAAGTACTTAAGCCCACAAAGCACCAGAGTCAGGGGACCCCGAGTGGTCCAGTGGGCTAAGGCACTGTGGCCACGGTCAGAGGGTAGCTGGTTCAAAGCCAGCCAACACTTATGTTATACTTCTGGAAAAAATCAGCGCAGTACTTAAGCCCGCAAAGCGCCAGAGCTATAGGGGACCCCAAGTGGTCCAGCGGGCTAAGGCACTGTGGCCACGGTCAGAGGGTAGCTGGTTCAAACCCAGCCAACGCTTATGTTATACTTCTGGAAAATATCTGGTAAAGTACTTAAGCCCACAAAGCGGCAGAGTCATAGGAGACCCCGAGTGGTCCAGCGGGCTAAGACACTGTGGCCACGGTCAGAGAGTAGCTGGTTCAAACCCAGCCAACACTTATATTATATTTCTGGAAAAAATCAGCGCAGTACTTAAGCCCGCAAAGCGCCAGAGCTATAGGGGACCCCAAGTGGTCCAGCGGGCTAAGGCACTGTGGCCACGGTCAGAGGGTAGCTGGTTCAAACCCAGCCAACCATTATGTTATACTTCTGGAAAATATCTGGTAAAGTACTTAAGCCCACAAAGCGGCAGAGTCATAGGAGACCCCGAGTGGTCCAGCGGGCTAAGGCACTGTGGCCACGGTCGGAGAGTAGCTGGTTCAAACCCAGCCAACACTTATATTATATTTCTGGAAAAAATCAGCGCAGTACTTAAGCCCGCAAAGCGCCAGAGCTATAGGGGACCCCGAGTGGTCCAGTGGGCTAAGATGCTGTGGCCACAGTCAGAGGGTAGCTGGTTCAAACCCAGCCAACCATTATGTTAGATTCCTGGATAAAATATCAGCATAGTACCTAAGCCTGCAAAGCACCAGTCATGCCCCCCCCCCCCGGGTCCACAATCAGAGAGTGGAGGCCCCCTGACCTGGCCCCTCACCCTAGAGGGCCTCCCCACCAACCTTATGCTATGCAGGGCCAAGACAGTTGGGCCAAGACAGTTGGGCCAAGACAGTTGGGCCAAGACAGTTGGGCCAAGACAGTTGGGCCAAGACAGTTGGGCCAAGACAGTTGGGCCAAGACAGTTGGGCCAAGACAAAAAGTTTCTTTAGCAAGTAAATCCTCTAACCAGCATAAGTTGGATTCAAACCCATGACCCTCTGATCACAGTGACAGCACTTTAGCCCACTGGACCACCAACCAGCTCACAAAACAGCCCTGAAACCAGTCAGCCTTATATTAGACTTGCATCTCTTGCATCAAAATCTCTACATGGAAATACTTTAGTGCAGAAAACAGTGAGGTCACAGGGGGACCCTCAGTGGTCCAGTGGACTAAAGCACTGTTGCTATGATCAGAGAGTTGCTGGTTCAAACCCAAGTCATGCTGATAGCTCTCAGCAGCCAACACAAAATTGGAACACATTACTTTATTGTTTATTGAGCATAAAAAGTTTATTTAGTGACAGTTAACTTATCCCACTGATGTGATGTGATGTGATGTGATATGGGGGGACCCCAAGTGGTCCTAAGGTACAGTCACTATGATCAGAGGGTCATTAGTTTAAATCCAGTCACACTGCTAGCCATCAGCAGCCAAGGCCCAAGAGACCATGATTGACCTTGTTCTCTCCAGGGTGGGTAGATGGCGCTCTCTCCCCTCTTCTCACTTCACTGATGCCGGTTGCAAGGTAGTGCATTGGAGCCAGGTATGAAGCACTTACCTCCAGACACACGAGTGCACGAGTCAGTTATAATTAAACAACAAAAAAAAAACAGTCTGTAGAGAACTCAAAGCTGCTAAACATGCCTTTAAAGCAGTTTTTAAAAAGTGGGAACACTGGTAACTTTAGGACAGTGTCAAGTAACATCACACTAAAGTTATGGGGCCTGTTTTCCTTCCTGGAGCTGAAACCCAAAACAAGGCTGTACCCCTTCCCACTCACTGCCAGTAAGCTCACACCCCCCCCCCCATGCTGCGAGACCGGCCTCCATGCCCTACTTCTCGATGTCAGAATTCCAACATCTCTCTGTGTGTGTGTTCATTCAGATTGATGCCGAACAGCCCCCTGACGAGGTGTTTGAGCTGATCTGCCTGGCCCTGGACCCTCGCTAAAGACTAGAATCACACAACTGCCCCCTGCTGGACCTATCCATCATCACACAGACCTGCATTACAGACCCCCACCCCACATCAGCCACCATCACACAGCCAACCAGAGCCATCTGCAAAAGCAGGACAAGGACACCTGCCAGCAGCTTGTGACTTCTCTCACTCTCTCTCTGTCGATGTGTCGCCACTCTTCTTCCCTGCTGTACATAAGCAGCTCAACAAAGGCCGCCTGCAGAGATACGCACCACACCCGCCTGCTCGTCGTTTACAGCACACACGCGCTCTAGGCTACAACAGAGTGTTCTTCGGCTCCAGCTCGTATGGAGACAGGTGGTGTTCCCACGTCCTACAGTTCTGCTGATCTAGGACCGCACTGCTCAAGACACGATGCAGCGCTGCATTTACGTTCTAGCAGAGCACAGCTTTTCATGGTCCTTGCTTTCTCTATTCATGTTCGTCGGGAGACAGGTGGCAGGCTTGCAGAAAGGACTGTGGGAAAGGCGGTGAAGCAAAGAAGGCTTCTCCTTTCCTTCTTCTCAGTGGGGCAACCAGTAAGATGCTTGGCTAAGCTAAGCGCTGAATTTTTAACATATGGCTGCAGCTCAGTTTAGCCTCCATCTCCACCTACACTTCCACTACAGACTTGCAAACCTGCTTGCAGCACAAAACACAGCACATGGTGATTCAGTGAAGCAGTTCACTTCCCTATAATGCAAATGCAGCTCAAGAGACACAGCGGACAGCACAGCTCAAACACCGTGGTCTCCAACCATGATCCTGGGTGTCCACTGTCCACCTGTCCCAACTAATCAAGTCCTTGCTGCATTTAAGCGGCAGGTTTTCTTAAACGTTCTGGACAACCTGGAAAGCAAAACCACACTGAGACCCTAGAGAAGAGCGAGGTGGCCTCGGTCCGGTCCGAGAACGCCAGACGAACACCAGCACCAGGGTTGGAGACCACTGCTCTACAACCTGCGAGAATGGAAACAGCTCAAGCAGAGGGCCACCTCCTGTCTCTCCACCCCACGCGTCCTAGTGCACTACTGCATGCCAGAATAGCAGTACGATCAATAAGTCGACCGCTTTTGTGTATTCAAAAAAAATAGAGACAAAAAAAAGATTCATAAATCAGGCTTTGTATCTGCTGTTGCCTGGCTACTGATCTGAAGAATGGATGGATCTCACCCTGACATCTCGTCACTGCATTTCTTCTGAAACATTTGGGTGAAGTTAAACAGTCTCATGGGTTAGAGAGGAGAGAGTTGAGGAGGAGGGAATATGGAGTGTTTGTACATAATGAACTGATGCAGAAAGAAGAAGAATGATGATGTAAGCAAAAAGTCTCAATAAATAAACGTTACCTTGGTCCTTTTGCATGTATAGATACTTCAGGCCTTGCCTTCCAGCTGACCTTCATGCACCCCTTTCTCTAAAGCACGAAAATACCTACACACTCCACAAACACCACCGCCCAAATCACCACTGCTGGTTAGATGGGGATAAGCTAACAGAGAGAACCTTCCTCTGTTATGCTGGCGCCACCTGGTGGCTAAAATATTACATCTAAACCTCAGTTAAGTGAGAGCTTCAGTGTAATGAGAGAGGAATCTACACCAGAACGTGATGCAGCAGGTATACCACAATACACAAGAGCCAGGACGTTTTTTGGATGACTTAAGGATGACTGGTCTGAGCACCTTCCTTCCCTTCATACCAGGTGTGCCATCTAGAACAAGAAGGGTTCTTCTACCTGACGTAAGCAGAAAGATCTAGAGGAACCACAGAAGAGTTTCATTAAGACAGTCAACAAAATCAATTACAAGAATGAACGAAGAAGCTGAAGGTGGAGGCTGGAGACTTTCTCCACAGACAGAACCCAAATCCCCAAGAAGCCAAAACACCACATTACTGCTTAAAAGCAACATTCAGAACATTACCTTTTATCTGTTACAGGTAATTAGAATCCAGGCAGAGACTCGGGATCAGGGGCCGATCAAGGCATTTTCTATCGATCGGGAATCGACTTCTAAAGTTCTGATCCACTTCCGATTTGGAGGTTTGCTGTGGCAGAGTGCCATCTGGCCTCCTCTAGGCACCATTAAGTGTCAGAGAAGGATTTAAACTCTTCAACTTCCAGAAAATGTTGTTCTGTTTTCTGCAGTTTTCGTCCGAGCTGCCAAAAAACATCCAAATTGGTTGTAGCAAAGATTTGACTTTTTTTCCCCACGTTATCTTTATTGCGAAGATCGAACGTTCCTCCCATCCTGTCTTTACAGGAATTACGCCTGGTAGGTCAGTCAGACTGGACAGTACGATTTTAAACAGTAGAAAACTGGTACTAAAAACAGTGATTTTACTGCAGTTTACTGTTGAGGATTAGCACAGCCTACCTAAAACGTGGGACTGTCATTTTTAAAAAGATTGGATTGGTATGGATCAATAGTCGGGGGGAGGGGAGGGGGAGGGGGGGGGGATTCGCCTTGATCGGGACATCACTACATGTAATACATTCTTTTGTTATGATACATGAATTACATATAAAAGATAAAAGGTAATTATAACTTTTTAAAATCTGTGTATAATTAACTGGACGACGCAAGATCTGGAGCTGGAGTGGAAAGGAGGACACCGCAGTCCGGTCTAGAAAGACTTTTCACATACTTTTATTTCCACAGTTCTTCTCTAACATTTTAACATTATTTAAGAACAGACTTTTATACACTGATATTGAAGCAGGGTAAGGGTGGATTTTTTTTTTGGGGGGGGGGTGAAGGAAACAGAATCCATACAAAATGGTCTACTTGAAGCACAACAAAATCTATGTGTATAAAATAACGTGGGTGTACCACTCGGGTGGCAGCCGCCCCCTTGATATCTTCTTTTCCTCGGCGTCGCTGCCGTTTAAATAGATTAATAAAAATACAATTTTGTCGTGGACCACAAGGAAACTGCAAAACTGGAAAATAAAAAATGGAAAAGGAAAAAAGAAAAATTACAAGGACCTCAAGGCATGATGATCGGGCCGATACTCAATCAGAAGCAAAAGTGCCACAAGCTCTTTTTACTTTTTTTTTTTTTTGCTGTAAAGTTCTTCTAAAACGTGGCCAAGGTTCAGACGTGGAATCATCTGGACAATAAAAATAAAGGAAAGGAAAAAACAAAACAAAACAAAAAAAAGATGGCACAGCACCTACCACTGGCTAGTTTCACCATACGCTTGTATACTCCACATGATCGACGACGGTACACACTGAGAAAGAAAAATGAAAAACGATACCCTTTTTGTTTCCCCCCCACGTTCATACTCTATCAGTCATCTACTGAGTCTCAGCTGGTCTTGTCCGTGCTGTAGTGCTTTGTAGTTAAGAACCTAACGGGCTTTAAATGGAGTGGGTTCATAACATTTAAAACAAAAAGGAAAAGAGGGGGAAAAAAACAAAAAAAAAAAAATCAGACATTATGATGAACAAAAAAAAAAACAAAAAAACAAAACAAGCAGCTTCTAGTAAAAGTGGTAGCCCACTGCGAGAGACGCGTGTTCGGGATCCGTCAACGTGAGTTTTTGTTTGTTTTCGTTTCGTTTATTACCGTTAAGAACGTCCGAGTTATTAGCAAATCCCCCTCGACTGGTTAAAAACCTGACACGAATCGGAAAGACAGCGGCGTAGCACTGAAACCCTCCCCGTCCCGTCCCGTCCCGTCCAGCCCTAACACGGAAAAGCTTCACTTTTAGAAAGAGTTACACTACAGACGAACACCTTCACGCCTTCTGAGCGGTGATTGACCTTCCGAACGCTGACCTTCTGAAAGCTGACGAGAACTCCATCCCCCATCCGCCATCAGTCAGACAGTTTCGACTGCTTTCAGCACATTTCTAAACCCACACACACTCTCACACACTCCTACCAAGGCCCTCTGGATTTTGGAGGGGGTGTGGGTCGGGATGCGGCTGTGCCTTTCTCCATTCCTTTTCGTTCCTTCACCGTGGCATGTTAACTGAAGGAGGCCGGTTCAGGGTGTGGTGGCCATCGTGCGAGCGGTTGGTTGTTTGGGCGGAGGCCTGGTCTGCGGAACCCTCCTCCTGCTGTAAGCGGTTCTGCCTCTTGGGTGGATGAGCCATGCGTGGAATGCCCCGGCGGCTGTGGCTGCGGCCCACCTCGCTCGTGTCATCTGTTGGCCGGGAAGTAGTTGGGGTCCAGGTAGTTGTAGCCTGCGCTGGGCGGCAGGCAGTAGTCTCTGTCCAGGAACGTCTCGGCCTGGTAGACCGGCTCCAGGCGGTGGCTGGGCTTGTGGGTCTCCGTCTTGAACAAACTGGAGGAGCAAAGGGAGGGCAAAGATGGTCAGTCTGGAGCCGGCACTGCAGTCAGCTGTACACCAGACTTAAAATCACTAAACAGCAGCACACTGCAGTTAATATTTATGGACAAAAGTATTGGGACACCTACTTATTCATAATTCTGAAATCAAGGGTATTAAAAGAGCTGCTTTTGTTGGAGTAACTGTCTCTACTGGCCAGGGAAGAAGGCTTTCTACTAGATTTTGGAGGAACACTGCTGTGAGGATTTGATTGCATTCAACCACAAAAGCGTTAGTGAGGTGAGATAATCACCACCACACCACATCCTCAACTCATCTCAGAAGTATTGGCTGGAGAACCATCCATCATTCCAGAGAGAACAGTTCCACTGCTCCACAGCTTAATGCTGGGGGGCTTTATACCCCTCTAGCCCACGCCTAATTATTGACACAGTGCCAATATGTTCATATTTATCTGCTCCTATTCTATTGGCAGTACTTCTCTACAAGGATTAGGAAAGGTGTGTGTGTGATTGTGTGCATTTGCACATCTGTGTCAACAACTGGTGCAACCTAAATTAGACTGAATGCATTCAATCAGAAGGGGTGTCCACAAACATTTGGACATATCTGGGCATACATCCGTCAGTTAAGGAAAACGCCCAGCATGCTCTTCGGTTGACCTCATGACTGCAGTACAGATTAAAGATCGGCCATGTGACCATGTTACGTTTGGGCCAAAAGTACAGGGGTCACACGCAGAGCATGTGGGGACCATCTTGCTACACTTCCTCTGGATCCAATCTTTTACACAGTGGCAGCTGGCAGGGCAGAGCACAACAGGAGCAGAGCGGTTCTGACCAGTCGGAGCAGTTTCCACAGAAGTCGATGGCGTTGTCCTGCGGGCAATCCTGGCAGTGCCACCTCACGCCCTGGATCGGCTCCATGCCACACGCGTCACACTGAGGGAGGATTGGACACACACAGAGTGAACATGATGAAGGAGTGAGACATCCTGTTTAGGGATGTGCACATCAGTCAGATTTGGTATGCTCATTGGTAACATATAATTAATAAACTAATAAATAAACAAACAAACAAACTAATAAATAAAGCAAAGATGTGAGTAAACTGGTTGCAAAACCATGAAGGAGCCATGAGTGCGGCGGTCCTCCTGCTGAGCCAGACCAGTCCAGGTTGTTTTGAGGTGCACAAAACCATAAAACACTTCATTTCATTTAAGTCCTAATTTGAGAGTGAGAGTAGTCAGCAGCCCAGCTGGCCGCTACCCTCTCATTATACACGTATACACCATAAAACTTTACAGACAACAAAAACAAAAACAAATAAACAAGCATATGGTCAAAAAGTGAATGAGAAAATAGAAATATAGGATATATAATATATAGAGATGGGACATTCAATGAAAACCATGCATCTCCATTTTTGGTCATTGTTAGTTTTCTCCATGGTTTGAACCCTGTAGCTGCTTCTGTACATTGTTTAAATAATTCTGGATGAATGGACCAATAGAAATGCTCTAAATGACCTGAATTTTACTTTCACTTCTATTCAGAGTCAAGACCTTTTTGGCCTTCTCCTGTAAAATCACCATTATGGACCACATGTTTTTTTTTTTTACTGTGGGCATGTTTATATATATATATATTTATTTATATATATATATAATTTAAAGAAATAGGATATGAGTGTGATTTTGTAAAATAACAGCATGACTGAGATGACTCATTTACTCACAGCCGTGCTGTTTTTCCCGATACCGCACAACCTGCAGTGAATTATGTACCTGTGTGTCAACTTTGTTTAAAGTGGGAGGTTTTATTATTATTATTATTATTATTATTATTATATATTTTTTAGGATATTCCAATTTCAATGTTTGAATATTCTTAATAATTAAACCATTTAAAATGAATTATTATTATTATCAGTTCCATAATGCTTTTAAAAAAGAAATCGTTTATTGGGATTATTCTATATGTTAAAGGTCTGTATACACAAGCAGTCTACAAGACTTAATAACGCAAGCTTGTGTTTTATCAACAGCAGCACTTGGAGAAGCTAAGCTCAGACCGTTAGTCCTGATTAACTGACCTCGAACCATTATCTGTACAAACTGGTCAAGTGACTAAAGTAACCACGAGTGATTCAGCGAGTGGGACACCAGACGGACCAACTCGGCAGGGGAGACCACAGCAGTCGACAGTCCAGGTTGTGTGTGTGTGTGTGTGTGTGTGTGTGTACACACATGCGTGTTACCTTGTAGCCCACGTGCTGGGCTAGAGCACTCTCACTCTGGATCTCCTGGATCTTCTGCTTCCTGAGTCTTTTCAGCTCCTGCAGCTCTTTGTACTCCGGCAAGTGCCTGAGCTCCACCGGCACACTGTCCTCATCCTAAACAGACACAGAGTGCGTGGGATTCATTAATATTACTGCCACTCCAGTTCAAAAGAAGACCTGACAGGTGTCCTCAAGCAGAACCCAGATCACCTCATTAAAGTCCACTTAAAAATGCAGCTTCTCTCGCTCTCCAGACTCGGCTTTCAAACCCAGCAAACCTGACAGACTCCTAATCTCATTACAGCCCGTTCGTTTAGGACCCTGTACTGGCAAGAAGCTGGCAAGATACGATGCCTTACAATACAGGGGTTACAATTCAGTACTGCGATATATTGCAATACTGTAAGCAAGGGGATGTACTGTGATTTTATTAAAACTGTCTGAAGTATAAAAACAACACTGAAATCTAGCGGCTGGGTTTAAACAACACAGAACCGATACAGTACTGCAGAACATAATATTCTGACACTTCCATATGCTGATGGTTTCTTACATCCCCACCATTCACCCAGACACAGCTTCTAATACCAGTAAGCTGGCTGTCCCAAAGGTCAGGATCACCATCTAAACCAAGACTTCCCAATTCAGAATTCAGAGTACAAACCTGACCATCACAGCCCAGTGAAACATGCTCATGTGAGGCTCACATGAGTGGAACGTGGACTAGGTGGGTTCCAGGTGGGTTTGCATGCATGTTCTTACTGTGACCCAGTTGGGCTTCCGTCACAGGGGTCCTGTGTGCAGTGTACAACCCAGATGGGCCCATGTTTAACCCCTCTCGGTCTCATCACTGACCCTGGTGTGCATCCATATGTGGGGCCAACATGTAACACATTCAGGCCCCACATGGGCATGTTATCAGGGAGGGAGCTTGTTCACTAGTAAATGGATTTAATGAGATCTGCCAGACAAAACACAAAAATGGTGTATCTGAGTGTGTGAGAGAGAGAGAACAGCCAAATCTGCAGTCCGGTCCTGTGGAAACACTATCTGGTTTGGTAAAGTAGTTCTGACACAAAGCAGCCTACATGCTGCCCGCGTTCTCGCCGGGGACCGCTGACCCATCAGTGTATAAAGGTTACACAGAGAGCGGAGGGAAACGTCAAAGCTTGTTGGAGGACTCGCTGGACCACAAACCCGCCTACCCCTCACGGTTCAGCAGGGAGAGGAGGGGGAGAAAGTCAGTGAGGGCAAAGACAGAAAGCCTGGTCAGTTTTAAAGCTCGAGTCTAAAGATAGAACGGCGATCGTCAGGGGAACCGATCAACCGACACAGGCCAGAGGACTCTCACCTTTCCATAGGACTTAATGAGCGGGTCCTGGATGGCAGAGCAGAGTAGCAGCTGAACGACAGTCAGCGTTTTTGCCGCGTTCGTCTCCCGCAGTTACTCTGCGGTTAAAAATAGCCCCATCCAGAAACGGCAACATTTGCTCCACTGAGATTTTATAGGGATACAAATGATTTCTGCTAAACTGCTTCCAGAGCAACACCAAACTGAGACTACGTGGCCAAAGAAAGACAGAAAGGACCGTTCAGAGACCACATCCTTTAACCCTCCTGTTATGTTCAACTGAAAGGAACTGGGTTGTCCTCTGCACATGGGGCCCAACTTGGTCCCAGTAACAGTACAAACCCATTAATGCCCACCTGGAACCCACCACATCAGTAGTGACAGACTCTTATAAACTCCTGTACTGAATTCAGTGATTCATACTCAAACATCTGCTGCTCTTCATCCAATTCAACCAGTCCAATTACACTGTTAGTAATGAAACCTGCAGCTGATCAGTGTTTATCAGGCACTAACACTCTCCTCCATACGCTTAGGAAAGTAAACAAAATGTATCACGATACGATAAAATATCGTTATATTGTCCAACTTTCCATTTACACCTTCATTCCTCTAATTACACCCAGCACAAAAAAGCTCTCCTGCAACGTGACCCTCAACATAACAGGAGCGGTTAAGCAGAGACGGGTCCGAACCGGACACTGACCGAGTCGTCGGCAGCGTTATCCTGCAGGCTGCTGAAGAAGCTGGGCCGCTCGTCCTCGTCGTCCATGTAGACTGGAGGCTCGTAGGAGGTGAGGAAGGTGGACGGCCGGTACAGGTGCTTGTTGAGGTGGTGATGCCTCTTACTGGAGGCCTGCGGAGTGTGAAGAAACGCAGCTGAAGTCGTGCATGTCTTTATTTTACACAGAGAACACAGGTCTGATCACAACAGGACAGAGCTAAGAGTTAAAATGCACACTTTAGGGACGTCAAGATCCAGTTCCACTGCCTCCCGAGCCGATCCGAGGCTCTGAATGCTGAGCATCAGCCAATACTGATCTGATCTCTGTTTATTTGCTAATTGCTGACTCACCTACCTGACCAATCAGCTTCTAGCTCCTCTAAAACACACTTACCCTGTGTGTGTGTGTATATATATATATATATATATATATATATATATATATATATATATATATATATATATATATATATTTATTTTAGTGGTCTACACTCTGGACTGATATCTGCTGGTGTCTGTCGGCTACTGATGTGAAATACCTGGTTTATTAAGCGGTGATTTGGGTTTCTATAGCATATCTATTAGCTTCTACTCGGTTCTGTGGCAAGTTAGAACCAAAGATTGAGGTTCTGGAGCAGGTAAAACTGAGCATCTTCACCATAGTTTAGTTTTTAATCATTCATAATTCAAGAGTAAAGACGCGGTGGTGGTTTCCGCAAATGGCCTAAAACAGCACCCAATAGACAAACATCCGATCAAGACATCCCAAATATTACATTTGATTCTATACATTTATATTCCGGTATGGACGTGACTTTATGGATCTTTCACTAAAAACAGCAGCTGTACCTTTTTGCTGTACATGCACAGGTTTGGAGTTCTTCCCGGTACTGGAATTCCAGCCTTTGTCAGTTTGATGAAATACTTCTGCACTCGGCTGGCAACCTATAGACGGAAACAGAGATGCTGAGGTAAACACAGAACATCTGCTGCGGAGCCTGAGCTTTCAGATGTTGCCAGGTTACTTGCGGGAGACTTTGGGAACGCTGCAGAACGAGCACACTTACAGATTAAAAAAAAAACAAAAAAAAAAAAACACGTACAGGCAACTCTGAACAGAAAACAGACAAAACAGAAAGATCTGTATAGAAAGTGAGGAGGAACCTGTTTGGCCGTCCTGTTCCCCAGTTCATCTGCAATCTTCTGCCAACGTTTCGACTCCACCTCCTCAGGTGGAAACTTCAGAAGCAGCTGCTCCAGCTTTTTCTACACAGAGCAGAACAGCCACTTAACTCCGGGACAGACAGGCAAGATCCACCCAGCCCTGCTTCACACAGCAGCCACTACAGAAGAGTCCCTGACCAGCTACTGGAGACGGGGGACAGTTTTCTAGCAGATACTGAATTAATCATAGAAGATAATCAATGATTCATAGCAGCTACTGAACAATTAATGGTAGATATACTATTATTCATAGTGGCTAATGAATAATTCATAGTAGTCATTGAATAATTTATAGATTATCTACTATGATCTGCTATGATTCCATGATGGTTAATTAATAATTCATAGCTGCTACTGAAACAATCACAGTAGTCACTTAATAATTCATAATAGTTATGGAATAATTCACAGCGGATATTGAACAAGCCATGGTGAACACTGAATAATTCATAGTGGATACTGAAATACAGATCTTGAACCCTAGGCTTATTCATGAGCTCAGATTTTTAGTGTATTATTAACAAGGGAGCCCTATAATCATGCTATTTCCATCTTTCAATATTCAGTGGATAAATGTCTCATATCACATGTTCACACAGTTATAATGAGCAGTAAACGGCAGCACTGCTGTGACAATGTGAGATGTAATTAAGCTGTAGTTTACTGTGTTATAAGTATTAACCTGAGTGAAGAGCTTTAATTAAAAGAGGCTCATTTGAAAGCTATTCAGTTTTTCAGAAAGCTCAGATCATCTGATTATACCTTCAGTACAAACTTGATTTGATGGTGAAATAAATGATCTACCTGTTCCTCCACCGTCCACAGCTGGTTGAAAGTGTCTGGCTTGCTCTGGTGATACGGCCTTCCTCGGATCATCTGCAGGAGCAGAAACATCACTGGTTAGCAGAATTTGGCAGATACTGATTTTTAATGGACCGTCTACTGTAGGGGGTCATCTGTGACATCTGTGATATTTCTATGAAATATGTTGGTCAGTGTTCTTTAAGCACGGACGATACTCTCGATATGCTCAAAGGAGTATCTTGTTTAAGAAACTGACTATTGTAAGGATCTCTACGTTTGACAGCATGGCTCCAACCCACTAAGTCTTGACTACTCGTCTTCACAGATGAAGAACTACAGCGTGCTGTAATGCACTGCAGCTCGTCAGACGGACAGCACACATCTGGGATGGTGTGTATGCACATGCTTTCTCTATAGACGTTATCTGCTAACGCATGGATATTTCTAAACTTGGACCAAATCCAACTGGATCAGTACAGTCATTTCCTGTAGGGTTAGAGAAACATATTTTACTGCAGCAGTCCAGAGTCCCCTAAACCCTCTGCTCTCAGAGTTCAATCAATACATCATCAAATATCAGTCAAATTTTAACAGCAGGCCAATTTTTTGGTTTGTTTTTTTTTTTTGTTTTTTTTTTTGCTTAAAGGGTCAGCAGTATATGGTCACCATCACACAAAAACCATGTATGTCCAACGTGATGTACAAATAAACAGTTGGATGAGTGAGGAAAGAAAGCAATGTTTTTAATATTATCATTATCATTATTATTATTGGCCAAACCCTTCACATCACAGTCAGTAACGGAGGGGATTGGACACGTCATTTAACCCACAGAGGCAGCAGGACTGCTCTTGTACCTCCAAAAACCTGGAGGCTTTAGAGAACGGTCGTTCCCAAACAGTCATCTCCTCCCTGGCCAGCCTCCCTCCACCCGCCTCTTACAGAGCAAGTGAAGTGATCATTCGTTACATTTGGGTTCGCCGAGGACAAAATTACACGCTTGGGCCAGAGAGCTTCATCTGTTGCACCACATGGAGCAAAGCGCAGTCCGAGGCGTTTGGAAGAAAGTATCTTCAGCCAGTGGGGCGGCTCCAAACCTGGGCTGGTTGATTTGTGCATGTTTGATTAGTATGAATAAATATTTTCAGAAACCAACAAGAAAACTGGTTTCCTGACGCAACTACTCCATTCTTTAAGGACTGGCTTCTTCTAAAAAAATGATACTGTGGCGAAGCTGAGGTCAGCCCAAAAACAGACATCTACAGCATATTTTAGACAAATATGTTTGGGTGTGCTTTGGAGTAGGGAGCGGTCGATTCATGGTTTCTCTAGGGAGCTTGTATGGAGTTCATGAAATGTCCATGTAATTCAAGGAAACTACTAGAGTTGGACCATAATCGAGGTAATCGGTTGATCATGATGTTGATTTGAGGTTGACTTTCCCAGAGTGCCTAGCACAAGGAATTACAGCAGTTCTCAGCTAAAAGTTCAACCTAGACAAAAGAGCCATCTTTAGAGCAGCAACACTATCCAGTAAGACTCTAACTTATTATATAGAAATATTATACCACTATATTTAAAGGCATTTTCACAATACACATGATCACAGACATCATCAGATTCACCAGTAGCTGCAGATCCTTTCTATTTCAAAACTATTCCAGAAACAATGGGGCTCCTGGGAGCTGCTGCAGTGCTGTAAACCAGCCAAAAAAAAGAAAATCTGTCTTTAACACAGTAAAATAACAGGGTTGTAAACAGGCTTGTAAAACCTCACCCCGGCATTTACCACCCCAAGCAAAGTCACACAGACATCAAACTAAAACAACCAAAGAAAACATCAGCAGTTAGTGAGCTGTGGGGGAAAAAAATACCCAAAAGCAACCAGTGACCTCACCAACAACCTCCACAGGGCTCGGGCTTGCATGGCTGCGTCTGGAACAGGCTCCCTGATCTTTATGAAAGCTGTAGCTCATTGTGGTAGAAGCAGAACGAATTCTACAGAAGCCTGTCTGCCAATTTACAGAGAAACGCATCCAATCACGTCAACTTGTAGCAAGAGCCAAACACAACAAAGGACTTCACCAGGGACACAAAAGTATAAGGTTCAATCACCAGATCTAAGCCCAGTTGAGCATGCATTTCACCTCCTGAGGAGGAGACTGAAGGGAGAGACCCACAAAACGAACAACTGAAAGAACCCAGAAAAGACGACTGATGCTCTTCTTGGAAGCTCACTTCAGGACTAGCTAACTCTTGCTCACATAAAAATTGGGTGACCTCCCATCAAAGGTGCCATGTTACGCTGTTTAACACAATTAGAATGAAGTATCAAGAAATGAAAGCTGTAATTCTTATATATTGTCTGTTATTCATCAATACTTTTGCTACTGAGAGTCACCTCATTGAACCCCTCAATGCACCTGTACCACTATTTAAAGCCCTGGCTTTCAGCCCTAAGAGTTATCCCAAGAGTAAAAGGGCCCAGCTGTGTCGTCCGATTGACAACATACTTGTATTTTGTTCAGATAAGTGACGAACATCAGCAGTGACTTAACAGTAACTGAGTGAGTGAAGAGACTCACCTGCGTTCTGCTGCTGGACATGCTGTGTTCTGGAGCGTCGCTAGAAGGCAAAGACGAGTACAGGGTAGAACTGTCGCCCTCCTTCTTGGAATCCACTGGACTTTTTGGTCTCGCCGGCAACCCCACTGTAAGTACGTTAGTGTCGTTAGTGACATGTCTAGTGTACAAGTCTGTCGAGGTTGCCGTTAAAGAGCCATAATCTGGTCATACCCAGTGTTCTCCAACACGCTCAAATGTTAGTCTGGTGTACTACACCTGTGTTTGATTGCTGAGAGCCTCCAGGATCTTCTCTCCTAAATCACTGTTCTGACTGTCAAGTTTTAATAGTATAAATTTAACTGCCAATGTTACAATGCTGGTGTCTCATATATAGGAATGCTTACATGGACACACTTTAGAAAGGTTTTTGTGGCCTACTAATAATAGCACTCCCACACAGGGACAGGCTGGTGTATTATTTTTGCCAATTTAATGGTCACAGAATTCTGGGCATCGGCAAGAAAACCCGCTGATAAAGCTCCAACAAGACTTCATTAAAACACAACTGCATTCAGAAAGGTCATGCTATCTGAAGAACCCAACACTCTGTCTGGAGTTTTTAGCCAACTCACCTGAATGGGTTATAAGAAATCTGACCGCCTTATGCTTGAGGAGGTGTGCAAGGTGCTCAAGATTCAAGATCCTGATGTTTTGCAAAGATCTGCTTTTTGCGAACCTCTCAAGAAACATATTGGGTCTCTTTCTAATGATAGATGCTGTATTTTGACAGCAACTGCAGTAAGAGCCACCTGCTACCAGGATGACATTTTAGGATCATCTGAGACTTCTTTACTCAGTGGCTGATTCTGAGATCTTTTTAAACCCCTTCCCAGACTCCTCTGCATCTACAGCCCTCTTTCTGAAGGCCTCAGAGAGCTCTCTGGATCTGGCCATGAAGGTGATCTTCTTCACCCCTCACTTCAACCATCAATCAAGAGCAGACCAGACTAAACGTCTGAGATTTAAATAAGACAGACGCCTCCAGAATAATCCTCTCTAACCATGTTCTGATCATCTGCAGCTGATGTTCTGCTCCTGGTTCTACACATGTGTAGTAATTTCTCAAAGACATTTCTCCAGTTTTATTACATTAAGACCAACAAACACCACCTACCTTTGTCGAAGATTAACTTTAACCGCCTTGTTTTGCGCTTCTTGTCGCAGAACTCCCTTTCAAATTCACTGCGGCCTGAGGTGTATTGGTCCCACGCAATTTCAGGGAGCTGGACCACTCTCTGAGGACAGGGCAAACCCAACTCAACCTGCAGAGCACAGAGAGGACCTTCAGCACCTGTGATCTGAACCTGCATGACTTTCACAGGTGTTCATAACTAGGACTGGTGTTCATTACAGGTGTAGCGGTATTACCTGCTTCTGAAGCTGGTCCACGAAGGAGATGGGGTCGGTCAGGGCCTGCTTCTGGTGGAGGGCCAACGTTTCCAGGTCCAGGATGGCTTGGGTCCGCTGGGCCTCCAGCACGCCGATGGTCTGGAGCAGTCTCTGATAACTTTTGGGGGGGGGGGGGGGGGGGGGGTTTGGAAGGAAGTGGACAGTGATGCAGGGAAGTACAGCATGCATTATTAAGAGAAGACACCTGCTTGTGCATCAGGACATGAAACTTTCAACAGCCGGCCCATGCATAATTCAACTGTACAGCACATGTAAACTCGCGCTGAAGAAAGAAACAGTCAGTAAACAGCTCACGTGAGATCACGCTGCATTAGTCACGGGGTGGGTGTGTGGGTGGGTGAGAGAGAGAGCTGCTGCACAATCCAAACACAATGCAAGAACGTTCTCCGCAAAAATAACAGCTAGAGAAAAGCCGTTTTTAAGCATGACCATGTGACTCACGATTCCCTGAAGTGTTGTCAGCACTGGCTGAGATCCAGCATCTTCCACATCATTTACTGGTTTCAAACATGTGGCTTCATCTGCACTGGTCAACTCCAGGAGATTTTGGGCTAGTCTGCTTTTGCACACAATATTTATCGCCATATCTGACACTAATAAAGAGCTGCAGGGGAAGCATACAGGCTGAGCAGCTGTCCCTCATGGGAACGAAGTGGGTGGAGAAAAACGGTACAGAGCCGGACGACGACACATTGAGCACGAGCACACATCTGCAGACCCATCACTCTGCTGTAATAGTGGACAGCAGAGTTCTATTAGTGTGAGGCGAGGGAGTCTCATATGGACACGGGCTGAGTGTAAACAGCAGCTCAACGTGGCGCCTGTATACGCATAAAGACCCGCCCTCCAGCAAAAAGAGCCAATCGGCTCGCTTGGTACTGCGTTGTTAAGAGGTCTCATTTCTCAAGGTCTCAATTCATAATACAGTACAGCATTACAGCCATCACTGCCTGCGCCACATCGTCCGAATATCCAAACATGGATCGATCCGGATTTGGAAATGAAAAATATGGTAAAATATGGTATTTAAAATGGTAAATATGGCCATTTCAGTATCAGTAACCAATCATGGAAGAAAAACAGGAGTATTGAAACCCAAGTATAAAATCTTGGCTGGTGTCAAAACCTCCACTTCAGTATGTCTTACATACACCACATTCTCCAGTTTTGGCTCTATTCTGAGGGTTTATACAGAGGGAATCGCACCTACAGCACTGCACAGAGGCTTTAGTCCTCTAATCCCATTATTCTAAACCCCAGTCTCTCAGCAGTGAGAGAGTTTTAAATGCAGAAGCTCCAGATCTCATCAGAAAAGATAAAGCAGGTGAACATAAATCCAGTAAAAAGGAGAAACAAGAGCTTCTCATTCTGAAGAAAGTAGTGAGAGCTCGGTTCCTCCAGGTTTCTCCTGGACGACCGCCCCAGTCCAGCCAGCACAGCGTGGAGGATGTGATCTGATTTACCATCATTAAGCCCTGATTTACCACCAAACCAGGTGTTGATCTGAGGAGAACTCTAAATAATACTAGACTCCATGAGGAGAGCTTTGGAGATGTTCTAATGATGAACACAGTGATGGAGAACCACCACCACCACTTTCTGTATTGTTATTATTATTAGTGCATATACTAATACCAGTGTTTCACTGGGGAGATGAACACTTACTGACCAGATCAGCAGCTTAACTATGAATTTTTCACAGGGGACTAAAACTTACAGTACTGTAGCATACTGTAGCCTACTGTACTGTAGCATAGCCATAGTCTGATTTTATGTAAATATATGTTAAAAACAGGTTATCTTTGGCTTTTAAGGTTATTTTTTTAATATGCGGAGTGAAAAATAGATACAAAATCCCATCTGAATAAAAATTCAGATTTCTGTTCTTGAAACTGATGCAAATTAGATCGTATTTAATTAGAAAGAGCCTAATTTAAACGATTTCTGGAAGCTTCTTTCACAAAAAAAAAAAAATTACTGCCTCGATGTAAGTTATTAATTGGGGGTAATCTACGCTGATCTTTATTAGTTAATCTTTTACCCGGTTTCCCTGTACATCACACCATGAGAACATGATTGAGTTTTAAAGCCTTCAAGCAAACAGGATAATAATGTAAACAGCTGCAGAGATTATCAGATCAAACTAGGATTGAGCAGAAACGCTGTGCTGAGAAAAAAGCGAGCAAAATTAACAGCAAGGCATCGGCCTCGGCCTCCTGCCTAGAACTAATCTTATTCAGAAGCTCAGCGGACCTCAGAGGATCAATCAGAGCCATGACGGGTCACGGAAGAAAATCGATCGGCGTCCGAAAGCACTCAGTTTCAATAGGTACTTATTTAGAAACTTCGTCCGACGCCGCCAGCCAAAGCCGATTCAGTGCCTTTACTTCTTAAAGCATCCCTGGCAGAACAATGCAGGTGTTCGCTCAGTGTAGATGCGTGATGACAACAGGAGCTTAGAGCAGCAAACGCTGTGGAGGTGGTGGAGTAGATCTACAAGGCTCCAGTTCCGGCACATGGGACGATACTGCATTGCCACCTAGGGACCAGCCATTCAAACTGCGATCAGAAATGTCTCCAGGAGGAAATGAATAAAAAAATAAATAAATTAGTCCAATTAGTGATTCACCACCTAATCAACAGGTCTTCCACAAATGCTGCCTTTTGCAACATGGCCTGAAAACCCCAGAAATGGTGAAAACCACACGAATGCAAAGTAATTAACATACATTAAGGTTGCGAGATATACTGTGTGCTTGCGAGTATCAGGATACTTTTTTTTAACTGTGCAGATGTAGCGATGCCCCCTCCCAAGGGACTCTCGGTACATATTCAGAAGCCTTGCCTTTAAAGCAACAATATGCAGTAAATTAACCTTTAAAAAACCATCTTCAGGATCATGCTGATGCACCACTGAATAACAGGGAGAACAGCGTGTCAGTCATTCCCACTCCAGCCCGAAACGCTCAGTCCACTTGCTTCTCCACCTTCAGCATCTCTCAGCTTCATCCAGTCAACAAATGCACATGTACAGCTGTCCACAAGTTGGCGCTCAAAGTGCGAACTGCCTTTAAGGCAGTGGTGTAAGAGTTAATTCCACTCCCCAACTATAGAGGGAGCCCAGGAGCAGCACCCACCTTTCCACCCTTGCTAATCAGCAGGTGCCCTGCACCCTCAGCACATTAGAGGTTGATGGCAAGTTTGTGGAGGAGTGGGCGGGGTAGAAAGCAGCCAATCAGAGGCTTTTCTGCTTCCTAAGTAGGAGCCTCAATGTTCAATCCTTTATTATTATGAGATGGAGTAGCAGGACTGAGATTTTAACCTAAACTAACCTAAACTAAAGCTAAACGCAATACGCACTTTACGAACACTCCTAAAAAAAATCCTACCACAGCCTCATCCTTATCCTACACTGAATATTAAAAAATGTACTTTTAAAAAATTATAATTTCAATTTTTATATAATTCCATAGATTTTTATTTTTTATGTGCACATATTTCTATTTTGAATCAGTTTGTTTTTCATTATCTTTCTGCCCTTATTTTTTCTTATGACCGAACCGTTGTCATAGCATTTCACGGCTATCTGTACTGCATATAATTATGCACTTTTTTTTAAGAGAGCAAATATTCAGATACTCGTATGGAAACACCATCAACTACGCTAAGCCTGTGAAACGCTGCACCGTGCAGAACTTGCATCCATCCAATACAGGCACAAGCTTACCAACAGTCTCCAGAAACCGAGATGGTTTTTCCCCTGTCTCCCCTTCCAGTTCCCTCAACACACACAACCAGTGCAGTTGGCATCTCCGTGCCCTGCTGGGCTGAAGGATGAATCAGATGGCCTCCCGCATGGAGAGACGGGCACGGGCTGAACGAGAGCAACCCAGCGCAACCTGTCTACCAGAAGCCGCCTCCGCCAACTGCCGTACCAACCACCAGCAACACGATTACTGAGGACAACGGCAAGCATAAATACCGCAGCGTATACATGCAGCCGATTTGGATCAAGCCGCGAGACCCCGTTCTGCGTGCCGGCAGCTTTAAAACAACAAAGACGCTCAGCTGTACTTACCCCACCGCTACGTGCCGCAAAGCTTCTAAATCCTCACCGCGCCACAAGCCAAAACACAAAAGCAAACAGCAGGTGCAGCACAGACCAAACAAAAGCCTCAGCAGGCCTGTCCTACACTTGAAGTGAAAGTACGACCTTATTCAGGCAGGGAAGACAGAACGGGGTGATGCAATGACCCGTCATGTAAAAACCTTGTTTCTCTAAAATGACAATCTTAAAGGAGAAGGAAGACACCAGCTCAACTTTCAGTGGAAGTCTAGTGAAAATTAGCGTAAATGTGGGCGAAAAGTGAAAAGCAGCAAAAACTGAGATACAAGGTTTCAGCAGGATAGCAGCAATTTACAAGAAATCCTCAAATCAAGATGACTGAAAGTGCATCACATATATGACTGAAGATGGACAACGGGAGACTCCACATACTCTTTGTTGTGTTTGAGCGCCAAGTGATCAGACTCGAAATAGTAGACGTCAGGATCCTCCTCCTCCTCCTCGGCCTGGCCGACTGACTGTTCTTTGGTGGATCTGGACAGTCTACCGTCCAACACAACAGCCTCTGCACTGGCCTTAGCCTCAGCCATGGCCTCTACTCGCTCAGAAACGGCACCGTCAGCCTCAACAGTAAAACTTGGCTCGTCTGCCGGAGTTTCTTTGCGGCAGATCTCAGCCGAGTCCGGAGGAACAGCCGCGGTCTCCTCCTCCACCACCTCCATCTCCTCCTCCTCGCCCTCGGGCAAGCCATTGTCTGCGTGTGGGGAATCAGGCTTTGGAGAACTGGATCTGGCGCATCCGACACGAGGTGAAGTCCGCAAGGTGTATCTGTGTTCTTGAGGCTCCGTGAAAGAGGGAGGTTCTGCCGGTAGCCTGAAAGAGGCCAAGCCTGCCGTTTCGCCTGAGATATTGGAGCAGTCGTCCGAAGGGTCTTGCGGTTCCACCAGTGGGCAGCCGTTGGCGCTTTCCTCAACCGCATGCTCGTCCTGGGCCTGACCGGAATCCCCCACCACATCTACGTCCACCTCAACCTCAACCTCCGGGTCCAGAGACAACACGGCTTCGGCCGCTTCCTCCGCCGAGCAGTTCCTTTCGCCGTCTAGCTGAGGGCCGTCGGACTCGTCAACCTGCTGAAGAAGCGGGGATCTACAAGGCACAATAGGGTCAGGGGTTGAGGGGGCTGCCTGGCTGCCATTGGGCAGCGAGGGACTGTTCGTGAGTGTCTGTGTGGTTGAGGAGGCACAAGGCTCTGCAGGAGAGCCTGCAGGTTCTAAGTCCTCCGTAAGGAGCTCCTTATGGGGCTCCGCCAGGCCGTTGGTCGCCCTGTGGGACTCGTCAGCCTGCGAGGGAGAGGCACTCTCCTCCGCAGACTCGGACTTGTCCTTTTTCTCCTCTGGGTCTTTTTCAAGGCCAAGAGATGGAGAAGCTGAAGATGTGTCCAATTTTGAGTCCTCATCGTTCTCCTTGGTTGCAGCAGGTTCGGGGCTTTCTGATTTTGGAGAAGGTTCCTCCTCGGCTGCCTGGGATTCCCCTGAGCGAGAGCAGCGCTTGGCCTTCTTCAGGGCTGGGGAGGTTTCCTGGCCTCCTCCGGCACGACCTCGCTCGGAGCCTTCAGACCTCTCCGGCTCGTCTTTCTCAGACACGGACAGGCCCCGTTTCCTATGGCCGGTCGAGGGTTCGCCCTCCGGCTTTCCGTCGGCTACCTTCCCCGAGTTGGCCCCGGCCTGCTGGTGCTGCTGGCAGTCCTGCTTCTTCTTGGGCGATCGAGCTCTGGGAGGCGGCGAGGTCTCCTCCGGCTGGGCGATGCTACGGTTCCTGAGGGTTCGGCCACAAAAGTTCTCGTCCAATCCATTTAACCCCACTGATGATCTTGTGACGCGCGAAGAGCGGGACGCGGCCATACTATGGAGGGTGCCTACTGATTTCTCCTCATCGTGGTGCTCTCCTCTGCGGCAGAATGTGGGCACCTGGGAGAGGGAGAGAGGGAGGGAGAAACAGAGAGAGAACGAAAGAGAGGGAGAGATGGGGAGAGAGAGCGCGACAGAGAGAGAGAGAGAGAGAGAGAGGGGACAGGGCTCAGTATATGATGACATCGGTTATTGATAGCAGCTGTCAAGGAAAAGGACAACTTGGGCCAATGTCAAGATTACAAGCTACTGTCTGTAAACTCCTCGCTGCAGAAGAGGAGAAAAGGAAAATTGTAGGCAATATAGTAGCCATTATCACTTTGATCTGCTCCACAACGTAATCAATCTGCATCCAAAGAACATGTGTGTGTTTTTTACGTAGCTTTAATTCTCTCGTGGAAGCAGTGAGTCATCTCGCTACACAAGAACACAGCAGCTATAAAAGCAGGTCACTGCATTAATAGGTTAAGATCTGAAGCAAGGCAGCAATGTTTTCAACCCAACAAGATGTTTACCCTCCCGCACTGCCATTTTCAGCTTTCCAAACTGCAATACTGCAAAGACATACACTATACGTCCATATGTTTGTGGACACCCCTTAAAAAAATGCATTCAGCTACTTCAAGCTGCACCCATTGCTGCTGACAAGTCCCTGTAGAGAAGTAACACCAATAAACCCATACTAGTGCCTGCTCCAGGACTCTCCAGAGCAGATCAACATGAACCTATTGGCACCATGCTGCTGCCTAATGCTAGGCATGGGCTAGAGGGGTATAAAGACCCCCAGCATTGAGCTGCGGAGAAGTGGAACTGCTGTGTGTTTACTGAAATGATGGACGATGATCCAGCTAATACTTCTGGGATGGATATCGAGGAGTTGGGGATGATGAGGTGGGGTTGTGATCATCATCCAGCATCCTAACCTAACTAACTAGCTCTTGTTGTTGAATGCAATCAAATTCTCAAAGCAATGCTCCTCAAAAATCCAGCAGAACACAATCTTCCCTAGACAGTAGAGACAGTTACTCCAGGCTCTTTTTTCCAATGCTCTTAATTTCCGAACAAACAAAAAATGTCCCAATACTTTAGTCCATCTAGCGTTAAAATAAAAATAATTAGATCACCCACTCACTGCCACAAACCCCACCTACTCCATCCCCATCCAACTCTATCCTCTCTAATCAAATCTCACTACAGAAACCTTCTGAAATGCTGCCAAAATTGCATGCTCGCACTTCAGGACCCTCTCGGATCTCAGCTGTTGATTAAGCGGTCCTACTGACTCCAGAGTAAGAGCATGTTTAAACCCACTGGGCGTTAACAGAGCTCATCTGCGCACGGTTATACTCGCTCAGGACCCGTCCAATACGCACTTAGGCGTGTTAACACACAGAACCAGCCCAGTCAGCAAGGGCTGCCAGATAACAGCCGGGTTTTAACCGCTGCTCTCATTTGGAGACTGATAAGGGCAGTAAAACACAAAAGCACATCCATCGGCCTCTGGAGTTCCTCAGACTCCGACTGCGCAGTTATCTGACCCTGGCAGGTGCTCTTTTTATGATGAGATTACTAGTTAAGGAAAACAGTCCATCAGAGAAACGCCACTGACTCAACAGAAAATAAGACTCAGATATACGCCCATGAAGACAACTGCAGAACACAGGCTTATGGGGCATCCGTTTATCTCAAGTCTGACTGCTGCCACATTTCCAGATTTTGGATATGTGGGCCGTATCACAAAAAGCCTGCTGACCAGCAGCGTCCTTTACCCAGCCAGCAAGATCCGAATTTTGAATAAAATCTTTCTAATGAAAGCCTAATTACGATCTTGCGATCATTAGACATCCTGACCTCGACAACTAGCTTTTGTCGCTGACTCCCCCAAGATCTAGCAGGACACTTTCTTCCCTAGACAGTAGCGGCAGCTCCTCCAATAAAAACTCTTTCAATACCCTTAATTTTAGAAGGAACGATAAATGAGCAGGTGTCCCAATACTTCTGTCTGTCAGGCATATGTTGTGCTCCAGGTCAGCGGATCGGAGTGGTTTCCTGTTCTAATGCACCACGGTCAGCTCAGGTAGGGCTTGTTAACCAACTGACTAGCGGTGTCCAAATACTTTCGTCAATACAATGCACATGAATTTGGCGTACTTTTAAAAATGCGGTAGAGTGCAAGGCATTCAATGTGGACCCATAAATGAGCCACTCTGAAGGCTTTCGAACCCACATCAAATTGCAGGCGTAAAATAAGACTTGATCACTAGACCAAACGACTGATTCTGGAGAGTCCAAATACCGAGCCCGAGTTCTGTCATTTCTGTGCGGTAAAGCAGAAGGTGCACAACACAGGTCAGGCATAGAAAGAAATAAAGAAAAACGCAAGAGCAAGCGCGACTCGGCCTACATGATTTAATATTTCGCACCGATTAGCGTCTATCGGAATGATCCGCCGTGCCCTTTACGCCTGTCAGAACACATCAAATATCCGCCTGTTCATTCAGACCGGCCTCTGCTTATTCAGCCATGAGGATCTGCGCACATCCCTTCTGCAGACGTGTTCGTCTTTCATCACGGCCTTGAAAAAGAAAAAGAGAGGGAGAGAAAAAAGGAGGCACCTGGACAGAATTGTACATGTATCCTTTTCACCCTCGGCTGAAGCCTCCTGCAGGGAAGCTAATGTGATTTGGTCATGCATAAGAAAGACAGAAGCGAGCAGGAGCAGCAGCGGCGGAGTCAATCCCGGGCTTTGAGACTCTCTGAAGCTAATTTTCAATTACTAAGCATGTGAAGTTAAACACGCTGATCCATTCTGCCCCGTAAAGAGGGGAGGGAGGGGGGGGGGCTCCACTCAAGCCAGCCATCCAGCCATGCATCCTTCCATCCATCCATCCATCCATCCATCCATCCAGCCTACAGTGGGATCAGAGGTTTGTTCCTGAGCATCCCATCAGCTGCAGCATTCTCAGTTATGGCCTATACGTCAGGTGCAACGCATCATCATGACGAACACGGGCCGAACCAACACCGAACCGGTCCAGCCCTGTTTCGATTATTTCAGGTGAACCTAATAACAGCATCCATTTAGCCATCCTTCCAACTCCTCACCACCGACTGTCCTCTTCACAGTCTTTCCATGACAATCACATCAACAAACACTACACACCATATGGACAAAAGTATTGGGACACCTGTATAAAAGGGAATAAAGTTAAAGTTTTGATCTTGCTGTTGTTGGAGTAACTATCTCTACTTCTCTACTAGATTCTGGAAGAGCACTGCTGTGAGGATTTGATTGATTGCATTCAACGACAAGAGCAAGTTAGTGAGGACAGGATGTTGGATGATCCCCACCCATCCCCTCCCCAACTCATCCCAAACGTATTAGATTGATGAAGCACCACCCATCAACTCCTAATGCTGGGGGGGCTTTATACCCCTCTCTAGCCCACACCTGGCATTAGGCAGCATGGTGCCAATAGGCTCATGTTTATCTGCTCCAGAGGGTCCTATTCTATTGGCAGTACTTCTTCTCTACAGGGACTAGACTAGCTGTGTGTATGTGTGCATTTGCACATCTGTGTCAGCAATAGGTGCTTAAACTAGCTGAAAGAGTTCATTAGAAGGTTGTCCACAAACATTTGGACGGATTATAGGGTGCTTTTAGAGTTAAGAGGGGAAAGAGCGGGAAAATCATTGTTTTTCACTTTCTGGAATGATGCGAATGTGGCAGTTGTTCTTTACGATATCATTTTTTAGAACGGACCAATAGAAATGCTCCAAACTGACTGGAACTTTTACTGAAAGTCACGTTTTTATTTTGGAGGTTTTTGTGTGAACCTGATAATCCATCGCAAAGTTACAGGTTGTTCTGAGTTTTATGATGCCAAGAGAAAGTTAAATTTTAAGATATTCTAATAACTGTTTAATAGAAACTTTCTTCTTTCGTTGGTTTGAATAAACTACTACTGGATGAAAACCACTTGACCGAGAGGATTTGATGAATTCGCAGGACGAAAAGTCAAATTTAAAATAAAGAAATAAGTAAAAAACTGCATCTAAACACATGCAATACTATACTACGCTACACTACCACAAAAAAAAGTTGCAATCCTCCCATATGTCAAGCGTAATGATCAAACTACAAATGTCGCAATTAGCAAACAAGGGAGACTCTGAGGAACGTCTCTCTGAGCAAGTACGGACGGTCTTGTCGCATTTATGATTCCTCGTAGGTAGAGGTGCCCGTCACACCTGGAATCAGCGACAAATTTAAGACAACAAAGAAAAACACGTCAAGGGTCGGAGTGAAGATGCTGGCGGCAACAAAACCCCTCCAACACACCCCTCTTTATCCTGGCTAGTCACGGAGCTTAACGTCAGTTGTGCAGCATACGCAAAAGTACGCAAGTTTCGTCACGCAGAGCTCACGAACCTCATATCGTGGGAAGTACACCGAACTCTTAATCATTAAGATCATTAAAAGCGGATTCAACTGTTTTGCCTGCTGTCAAAATAAGCTAGACCGCAGAACCGCGCAACATCCGAAGCTGAGCACCAAACTAAACACAGGCGGTTAAAACGACACAAGCGTGACGTCAGATTAGCGCGCTTTCACACCTCGGAGAGGCGCGCGCCCGGAGCTTCGTTCAATTCTTCGTTTAAACGTGCGCTTTTTTTTAAATTTCAAAACGTAACGGATTTCTTCCAACGGTCATTCCCGTTTAACGTACCAGCGTTCATTTAACGTTACCACTGCCTTAATTGGCAGTTAAACCGTATTAAATCACTAATTTTACCTGAAAAGTGTGATTTTAAGCCCCTCGGAGTTTAAATTTAACGCAATTTCGCTCAAAAGCCCTAAAACGGAGCTCTTTTACGGTGTAGCTGAAATAGTTAGCCAGCACTTGCTAGCCCAACTTAACCCGAATTTGATGTGTGAGGGATAAACTCACCTTTTCCGCCACTTTAGCGACTAATTTCACGTTAAAACCAGCCGCACTTCACGTCTTCGCCGCCGCCTGGCCTGTGCTGTGCTGTGGCCGCGGGTTTGCGCGGCAACCGCTCGCCCGGCTCCGGAGCTCAGGCTTCGGCCGGGTTCGGTGCGCTCGTAGCGTTACCAGCGGCACCGGAGGAGGGGTTAGCGCTGGGGTTCGGCTTTCGCGATTTCTACGCTATCTAGTTATAGCTGGCTAGCTGGAGAACACCTTAAACGTGAAGCCCCGCTTAGTCGCACCTCCAACAACCCCTCAAGCCGACAGAGCCACGCGGTGTGAGGGGGCTCCGAGCAGCCCGCTTGTTGAAGAGGGAGAGACCCGCACTTGGACGCCTCACCGGGGCGGGGATGCGGGATGCGGAGGGAAATCAGGAGCAACAAACAATAACAAGAAACAACGTTTTTTTTGTTGTTTGTGTTTGTTTGTTTGTTTGTTTGTTTGTTTGAGCACGAAGTGACTCAGATTTCAGCCCAAATTTGACTTGAGTGTCTGAGGGGGTTTAGCGCGAAGTCGGTGTCCAGAAGTTAGAGCCAAGTTGAGCTTAAATAATAAATAAAATAAAAGCAAACAAGAGCCACTAACTCACTTTAGCCGACTAGCTACTAGCTAGCCTGGTAGCTAGCGCTAGCTAACGCGGCGAAGCAGGCTGGGCGCATCAACGGACACGTTCCGCTGTGTTTTACTGGGATACGAAATGAAAATTAGCTTATAAACGTGTAAAAGAGCTGTTAGTTATAAAGTACACTTTATTTAGTTGTAAGCGACGCTGATAAGTTAGATAAATGTGTGTATTTGGGTTTGTTTTTTAATATAAGGGCCTACGTGTTGTGTATAGCTGCTAAGCTACGGTGAGGCTGGCTTGTTGGGTCTAATTGTGCCGTTCCACCTTAAATGGTGCAGCAGTTACATTCTGGCGCCTGAGGCGCCAGAATGTAACTGCTGCACCATTTAAGGTGGAACGGCACAATTGCAACTTCAGCTAAGCTAAGCGCCGTACGGTGGTTTTTAACTTCTCCCACTCCCGTTTTCCCCCTCATACTTCTTTTTTATGTTATTCCCATTTCTCTTTAAGGGATTTAACCTTCCCAAAGACAAACAACACGCTTGGGAATAATTTGGAATAAATAAATCGGCTTCCCAAGCTGGAGAACTGGAGCTAGCTACTTACCTCACTTCCGCAAAGCGTCTGCTGCACAGTCGGCAGCTGCCATGTTTCTCTCCACTGAACTGAAGTGTGTGTGTGTGTGTGTGCGCGAGAGAAAGCGCGTGTGTGTGTGTGTGTGTGTGTGTGTGTGTGTGGGAAAAACACTGAATTGAGATTGTATGGACAGGTCATGGAGATAATGGCCCCTCCATCCCTCAGATATCCAGCTCATGGTCAGGGTGGTGGCTGGAGAATGTAGCTGGATGGTCAAGCAGGACCAACTGGATCAAGCTGGTCATACTGGTGGACCAGCGTGGTCATGCAGGTTGGCCAACTTGGGGGGTTTACTATGATTATTATATTTATTCTACAGCTCTGGACAGTTTTAGTATACTCCAGACTATATGATTATTACTATTAATAAAATAATATTAATAATAATAATAGCAACTGAGTGTAATAGAACTGTCCATAATAATAGTAATATAATAATATTACTTTTATATTTATTCTACAGCTCTGGACAGTTTTATTATACTCAAGCGCTATATTATTATTATTATTATTATTATTACTACTATTACTACTATTTATTCTACAGCTCTGGACAGTTTTATTATACTCTGGCGCTATATTATTATTATTATTACTACTACTACTACTACTATTATATTTATTCTACAGCTCTGGACAGTTTTAGTATACTCCAGACTATATGATTATTACTATTAATAAAATAATATTAATAATAGCATCTGAGTGTAATAGAACTGTCCATAATAATAGTAATATAATAATAATATTACTATTATATTTATTCTACAGCTCTGGACAGTTTTAGTACACTCAGGCGCTATATTATTATTATTATTATTATTACTACTACTACTACTATTATATTTATTCTACAGCTCTGGACAGTTTTATTCTACTCTGGGCTATATTATTATTATTATTGTTATACAGCTTTTATATATTATTACATATATATTCATACAGCTTACTATTATATTACAGTTTTATTATGGTCTGAGGCTATATTATTTATGTATTTGTTTGTTATTTTTATATTTATTATACAACCCTGGACAGTTTTAGTATAATATTTATTTAAAGGGCAGCATTATGAAAAACTGAATTTTCCTTACTCTGAAATTTAAAATGAATAAATTTTAAATAATCTGTAAATATTGTTACATTTTCTAAATTCAGGCCGAGATATTACACACACACACACACACACACACAGTGTTTCAACTAATTCGAATAGAGCTCATTTACATTTATCAGTCTTAAAAGGTACAGCCTGTTTAAATTTGAATATATAAAGAGGTTTGAAAATGGGCGTGTAAAATTAATTACGACCATCTTTACAAATGACAAAATATAAAAAACAAACCATAATAATAATTTCGGTTCTATTTAAAATCGTTTCATTAATTGATCAGTTGAACCAATTACAAATCTGAACATTTGACCAAAAAGTCAAATAACAAACCACGCATCCAATTTTTCCACTGAATAATTTTGGGTTTAATTGTTTTTCCGGCCAACCAAAAACCAAGAAAGTGACAAACCAGTGGGACAGATATGCCAGTCATTAATTCCAGTCAATCAGCATCAAAACATAATAAAAAGAAAAATAGGAATCATGCCATTATATACATTAAATAATGCCTCAACTTTAAACAGCTGTAGTAGATTCGTGTCTTTTTTTTTTTAATTCATTAACATACGTTTAAATGTGCGCCTGGTTCTTCTAGAGCAGCTCTGCATCTACATGCAAGTCGAGTGGAGCTTCAGTCGACGGATCACGTCGTTCCTTTCAGCATGCATTTCAGGTCAGGTTTGGCTCGCCGATTTAATAAAAAAAAACAAACAAAAAAACATAAAAGAAGTTATAAACATCATAGTAAATCACGTTACCCCTTCTGGAATAAATAACATAGAATGCAGGAAACTCCGTGTTCATTAAGTACTAGTACATTCAGATAGAAATCGGACATCGGTAGTGGAGCATGCAGCGCTGGAGGCCTACTGAAACAGTGCAAAACAGGAAGGGGAAAAAATTAACGCCCTTTCCTGAGACTATTTAGCGCTCCGGATCCCTCCGCAATCTCAGGTGGAACGCTGAAACGTTCGCTCGCTAAGCCGGACACCTTCCTTTCAAAAAACGGACGACGAGCAGAGTAGAGTAGAGTTCAGTACTACGCATTGGAATTCTTCACCATGTTCAGCTACGCAACTCACGGATTCTTCGCCATTTGGTCACGAAAGTATTATGTCTGAAGATTCTACCTCCAAGGAGCGATAAGCGCCACCTCCGCTAGCCTGCTGGCTGAACGTGTGGGTTGTACGGAAGAAAACGTTAGGAACGGAAAGCGGGTTTCCAGCGCTATTCAAGCTTACGTACATTTCCGAGACGTGCCCAGTGAGGAAACTTCACTCGTCGCTCCTTTACAGAAATGGTTCGGCGTAAAATCGGATGTAGTGGATCAACCAAGGCATGTTTTGCCTCTTTACCTTAGCGCTACAGTTACGAGGCTAGCCATGCTAACAGTAGAAGTCAGTGGTCACTCGAACCTCAGATTACTTCCAGGTCTTGGTTAAGGTGGGTAAGGTGCAGTAGGGCTTACAGGGAACCATAAACATGAACAAGGCCTCACTGTGAAGCCGAATGCTCAGCAGGATTCAAATGGAAGATCTGCAGGATTATGTGCAAATGCACATACACAGCTTGTCTAGTCCCTGTAGAGAAGTACTGCCGTCCCAGCATTGAGCTGTGGAGCAGTGGAAGATCGGTGTTCTCTGGAATGATGGATGATGGGGGAATTGGGGATAAATGAGGTGGGGTTGTGATCAGCATCCAACATCCTGACCTCACTAACGCTCTTGTTGCTGCAATGCAATCAAATCCTCACAGCAATGCTCCTCTGAAATCTAGTAGAAAGATTTCTTCCCCGAATAGTAGAGACTGTTCCTCCAGTAAAAGCAGGATAAGCTCTTTTTATATCCTTGATTTCAGAAGAAACAGAGAATGAGCAGGTGTCCAAATACTTTTGCCCAAAGATGCTAGTTTTTATTTGTTTGTTTATCTGCTTGTTTGGTTTTACGCTGCGTCCACAGCACACCAATACATCTGTGCCACCTTAATAAACGCCGTGATCTGGTTTGAGCGAGTTCAGAAGTGTGTGGGCCTGGACCATTGACTTTGTGTTTGTTAGCAGCGTTAGCCTCATAGCTCCAGAACTGACCCTTTTTAGGGGTTAAGCTAGGGCACGTTGCATTAATGCTGAGAAGAAGCAATCCACCACCATACGGCGAAAGCTAGTAAAGGTGACTACCGACTTCCGGTGTTTTTGTTAGCAACGTTAGCCTCGTAGCCCCGGCGCTAAACTAAACAAGCAACGTCTGGGAAATAAGCGTGTCTTGGCTGATCGACCACATCCGAGGTAAGTGGAGAAACTGTGCGTGTGTGATAATAGTGAGCAGTGGCGACAGACAGTGCCGTATATACAAACATGAAGCCTAATCAGAGACGTATTCCACTTCTCCGCAGCAAGGAATGGTTCACGTAGGGAATGGAGACTGTGGTGGAGATGTGCAGGTGGGTGTGGAAGAGGGGGAGGAGACCAGGCATGGTCAGGCCTTTTGCTCGAATGCTTGAGAGACAGAAAGAAGAAGAGTCAAGTGCAAAATAACAGGCTGTTTTCCAGTCCCCTGTTAAAAGGGCAGCAGGTGCGAGCTGCTACACACTGCGCGTCTCCACTTCGATCTTCTCCTCGGCCTGGGAGGTGTCCACTTCATGGTGGCTGACGCTGGGCCGCACCGTCACCACCGGCCCGCCCCCATGGATGGAATGGAGGAAGTTCCAGGTCTCCTCAGATATCTGGCCCGAATCGGCACCTGTTGGGACAACGGAGAAGACAGAGACCACTGTTTGGTTTGGTTGGAAAAAAAACAAACAAATCGGGTTCTTTGGTTCCCCTAGAACCCCCTGGACACTAGCTTCACCATAACTGGTTGACCAGCAGGATTTTGATGGTTTAGCTGGCCCACCAGCATTACCAAGCCAGTCCAGCAGCAAAACCAGCTTGTCTAGTCCCTGTAGAGAAGAAGTACTGCCAGTAGAATAGGACTCTCTGGAGCAGATTACCATGACCCTATTGGCACCATGCTGCCTAAGGCCAGGAGTGGGCTAGAGGGGAGTAAAGCCCCCAGCATTGAGCTCTGGAGCTGTGGAAAATTGAATGATGGATGCTGCTCCATCCAAAAAGTTTGGGATAAGCTGGGGATGAGGAGGTGGGGTGGTGATCATCATCATCCAACATCCTGACCTCACTGACGCCACAGAAGCACAAAGAAACCCCTTTAGAGAGACTCAAAAAGTGCCGTAAATCCCGGTGCAGAGCGTTACCTTGCTTGAGTGTGATGTGCCCGTTCTTATTCACAGCGATCTTAGAGTTGTCGATTGGTCCCGGCGGATCTGGAAAGGGAAAGAAAAATATTTATGATGGGTAACATAGCTTAAGAGAACGGGCATCTGACTACAGTGAGTGGAAAAAAAACACAGGAGCTAGAAGACCTGCCAGCTTCTTTAAAATCTGTGTGGGGAAAATTCCCAGTGAGGTCCGACTGCAATGGGGAGGATGGTGGGGTGGCTATGGTCAACAGTATCCGTATCCCACGTCGGCATCAGGATGAATCTAAGAATGGGATTTTACCTCCACCCCTACCCCCATACCCTCATAAGCTTGATACAGTAGGAGAGGGCTCCGAATGGTTCGGGGTGGGATAAGACGCTACCACTATGATCCGAGGATCACTGGTTCGAAATTCCCAGTCAAGAGAGCACAGTTGGCCTGGCTCTCCAAATCCTGGCTTTACATGTGTAGTGTCGGGGGCACTGCTAGTGATGGGGGTGGGGGGGATTGGGTATTTGGCCATGGGGTACAATTTGGGGGGGGGGGGGCTGTTTTCATTACTCACCATTGTCTTTGCCTTTGACGAAAGCCTCCCATTCTCTGAACCAGTGCATGCTGATGCAGTAAATCACCACCGGAGACTCCTCCTCCTGGAAGGCCTTATTCAGCTACACACACACAAACAAAGAAATACACCGTCAGTCAGCTGGAGGGAGGACTTCGAAAAAAAGCGAGCAACAGCAGAGGAGGAAGGGGAAACACTTGGAAGATTTACTGGCTCTTGCCCAGCTTTTAGCACGAGAGAAAGAAGAGCCGCAGCCGAAAGAGAGCAGAATGAGGAAGGACAGGAACTCATTTCCTCCGCCTGCACTCGCTTGTTCCTTCAGCTGCTCCGAGACGCTGTAGCTGAGAGTGCATCTGTCCTCATGAATTAATAATGACACCCGGTTTGGGGGACTCAGGCTTCTGGTCTTTGCTTGTGAGAATGGTGTGATGGAGGGTGGAGGGAGGGGGATGCGCGCACCCAACCACACCCAATTGCTTAAAAAACGCCAGATCTGCCCTACTAGCACATGAGGCTCCACGTAGTACCATCTACAGTCATAGTGGAGAACCATGTAACCAGGCTGATTAAGAACTGATTAAGTTTCCAAATGGTTCTTTGAGTCGTCACTGAAGAACCCTAGCAGAACCTCCTCCTTATATATAGGTAAGAACAACAAGAGTAACACATGTTTTAACACACTTGTAAGACCCTCTGAAATCTGCACAAGATGTGCTCCATCCTAGTGATGAACCAGTTAAGCATCCATGTGGTTAAGCAACCACAGCCTCTGGATTTGCTCCTACAGTGTACTTTGGGCTTATATACATAGAGCTTCTCAGAGTTGGAAGTGCTGCTCTGACTCGGTCTCGGCCTCGGTCATCTGTCTCAAGGTTCTAGCAAACGATGCCAACAATGCCATGAAACTAGCCAAGCTACATCAGGTTCTGCAAGAGGCTTTTCATCTTCGAGAAGAACCATATCACCAGGCAAATAACCATTTACACACCAAATGCTTCCTAGTGCTTTGAGTTAGAAGGGTTCCATACAGAACCATCGCCTTTACTGAAGAACCATGAAAGAACCACTTGTTGCTGCCTGCAATGTGATCCAGGCTCATTTTCAAAGAGAGAATTGGAAGTAATCTGTTTTGAGGTTCTAGCAAATAATGCCATGTTGCGTCAGGTTCTACAAGAGTCTTCCCATCACATTGTGTTCATCTAACCAGACAAAGAACCATTTAAGCATCCATATGGTTCTTGGATTTGTCATGGTTATTTATAGAACTATTACCCTTACTGAGGAACCTGTGGAGAACCCCTTTTTAAGGGGGTAAGGATAACAACTAAACATTTTACAACCTTCTGAAACTGGCCTACAATTGAATCCAGGCTCATATTCAAAGAGCTTCTCAGTTGAAAGTGCTGCTGCTGCCTTGAGGTTCAATGGATGGGTTCTTGCTTTTATCATACTCCCTATCTGTTTCCCCCCTTCCTTTAAGGAATGAACTTCTCATTAAAGTGTTCCTCATTAAACTCTACAGAACCCATCAATCACAGGAGAAGCGCTTCAAAGGTGCTTCAAATGGTCTTTGAGTGATGCCACAGAAGAACCACCTTTGGTTCCATAAACAACCATGATGCTAGTAGAGATGTGTGGGTGTAAAAGATGGTAAGAATTCATTACTAATGTAAAGGCTTGTCACACTATTTCAAACATGGTTCTTTATAGAACCAGAATTGGTTCTTTTATGGCATCCCTCAAAGAACCATTTGAAGCACCTTCATGTTTAAGATTAGCCCTGAAATTCTACTGTACAATTTGCTGATAGAACATCAGATTCACTGGTCCCCTCAATGATGGACTGGGATGCTCTTCAGAGGTTGCAAAGTTCAAGCAATTCCCAGGTGGTTCCTAGGGTCCTGAAAGGTGGTTGCTATGGGGTTGCTGTGTTGGCTTATTTTCCCCAAATTTAAACAGTTGGATTGTAAAATAGAAATAAATGCTGGTTGATGGAAAGACTAAGAATCCCTGTCCTTCCTTTGCAAACTTACCCGGACGAACATGTCCAGCTCGTTCTTACGGCGCTTCTCCAGCTTCTCGATCTCCATCTGACAGGTGTGGCAGACGTACAGGTGGTTAACAGCTGGGCCTCCTCCATACCTAAAGCAGAGCGCCAAGGGTTAGCGCTCATTCCAGCCAAACACACAAACATCCAGAAACCAGACATTTGATCCTCACCTGCTGTACAGGTGGTCCCAGACATTTTGGGGGAGCATGACAACGAGGTCATCAATGTACGTGGCCTTATGTGGGGGAACACCTGTTTAGGGAAAGAGTAAGACCTGCTCAGACAGCTTATCACATCACATAGTCTAACATACACTATATGGACAAAAGTATTGGGACACCTGCTCATTCATCGTTTGTTCTGAAATCAAGGGGATTAAAAAGAGCTGATCCGGCTTTTGTTGGAGTAACTGTCTCTGCTGTCCAGGGAAGAAGGCGGCTTTCTACTAGATTTTGGGGGAGCACCAGGCCCACAGCTCCGCCACACCAGCTAACAGAGTGATTAAGGGACAGAGCGCCTTCTACCCTCCTGGAGAGAGCATGGCCAATTGAGCTTTCTCTGACTCTGGCTACTGATGGCAAAGCGGCATGACTCAGGAATGGGACTCATGACCCTCGTAGTGGTAGAGCATTAGGCTGCTGAGCCGCTCTGACCCCAGTTCAGTTCAGGAGGAGAATGGGATCCATACCTATAAGAGCAGAGCTGTGAACAATTCTGCTCTTTATAAACATCTCATGAATCTTCAGAAAATACAGCCTCTGTGTGGTGCTTTACTCCTTGCTGTTCTCCATTTCAGCCAGAAAGCCATTAACGTAAGCCAATTACCTTGTTCTATAAAATAAACAAATAATTGTAAAATAATAAATAAATAAAAATAATAATAATTATAATAAAAACAACATTCTTGCAAGTTTCAGCTCCTTTCAACTAAAAACTCAAGGCTCAAAAGAACCATGGCATGCATACAGAGGCACGTTCCTGGCTACAGCCTTCCTGCCCCCGCCACCACCCCCACCCTCGGTAAGAACCAGAGCAGGCCGAGGCGAAGGCCGCCGAAACGCTCTGTGAAAGCGCTCTGATTTACGCCCAGCCTTCTGCAATCACTGCTCAGCTCCCTCGAAAAGAAAAAGGAAGAGAGGGAAAATTAACACAATCAGCCGAGAGGAAGTGAACAGGCCTTGCCCTCCTGGCCCTCACGCAGTTGGCAGAAAGTGCCGTTCCGCGATGATCCAAGATTGGCTCGGCTAGGGTCAAGGTTAGGGTCGTAGCCGTGGAAACCGGGGGGGAAAAAAATGGACGCTCTGCAGGCTGGACAATCACTTATGAATCATAACTGCGATACAGGCATCCTGCTACACTGATATTGCAGAAGCCTGTAATATGCAAATGAGCTCTCTCTCTCTAACAATGCTTTTTTTTGTGCTGTAAGGATCCTGACCAATCACAGCTCTGCTGCAGACGAGCGGCTGAGGGTGGCTGGATGAATAGAGGCTTTCATCAAGATCAAGATCCAACAAATGTAAATGACTCTGAAGTCGTGCGTCAGTCTGTGGTCGGAGCCACGCCCAACTTAGAAGCTCCGGATCTACAGAATCTTTCCTGAATCCCAACTGAATTGGGAAATATGTCAACAAAAACATTCTGAACCCAATTTATTTGATGTCCCGTGTGCTTTTCACAAAATGTATTTATAGACATTAAATATATTAAATATATTTCATTAACATGAATCTATTGGCACCATGCTGCCTAATACCATTGGGCCATGCAACAAGACAATGATCCACAGCATGGACACACAAAGACATACAGTGCAAAACTGATGCAGCTAAATCACCACATACAGCTGCATTTACACCTATCCCACAGCCCGATCCCTCACCTCCGTGAGCACACAAGAAGTCGTGGTTGGAGATGGGCCCAGGCTCGGCGAAGGTTCTGAACTTGTTGAGCCACTGGCGCGAGATGTAGAACTGCAGCAGGCTGGGCTCCATCATGTTGAGAAGCGAAGTCACCCTCCGCCTCTCCTTCTGGGCCTCTTCGTTGCTCTTCCTGTGGCACAAACAGAACCGGGTTTGGAGCAGCACTTCATTGCCATAAATACAAATATCACACTATAAGCGCCCCCTCATGGACAGACGACTGTATTTCTGGACAAGCTGAGAGCTCCAGAAACTTGATATGACGGAAGAGAAGCATGTGGGCTGAGGCGGTAGAGTAATACTTCAGGATTTTACACTAATATGACTCTATGGGTTACGCAGCGTTACACTGCAGTTCTGGAGAGGTTCTCCTCCTGCAGCTCCACCACTAAAGCTCCATAGTGCAGGAGCAGCAGCGTTCCAGCCCGGAGTGAGAATGACAGACACCCTATTCTCCCTGTTACAGTCAGTGGAGCATCAGCATGATTGATGATGAAGCTGCTATTTTAAGATATAGTTGCTACATAATGCTGCCTAGTGTGCCCCTTGTGGTTGAGTCTGCAACACCACCTTAATTAATGATAACTAGAGAGGATTCTTTCCTCTACTATGTAGCACTGTACAGCAACCTTCCTTTAGCTACATTAGCAAAGGCTTTATTCAAGCTAGCAGGTAAAAGAGGCAGTGATAACACAGGCTTGCTAAATTAGCATTCTCATTTAACCAATATATCAGTAAAGTACTGAGTTTAAAATCCTGGGTTTTCTAACTAACATGAACTGATGATGCAAAGACAAAATTATAATTTTACATGTAGTTTTATGCTTAATATAAAATATATAATCTCTACAATAATAAGTAGTATCATTAGAACTAACATTATTAACTAGTAATAGTATTAGGCAAGCAAAGGGCCCCATTACACTCACTGGCCCCGGCCACTCACTGTACGTTTATCAGCGCTATGGTTGTACTCTATTCAAATCAATGGGTCCACTGTGGCACTGGACGTTCTACCACAATGTAAACAAAGAAGGTCACCGCCCCCCCTCCTCCCTATTGTTTAATGGAAAATTAGGAGAATATAACCTTTTTTGCTAAAAACGTAGGGCTTTAAACGGACATCACGGCCCTGAAATGCTGTTCGTTGCCGAGTCCCAACAAAAAGACTGAACACAGCACTGCTGGCCAGGGAATTTTACTGGTTGCTTTGTAAAAAAGGGAAAACATGGAGGTTCAGGTTCACTGCTGTAATTACAACCTTGAGTCTCATCCTTCCAGCAACAGCTGGGCCATTTCTAGTAATTATCAGCTGCGATCTACAGTGGTCGGGAGTCAGCGCTCGACACAAAAGCGCATTTGTCAGCCTGCAGTTTGTCCTTCTGCGTACAAAACTTCACACACACCATCCAACCGCGTTCTATTCCCGTTCTCCGATTTAGCGCGACAGTCATGGATGAATGCCTAGTGTGAGGCGAGAAAACTGTGAAAAATGTGTTTGGGGGCTCTAAGGAATGAAATACAAGTGTATGGTGGGGGGGGGGGGGGGGGGGGGGTTTAAAGCCACAGGCAATAAATCCACCGATCAGGCTTCTTGTTTCTACACTTGCTGTCCAGATCATCAGCTCCATCAACCATCTAGGAGAACGTTGTAGTTCTTTAATCCAGGCTGTTCCCTGTTAAAAGTACAGAGACGTAAGGAACTTTTAGGGGTTCCTCAATTTGTAACTGTGGAGAAACCTCTTAAGGGGCTTTGAGGAACCTTAAAGGAACCTTTTTCTTATAAAAACCTTTCCTCGAAGGTTCCTCAAATGTATCGGCCAGCATCACACTGAAGTGATGTGGAGAGAGAGAGAGAGAGAGAGAGAGAGAGAGAGAGAACGAGGGAGAGAGAGAGATCTACCAACCTAAAGAGAGCAAGGCCTATTATTGTGCTCACTCTGGCCCCGGCTGCTGATGGCAGGCAGCTTGACTGTGAGCTGTGTTTATACCCTGACCACTAGACGGCAGTGTGGTACTCAGTCTTTAAATCCCACTGTTCTGATTGGATAAAATGTAAAAATTTAGTTTTTTTTACTTGCAGATGGTGTTTGTAGTATGACAGTTTCATAAAAAGAAAATTCAATATTGTCTTGGTTGCAGTATTGCAATATGTGGCAATATACTGAATCATATATCGTAGACAAATAGAAAAGATTGATCTGTGGGTGAATTTTGTGGGTCTTACTTGTAGAAGAGCACATAGGCCTCAGCGTTCTGAACACAGGACTCAGAGACTTCGGTCACGCTCTGGTCATCGAACTCGTACCACAGCTGGTTCAGGTCATTCCGACAGTAGGCGATATAGTGGCCGCCTGCACACAGAAAGACCACAAAAAAAGACCACACGTCACCTTTGCTAATGCTATAAGGATACCGAAGCATCAGTAGCTCAACAACAACATGGTCTAATGCACACTTTAGCGCTATGATAAGAAATCGTCCTAGTGAGTAGATCAGTCTGCCTTATTCGCCTGTAACCAACACCAAGTTGACAAAAGTATTGGGACACCTGCTCGTTCACTGTTTATTCTGAAATCAAGGGTATTAAACAAGAGTTGATTCTGCTTTTCTCTGTGTAACTGTTCATTTGTTCAACTGTTGATTTGATTGATTGGACAAAAGTATTAGTCAGGAGGTCAGGATGTTGAATGATGATCACCACTCACCCCACCTCATCATCCCCAACTTGTCCCAAACTTTTTGGATGGAGCTCCACCATCCATCATTGCAGAGAACACAGTTCTTCCACTGCTCCACAGCTCAATGCTGGGAGGGGCTTTATACCCCTGTAGCCCACGCCTGGCATTAGGCAGCATGATGCCAATAGGTTCATCTAGGTTTATCTGCTCCAGACAGTCCTATTCTATTGGCAGTACTTCCTCTCTACAGGGACTAGACAAGCTGTGCGTGTGCGCATTTTCACATCTGCACGCCAGCAATGGGTGCAACTTAAAGTAGCTGAATGCGTTTGTTAAAAGGGATGTCCACAAACATTTGGACATGTAGTGAACCAGCACTGAGAAACCCCCTCATGTGTGCAGACTAAAACTGTCCAATCAAACTCATGCATCGGTAGAAGATCGGCCGGCCAACTGACGCGCCAACCTAAACAGCGACTCACTGCTGGCCGTGCCGTGGTGGCAGATGACGGACAGCAGGTCGTAGGTGGTGATTTGGGCCGAGCTGTCCTTGGCCAGGAAGGGCTGCAGGTCCAGGCCGTCCAGCGGGAAGGAGACGTGAGTGCTGATCTTGGTGGAGAACATCAGCTCGTGTCGAAAGCGCTTCAGGTGAATGCACAAGATCTGGAAATGGAAGAGGAGGAGGCAAAGATGCTATAAGGTGCAGCACAGTTTACTGGACGATGTAAAAGTCCTGTGTCAGTGTTTAGCATCTTTCCATGGAAACTTTAGCTTGGGAACTTTGGAAATTTTCCAAAATGTAAACTTTGAGAAACTTATTGGAATTTATTAAAATGAATAGGAAATGTTGGACCATTTAAAGGAACTGTATCACACACTATCATCAGTGTACCATTTTTCGTCAACAGCAGACATGAAGACATGACATAATACAAATAAACGGGTAAGCACAGGAATTAACCAGAATTAATGGGAATAAATTGGAATATTTGAAGCTGAAGGTGAGAAACTTATATATAGTTGGTAAAAAAATATATACCGAAGCATAATCGTAGCTAAAATAATTAGATATGACACCAAAACATTACACCTCAGGGCTATTGAGAAGAACACACCCCCTGCACCCACTGCTCATTCCCCAATCACATGTTCAGTATATATGATTTGGTATATCGAATTATTCTCTATATAAAGTTTCTTACGTTTAGCTTCAAAGTTCCCCATTTTATTCCCATAATTACCTGTTAATTCCCATGGTAAATTTCCCAACTTGCAACCCTAGTCTTACATATCCAAAAATCCAGCGATAAGCTACAGTAGGGGCTCTGAGTGAATAAAGACCAGACTCATCACCCAAAAAAAAAAAAACACAAAAAAGTAAAAAATCATTAGACACAATTTGTCCTGGTAATGGTGGCTCACAGAGCGACTTCAAATGAAGTCAGTAAGGTTCTGTCGCTGCCGTTCCGCTAATGGGTGCATTAAAACCCAGCACTAATGGAGGCACAGTCAAGCCTTTGCCTCCGTGAAGCCAATTCTAAACTAATCTAAGACCTGTAATGGTCTTAACGACCAAATTTCTGACTTCTTAAAGGCTTTTTAACGTCGCCCAGAATATCCAAGCGATCAAGCGCGTCCTGAACAAGACGTACAGCACAGGAACACAACCACAGAGAACCGGAGCAGAACACTCACCTCTGGCAAACTCTGGACTTTGCAGAACTTCACTCCGTTCCGTAACCTGAAGAAGCAAAACACGGCGGCAGCGGTTAAAGTGACGGCCGTTCCTCCTACTCAAATAACATTTTAGCAATACCAGTCGTTTTTTCATAGAACCGGGAGAAGTCAAAGAGCCATTTGGATGCTCAAATGGTTCCTCACTATGCTCGAAAACCTACTGCTGATGGTTCTTTATAGAACCTTTTTAAAATAGCACTATACAGCACCAATGTTTTTATCGATACAAGTCAGAGAACCCTTTTTAGTGCACTCTTAAAAAGAAGAGTTCTTTGAGCAACGCCACAGAAGAACCACTTTTGGTTTCATGAAGAACCACGATTGTGATAGAGAACTGATCTGGAGTGGGGAGAACCTTTAACAGACGCAAAATAACCTGATGCAAAGGGCTTGTTTTTATCAAAAGGGGTTCCACTGTTGTCACAAGTCAAATAGACATTTTTAGTACCACACAGAACCCTGGTTTGGTGCTATCTAGTACCAGAAGGAGTTCCACTATTGTCGCAAGTCAAAGGGCCACTTTTCAGCACCACACAGAACCCTGGTTTGGTGCTATCTAGAACCAAAAGGGGCTCCACTATTGTCACAAGTCAAATAGACATTTTAAGTACCACACTGAACCCTGGTTTAGTCCTATCTAGAACCAAAAAGTCAAATAGACATTTTCGATACCATATAGAACCATAGTTCGGTGCTATATAGTACCAAAAAGGCCCCAATATTGTCACAAGTCTAAGGGCCACTTTTCAGTAGCATAAAGAACCCTTTTTAGTGCAATTCAGTACCAAAAGGGGTTCCACTATTGTCAAATATCAAAGAACCCTTTTTACCTCTACCACACAGAACCCTGGTTTGGTGCTATCTAGAACCAAAAGTGGTTCCACTATGGTCAAACGTCAAAGAACCCTTGTTATTTGTACCATACAGAACCCTTCGTGGTTCGGCGTATTTGGAGTGTTAAGTGTGTGTCTGTGTTTTTGCACTGGAGCGACAAGTAATGGAAGGTTTACTCCACCAATTAGCACGACGCTAACGCTACGCCTACACCATCACACTCTCCTCAAACGAGGTGCTGAGTGATCACGTGGTTTCTGACATCCACCATCACTCTGAACCCATCTGATCTCTGCCTGTCCGCAAACTTATGAGGCACAATGCTGGTACTCACTTCTTGCACTTTTCACAGCTGTACATGTTATCCCCTGCAGAAGCAAAGAGCAAGCTGATTAGACTTCAGACTGACACACACACACACACACACACACACACACACACACACACACACACACAGTGATTCATTGCATCTACTGGATACATTTCATTCATTCCAGACCCTACTTACCTTTCAGCTCATCCCGAGCAAAGAAAGCAGCCAGACAGTCCTGGAGGGTGACCACAGGACCCCAGAACCAGCTAAAAAAAAGAAAAAGAAAGGGGGGGGGGGGGGAGAGAGAGAGAGAGAGAGAGAGAGAGAGAGGGGGTAAAACACAAGACGACGTCCAGAACAGAAACTGAGATCAATTTCACTTACCTCTGCTGCAGTCACGCTAACCTCTTCTAGCCAGTCTATGAGAATTTAAGTGCATGTTAGCATTGAGCTAACAAAGGCCAAACAAAAGAAAGAAAGTGGCAACCTGCCCCTCTAGTCCCCACTCGGCGTCATGCAAGTGTTTCTAATAAAGTGGCCAATGAAGGGAAGAACAAGGTAGGTGTTTCAAATAAAGAGGCCAAGTGTTTCTAATAAAGTGGCCAGCAAGTGGAGGCATAAGTTATGTGTTTCTAATAAAGTGGCCAATGGGGGGAGAAGCACAACATATGCGTTTCAAATAAAGTGGCCAGTGAATAGAACCACAAGGTAGGTGTTTCTAATAAAGTGGCCAGCAAGTGGGGGAACAAGGTTTGTGTTTCTAATAAAGTGGCCAGCAAGTGGGGGAACAAGGTTTGTGTTTCTAATAAAGTGGCCAGCAAGTGGGGGAACAAGGTTTGTGTTTCTAATAAAGTGGCCAGCAAGTGGGGGAACAAGGTTTGTGTTTCTAATAAAGTGGCCAGGGAGTAGAAGCACAAGGTAGGTGTTTCTAATAAAGTGGTCTGCATGTGATCACCTCTTAATGTACTCCATGACGAAGGCAATCCAGCCCTGAGGTGCGTAGGCCTCGCCACAAGACCCCGCCTTCACCAGGGCAGTCTGATGGGAAGAGGAGTGCAGCTTGGCCAGGTCCTCTTTCCCTGGGATGGGCAGCGAGATGTCCTGAAAGTTCTCCAGGGTCACAGACACCTTAGAAAGAACGGAAAGATGACTCTGGCTTCCCATCACGACCGATCAATGGAAGCGTCCTGACCTAACCACATCTAACACATGCCATGCGTACTGCCCTCTTACCCTGTCACAGGTCAGGCACTGCACGGAACTGACGATGGTGCCGTCGAAAACGTCCGAGATGACGCTGCGATGTTTTCTCTGACGCTTGCTCTTCGGCGGTGCAAACGAGGTCACTGAGAGAAGAAGACAGAAGCACAGAGACAGCGAATCACAGGACAGCACACGCCGTCAGCTAAAACGGGGTGATGAGTGCTGAGAGAGGAGTTACCTTTCTTGTGAGCTGAGCTCAGGCTAGGCCACATGGGGGTGGATTTAGGGGGGCTGCTGGACAGTTTGAGGGCGATTCCCTCATTGGCACTCGGGCTCTGGGGACGGGCGTTGTTGCTGACTTGGATCTCAGGGTTGGAATCTGAAAGAACAGGGGAGGAACACTGCTCGTCACTCTGCAACTGAGTCCTAGACGTTCTGAGTAGCAGGAATACGTAGCAGTCTATGTAATCAGACATCACAACAATCCCATCATCCTGTCTGAAATATCGGCAAGACATGAGAGAAGACCATGGACTTCTGAAGGACTCAAGAAGCTCATCCCTGTTCCTCACATTTGTCTACTGCACTACAAAAAAAAGCTAAATTTACCTGTAGCCTTGCCCTGCTTGATGGCACCCTGGCTGCTAATGATGGTCCTGCTCTCGTTGGTCGTGTCCACATCCTTGTCCAGGTCGCCGTGGGAGCCGGCGCGGTACAGGTTGTTGATGAGGTTCTTTTCTTTCTGCCACTCTCGGTTGGCCTTCTCCTCGTCCGGGATCAGCACATCGGCCTCATCTGGCTCCTCCGGGGGTCGGGGCCCCTCGCTGTCAGCACTGCACGACTCGCAGGACTGGAAGTCGCTTTCTGAACGGCTGCGGTCGTCTTCGTCTGGGCTGTCGTCCGCGCTGACTGACGGACTCTGGTCCTCAGGCTCCACCACTGGCTCCTTCAGCTCCTCGTGTAGTTGATCCATCAGACAGCGCAGGAACTCCTGAGAGTCCTGAGGAACAGAGGGTATTATTTCTGATTAGAACGGTCAGCTGAATCAATATTTCAGAGCTTATTAGCTTGTGGTTTCTACAGTGTACAAATGCCATTTCAGGGGAACTGTGGAAGTCTGGAAGTCTGCAACACTGCAAGAACTACTAGTAGGCTGGTAAATTAAACCCGCCATATGACCCGCCAAGAATGGAGAGTGGAGAGGGAGGTGCACTGTTCTGTGCAGCGTCGCTTGCTCAAACAACAATGTTCCTCAGGCTCCCACCATGGGAAGTGAAAACACCAGCATGACCTACTTGAATAACAACTGTGGGACGGCTGTCCCGCCAGCCACGACAGGCCGTTTGTCCAGGCGCCTGCGCTCTCCAAGGTGCTGAACCTGAAGAGTCACCGTTTGGAAAAGCAAAGGAAACCTTGTGGCTAAAGGAAGTAGCAACCTAACCCCCGCTGACGATGGCCAGCTGCCACCACACCCCGGGCCTCATTTGAGTTGGTTCTCCTTAACCCCCAACCCCTCGTGTTCACCCGAGAATCTCAGTGTGGTCCAGCTCTCTGTTCACGCCCCGCTATCTCACAGGACCCAATGAGTCAAGATCTATAACCGGAGGTCAAAGATTCCCCAAGCAAAAGAAAGGAGGTGAGCTGAATAACTGCATACAACACACACTGTATATACACACATCACTTTCCCCCGCTGTCTCAGTCTGCCTCCATAAAAGTGACTCTGTAAATGAGATTACCGCTGCTGGAGCCTTTACACACTTCCATTCTGGCCCTGGCCGGCGACAGCCCACGCATGCTAACACTAATTCTAAAAACGGCTCTTCCTCTCTCGGCCAGCCGTGACAAATGCTCCCGCGGCCTGTATGGGTTTATTGCGCGGCTATGAGGGCACTGTGGCCTGAAAAAGAGAAGGACGACCTGGCTCACAAAAGACTGAACTTCTCCTGGAACTAATCCCTCAGAAACCCAGAGTTCCGCCAGGGTGAAGAGGATGTGATCTGAATAAAGTGTGTGTGGGAGTGTGTGTGTGTGTGTGTGTGTGTGTGTGTGTGTGTGTGTGTGTGTGTGTGTGTGTGTGCGCGCTTTCTAATAATAACTCCCTCCAAAAGTACCTTCTGCAGGTGAAGTAAGTGAGGCTCAATCAAAGCCTAAACCCAATAGCGCCCACAGCTACAACTTTAGCGGCACTGACCACTGAAGGGGTGTGTGTGTGGGCGGGGGGGGGTGCAGCTCTGAAGACCCCAAGGGTGCAGCTTTCCAAGACCCTTCTAATGAATGCATTCAGCTACTTTAAATCGCACCCATTGCTGATATACACAGCTTGTCTAGTCCTTGTACAGAAACACTGCCAATTGAATAGGGCTCTCTGAATTCTCTGGAATCTGTTGGCGCCATGCCTCTAATGCCAGGTGTGGGCTAGAGGGGTTCAAACACCCTGGGATGAATTAGGGAGTTGGGGGTGAGGTAGGGCGGAGATCATCAGACATCCTGACCTCCCTGAATGCAAACAAATCCTCAGACTCAAACCACAGCGTCCCACTACATTCCGACACGCCAGCCAGTTATATGCAAATGTGTTCATGGTTGTGACATCACAACTGCAATGAATGGCCATGGCATTTGCTGCCTAGTTGGCAATAATAATTATATGGTAAGAAAAATATACCTGCTGGGAATACCCTCGAAACATCGGATTGACCGCTTTGATGCCCTGGAACAGATTTGTGGGGACGACGAAGGAAGGCCTGCAAAACACACAGCGATTAGCCAGTTTTTGACACATCCGTGAAGGTGAGGAAAGAGCTGGGAAAGCTACGCACCTGTTCTTGTGCCACAGGTCTGTGATCAGCTTCTGGTAGCTTTTACACAGAGCCGGCTTCTTGTCCGTCCTGACCAGGCCGCCGCAGTCCAGGAAGAACTGCGTCAGGGGAGGACTGAGGGCCAGAAGAAAGAGAGAAAGAAGTGGATGCAGCATCAGAAGAAGCGCTAGAAGAAGCTTTACACAACACTGACAAAGATCTGTAGACTCCAGACTGTATCCGTCGTTTTCCTGCGTACTACCCTGCGTCTCCTCTCACCCTGTTCACCCTCTTCAAAGCTCAAAACCCCACAGGACTGACCACCACAGAGCAGACTGTGCCAGCAAAGACCAATGACATCTTAACTAAGGTGGGAGACTAAGTGGACACCAGTGTGTCCCCAGTGTCCTCTGGCAAAAGCTACAATTTCTTACAACACTTACTACAAGATTTTCACAGCTGCTCTGGAAGGCGTGTCCAACATTAGCTACTGCAGCCACACTTGCGGGCACAGCCTAGACAGACCAGCTAACTGCTAACAGCTAAGTAAGACTATTCTAACAATTAAGGCTCACAGCGTGGAGAGATAAAAGAGCACACACACACGCACACACACACACACAGAGACATACACACACATACATATATATATATATATATATATATATATATATATATATATATATATATATATATATACACACACACACAATAACGAACGTCCCTGCAGTAATTAAGTCTTTTTAGGATTGCAAATTTTGACCCAGTTCCATTTTCCCAGCCAAGCTTTCACTAAAGATGTCCTCACACCCGCTGCAGAGCTTCTGAGGGTCTACATTTACACGTTTGAATTTTAATCAAGCTAATGCTAATCTTCACAGAAAAAACGACCAAAAGCCTCGACACCGAGCCCGATTTGAAATCAGAGCAGAGAAATGAAAGAAATGAAAGGAAGGCCAGGCTGATTGGGGCCGAGGGCTGAGGAGGGGGAATAGCGCGCTGAGCGGAGGGAGGCTGATTGGGCCTAAAAGCAGGGTTTGTAATGGAGCCGCTGTCCCACCGCTGCTTCCTGCTCGCAGCCGGGGAGACTTCCACACCTACCGATTAGGGAGGGCTGTGACTATGCTGGGATACAGATCCAGCTTTCCGGACTCATTGTAGATCCCGCCGTGACGGAAAGCGGACGTCCAGAAGAAAACGCAGAATGTCTGCACAGCTTAAGAGGTTCACACTTGCAGGCAGCTGTCTGCTTTTGGAAGGTGGTTACTATGCTCTTGCGATGGTATTCCAGGTGGTTGCTATGATGTTGTTAGGCGGTTGCTACAGTGTTGCTCAGGAGGTGTTGCTATGGCATCCAAGACAGGTGCTCTGGTATCCCAGATAGTGTTCCAATATTGGTTGCTATAGTGAAATGCTATGGCTGCTATGGTAACCATAGGCGATTGCTATTGTTTTTCAAGTGGTAACTAGGGGGTTGCTTAGTGGTTGCAAGGGTGTTGCTAGGCAACTGCTATGATATCCCAGGTAGGTGCTATGGGGTTGGAAAGTGGCTGCTACAGTATCCCAGATAGTTGCTATAGTGTTACTAAGTGATATATCCCAGGTTGGATGCTATAGGTGCTATGGTGATAGTCGATGATTTCCCAAGTGGTAGCTAGGGGGTTGCCACAGTGGTTGCAAGGGTGTTGTTAAGCAATTACTATGGCAACCCAGGTAGATGCTATGGTGTTGCTTAGTAGTTGCTATGAGGGTGCTATAAGTGTTGCAAGGTGGCTGCTATGAAATCCCAGGTAGTTGCCATGGTGTTGATTTGTGGTTTCTAGGCAGTTGTCATGATTTCTCAGGTGGTTGCTAGGATGTTGCCTAGTGGTTGCTGTGGTACCCCATGTAGATGGATGGTGGGTTACAAGTGTATTTATATAACTTTGACATAAGAAGGGTACACTAACTTTTGCACCCCATTCATTCCAATGTCCAATCGTCCAATCAAAAAGCTGTGTACAAGGTAGGGCTCGCATGTTTGCTCACCAGTTGGAGAGGGCCTGCAGGGCAGCGTTCATGTAGCAGGTGTTGCCAATGTTCTTCAGCCCGGTCAGTCCTGCAGGAGGGGAGCACAGGGAGACTAATGCACAAACAGGTGAAGGAACGGCTTCTCCAAAACGTACCGTAATTTAGCTACATTAGCCTCATAGCTAGCAAAACGTACCTCTGTGCGGTTGCTGTGACATTGCAATGGTATTAGGATGTTGCTAAGCCGATCATGTGTGTAATTGCAGGGGGTTGCTAGGGTGTTACTAGGGTGCTATATTATCCCAGGGAGATGTTTGCTAATGTGTTTCAGAGGCAACCAGGGTGGTTACACTACTTTGGTGTCATAGGTGGTCATTAGGATGTTGCTAAGCCGATATTGGAGGTTATTGGGTGTGGTTGCTAGGGTGTTACTTTGTACTATACTGTACCAGAGACTGGTATGAGGTTGCTACAATAAGTTAGCTGTTGCTAGGGTGCTGCTAGGTGGATGCTGTGGTATCTTTTAACAGTCTCAACAAGATGAAGGATAGAATAAGGAAGGTCCCGTCACCTCTGGTCCTCAAATCGTCCTCCTCCTCAGTCTCCATGTCCAGATCCTCGCAGGCTCCAGCTGGGGGAGCCCTCAGAGATGTTGGGCTGCCGGAGGCTGTGGGCTCCTGAGAAACATGGTTTCAGGGTTAACGTCACGTCTGCACAGTCAATATACAGTATGTTGACTTGCCTTACCCGTCCCTTGTAGCTCCACCTTGCTGGTGCTCAGTTAGAGACTGTAGCCCATCTGTTCCCTTCATCAGTGGTCAGTTTCGGACCACAGAGCCACTCTCACCTGGATATTTTTGAGTAGTATGACCACCTACATCTTACATGTTCAACATCAGCTCTGTGGTCGGTGATAAACGGGGTAGAGAATGGGTAGCAAGAGATGTGGCTGCAGGCTCCAGTAGTGGAGCTACATAAACAGGTGGGGTTCCTAATGAGGAGGGTGAGTGAAGGACAACTGTGTGGGTCAGTGGGTGTTACCTGGCTGGGGGTCTGCAGGGGAGATATGGATTTGACAGCACCAGGCAGCAAGGTGGGAGGCCCCAGTTTCCTGTCCAGGAAGACCTCTTTGGCGCAGGCGTAACACCACACCCTCAGCGTGGTCAGGTTGACCGTCAGGTTGTGCCGCGTCTCCTGCAGGGAATGACATGGTAGGGTTAGAAAGCTGAGTATTAGCCATTTTAAGCCCAATCCATTTCCGATCCTTTGTTTTTGCCGCTGTGTTCTAGAAGACTGCCCTCTGGTAACCTTCAGCCATTAATAACAGCCCTTAACAGCGAGGATTGTTCCCAAAAGGTAACAGGACAGTTTGAAATGAACTGCACTATACGGCATCACTCAAAGAACCCTTTGTGGTACTAGTGCGTATTAATTAGAAGCACATCTTTCCTAAACTGTGTGCCTGTGTTATTTACAAAAATGCAAAGATCAGATTAGTAGTAGCCGATACTCGGATCGGCTCCTGGAAGGCACAACTGTCTAAGTGTTGGCCAACTTTTAGTGGGCGACTGAGAGCTCAATCTCTGGTGATGCCAACCCAATCATATCATGGGCTCCTGGGTGGCACACCTGTCTAAGCGTTGGCTACCTTTCAGTGGGAGATTGAGAGCTTAATCCCTAGTAATGCCAAACCAATCATTTCACTCTCTAATTGGGTTGGGTTTGGGTGGCCCACCATCCATCTCCCCCATCCATCGTTCAATGCAATGCTAGCACCTTTAGATGATATTTTTACAACACATTAACGTTTACATTTACATAATTTAGCAGACGCTCTTCTCCAGAATTACTTACAAAAGTGCTTTGCTATTCACCCAAGAACAGCCTCAGCTAGATCAAAAGATCCCTCAAAGTTTAGACTCTACTAAAAACAAGTCAGTAAGGTGATCACTGTACTATTCGCCCAAGTACTCTCGGAAGAGGAGGGTCTTCAGTCTGGGTTTGAAGACAGCGAGCGATGGACTCTGCCGTTCGGACCCCCAGGGGAAGTTCGTTCCACCACTTCGGTGCAGGACAGAAAAAAGCCTGCACGCTCGTCTTCCATGGATTTTAAGGGATGGCGGGTCGAGCCGAGCCATACTTAAATCTCTGGTATCAACACGGCCATCAACACAGTATTGGCCGATCCTGAGGGTACTTAGGGTTAGGGTACTTGGATCGGATGGGGAGGCAAATAAATGTATCGGGACATTCCTCCAAAGTACATATTAAAATAAGTGTGGTTTTGTTTGCACTTCTCGTCCTGCATGGTTTAGTACTCTGGTTATTTTTAGCCTTCCTGCATTCATAGCTGAATCTACTGCGTTGATTATGAACACAGAGTGACTGTGAACTCTCGTTCCAGAGGGAAAATCCAAGAATATTCCATGGAAATGAAGTAGTGGTGCAAAGCTGCTGCCGCAGAGAAACTCGCCCAGAAAACAGAGAAAACAACAAAACGCTGCAGAAGCTGCAACAACAACAACAACAACAACAACCAGCAGCTTCTCATCTTCTCAAGCACTGAGAATCAGCTTTGCAGAATTCAGCACCACAGCCACCAAGGAGCATATGGCAGGTGTCTTGTATGTGTGCGTCACAGGGTGGCGGATGGTGTGTAAAGCTAGGGAGTGGTAGGGCGAGGTCTGCTCTCCAACTGTGCCGGCACACACACTCACTCACTCACACAGCTGTGGTTCAGGGGTCGCTACATTATTTATCAGCGGTAGATGAGGTAGCTTCCACTCTGGCCAGCAGATGTGCTTGTACAGGCCGTGCCATGCAGTCTCCTCCATCATTTATGATCTGCACCGCCCTGCCCGGGTCTGGTGCGCTCTGGTCAGCGGGCTGGCTGCTTTTGAATGGAGCTTCGCCGTGACGCTGCACTAAGCAGGCCAAACTGCAGGGTTTGGCAACGCCACTGGAGCTAAAGCAACGCGCTAACGTTAGCGTTCTCCAGACACCAGCTCTGACTAGCATCACCCACATCGATAGGGGAGAGGGGGTGCTCTCTGGGACTCCCAGCCAAAGATGGGTGTGGCACCACCTAGGATCGAGCTCTCAATCTCCCATTGAAAGTGGGCCAATGCTTAGACAGCTCAGGGTCAGAGCTCAGGGTCAGCCTGGTACAAGGTACCCAAGGTACGAGGTTCTCCAGGTACGATGCTCCCTGGAGCAGAAAGGGTTATGGTTCTTAGGCAGCTTAAGGGACCTGGGCAACTCAGCTACTGGGGCATCTTCTGAACAACGTTCCTCAGACTGGCTCTATAGAGAGGCCTACAGAGCTGGGTGGGGCATGGAGCTGGAGGTAATGTAGGTCAGTGGGGCAGGTATTGGTGCTCCTTGCTTCTCTCAGGCCTGACACTGCGGATACTCACACACACACACACACCAGTCAGGGGGAGGCAGTCTTATCAGCGAACATCAATTACTAATGCATGCTCTGACCGCAGCCCAGGGTCCTGCACAGAAGACAAGCACTGCAGCACCGTCCAGTTTTCATTACATTCGATCAACAAAGGCTGACAAGATCTGCCAGATCTTCTGACCCAGTCTAGAACATCAGAGTGTCTCAGATTCTTACGCTCGCTTATTTTTTTCTGCCTCAACACCTTCATCACCTTCATCACCCTCAACACCAGACTGTTCACCTGCTGCCTAATACGTAGATCCCACCCCTCGACAGAAGCCGCTGGAACCAGCAAACCATCCATGTTATTCAGTGGCAGCCATTCCAGCAGCTCCGTCTTCTGCGTACTGTTTGTTCCTGACTCGTTCTATGACTCAAATCCATAGATTATGCTATTATCTATTTATAGTTAATTTTTTGTTAATAATTTTTTAACTGATATTTTATCATTTTAATTATTTTTTAAGTTAATAGTTAATTCATTATTCTTTTTGCTGTGCCTGGACAACTTCTTTTTATACTATACCACCTTAATTATTGTATCTCATTACTGTGCTGTATTGTGTAACTGCTTGTGTTTGTGTGTGTGTGTGTGTGTGTGTGTGTGTGTTCCTAGGACTAATGTACTTTATTTAGCGAAATACTTACAGAATATGTTAAACAATTATTTTATAAGTCATTCTAATCCTCAGAACTCTTACCAGCTAATAAACTATACATCTTAAAACATTAAGAGTTTATGTCCCACTGCATAAACATTCATGAAAAATGAATAACTGCTTAGTAAGTGTTATGACCTACGAGTTAAGTGTCAAATAACTGAGTAACTCTATCCAAACCAGTAATAATGACATAAAAACATTATATACAGAAGCCTTAATTTATGCATATATAGCAGTTACATACCAAAACAGTCATTAACTAGTTATTACAGGATTCCAAAGTCGTGCTTAAATACATAAATAAATAAATACGTAGGTACACCAACCTGAGAGTGGACGGTGCTGTGGTCCGCATGAGACTCTCCACAGCCAACATATGAACAGCCATTCTAGAAAAGACACACACACACACACACACACACACACACACACACACGTAAGGGACAAACACTGAAACCAGCAACAGATCTACAACCAAAGTGTCCACTTCAATCTCTGCACCACATCCAGTGTCCAGTGTCTGTCCTTCTAGGCACAATCACAATCTGGACCCTAAACCCAGTTTCCAGTCCTGGGTTTCCTTCTCGTTCATGTAACCGGCTTCCTCTAGGATTTATTTCACTTCCTGTATCCGTCATTTCACTTCCCGTATCCGGCCGGCCGCTGCAAACTGTATGTAGCAGAAACGCTGAGTGTCACGCCTACCTAAGGATTACAAAGCCCTGGACTGGAAACTGGATTCAAGTGCCAGGACTGAGGACTGGGGACATACAGTAATATATAAGGACGCAGTGATGTATAGATTTGCTGAGTTCAGTTAACATATAATCAAATATCAGCTATTGGTCAAATAGGTCACATGCTCATTATAGTGTGGCTATTATAATAATAACAATAATAACAACAACAACGGTCTCACATCACAGCGTATACAATTACTTCCACAACAGCTCACTTACCTCCAGACAGGCCCAGAGGTTCGGCCCCCCGACCTTGCAGTCCTGGCACTGGCCCTGAAATCACAACACACTCATTATGCTAATGCTCACCTGCCTTTCAGTATGAAACTGTATGAAACTGTAGGAGTAGCATCAGCTCAGCAGGCAACGTTTCACTCTAGAACGAGTACTGCGGTTACTGTAGACAGACGGCTGGGCTGATATGGTAGAAAAAGTATATTACGATACGCATCACGACATTCTGGCACACAGATCAAATGTCGCGGCAGTGGAGGAGGGGGGTGCGTATGGGTTGGGCAAAAGATCTGATCAAATAATAATAATAATAATAATAATAATAATAATAACAAAAATGAGCACAATTCAATAAAATAGCGTCATAAGAGCCCCAAATGGTCCAGTGGAATAAGGCACTGGCAGTATGACCGGAGAGTCGCTGGGTCAAATCTTTATCAGGTTGCTAGCCATCGGCAGCTGGCATCAGTTCTGAAAAGGAGAGGAGGATGGACGCAGGGTTGCAGTGGACTGGGGGGGGAGACTCACGTGAGACTTCTGGATGAGCTCCTCCTTAGTGATCTCTCCAACGCACTCCAGGTGCAGGCAGTCACAGCTCGAGCCGACCGGCATCGCTTTATCTTAATGCTGAGAGAGAGAGAGAGAGAGAGAGAGAGAGAGAGAGAGAGAGAGAGAGATAAAGCAGGGATAAACAATATGGACAGTTCTCTTCAACGCCCTCATTCACCTCAGACTGATCATGAACTCAAAAGCATGACGAACCGCTCAGAGGAACCAATATGCTCTCTCCCTAAAAGCACAAGGAAGAACCACTGAGAGCACCCAATACTCAAAAGAAGAACCTCCCTAAGAACATGAGGGAGAACTATTGAGATGAACCAGTATTCAGAATGAAGAACCTCCCAAAAAGCATGAAGAATCACTACTCAGAGGAAGCAAGACCCAAAAGGGAAAGCTCCCTCAAAGCCTAAAGAAAGAACCACTAAGTGGAACCTATACTCAAAAGGGGAACCTCCCTAGAGGCATGGAGAAGCACTACTGAGAGGAACCAAGAACCTTAAGCCCAAAGCATGAAGAAGAACCACTGAGGGGAACAAATAGCTAAACAGAGAACTTCCCTAGAAGCACAAGAAGGTCTTCCTTATGCTTCTAGGAAGGTTCTCCTTTTAACTCTTGGTTCCTCTCAGTATTTCCAGATGGTTCTTCTTCATCCCAGTTGAACACTGGGAGGAACAAAGGCTAAAAGGAGAACCTCCCTAGACGCATGAGAAAGAACCACTGAGAAGAACCAAAACTCAACAGTAGAACCCACCGCAGATGGATCTACTAATTGTGTGGGACAACAATTGCAGTTCTAGACACAGTCAGAGCTACAGGAGAACATCACCCTACGGTACACTGTGCAGGCGTAGTCCTATTCCTGGCAGAACTGTCGGCGTCTCATCCTCTGCCAACAGCTTTATATAGCCACGTCCCGTCCCTGCCGCAACAGGACACTGCCGTCCAGGGACCGGGTTATCTGCTTTCTGCCTTTGCTAATCTGCTGCATGTAGGACACCAGCAATCTCCGCATGCAGGGGAGGCTAGAACCCCCTGCAAAAGACAGCGAAATCTAAAGAACAGTAAGCGTGGATCGTGGCCGGTCACGTCAGTCACTTGGTTATCATGAGGAGCGCCCTCTTGTGGTCCCAAGACAAATTAAGTTCCGCAAACCTTTTCAATATTTTCCGCCTTGGGTATTACCAAGCATTCTGATTGGCTCATTCTGGCCCAACAGATTTAACGAAACTACCCTAGCACCCAAACGGATTTGAGGTCCTAATTGTAGCCTTGCAGCTCCCAAAGATGGCATCTTCAGAAACCCTGGAAGATACGCCATCAATAGCTTCAGTGCTTCAGGTTGATCATGTGTCCGCAGCACTCAGTCAGGTTCTGCTAAAAGCAGTAAACACGATAAAGGAGCGATGGCCTGATCACTCGACGACAAGGAGCAAGATCGTGGGAGGCCTGGCCGCGAGAAAACAACCAGCTCAGCCCTCAGCGCCACCCTGAGAACGTGCTGCTGTCGACCGAATAATGGGGTGAGGACCCACGTCTCCATTTCTGTGGTTCGCTGATCCAGTAAAGCCTTCTACAGCTGGGCCTGGGTTTCGCTACTGAATTACTCTCATCCCTGTAGAAAAAAAAAAAAGTACTGCCAATAGAATAGGACTCTCTGGAGCAGATAAACAAAGATGAACCTACTATGCCAGGCGTGGCTACAGAGGGCCGGAAAGCCCCCCAGCATTGCGCTGTGGAGCAGTGGTGGAACTGGGTTCTCTGGAATGATGGATGGTGGAGCTCCATCCAATACTTTTGGGATGAGGTGAGGTGAGGTTAGGTGGTGCTGATAATCATCATCATCACCCAGCATGCTGAATGCAATCACATCCTCACAGCAATGCTCCTCCAAAGTCTAGTAGAAAGCCTTCTTCTTCTTCCCTGGACAGTAGAGACAGTTACTCCAACAAATAGCCTTGATTTCAGGTGTCCCAATACTTTTGTCAACTTCGTGTATGGAGAAGGCTGATATGGACAGATGCTGGTCTTGCAGTTAAACGACTATAAATTTGGATGGATGAACTGATGGATGGATGGAGCAAAGCGCAGGAAGCTCCTGCAAGACAACCTGCAGCAAACACACCCCTCCAGTTCATGCTGGTGGACCCACGGGGCATTTCCGACACCCCTGGCCACCCTGACCCGCAATTTGGTCACTTTTAAGGCCCTGTAGTTTCAGATAACACTTGAGTCCATGGCCTCTAATGACTGTCCATCAGAAAATACACCAACCTACACAGTGAACAGAACAGTAGGGGGCTTCCATGCTAACCCCCCATGCACAGTCACGGGGTGGTAACAGGCACTGGTTAAACTGGGAGAATACTGGGGGGAATGGAAATGAACCATTCCCCCCTAATTATGCTAATTATGCTAATTATGAAGTAACTTACCTGCAGACAGAAAAGCTGCCATATAAACCACCAACGACTGTTTTGAAGTTTGAAAGAAAGGCTGCTTCTCAAATAGCACCGTGCTCCCTTCTCAACATGCACCCTACTATCAGCACGACATAGTGTAAACACACAAAGTGTGGATATTACAAATAATACACCTGAAAAAATGACATTTCCTCCAGAATCAGTGATTAATCATCACATCCTCGACATTTAATCACCTATAACTCGATTCACGGGCTGATAAACGTAACCTATGCTACCTAGCTAGGCTAGCTATCGCTAACTTGACTGACTTCCTGAGGGAGAACGGTCCAAACACAGACCTTAAACATGAAAATCACCACCAAAACGCCTCTATCTGTCCGAAAAGTGACTAAAATATATATATATATATGCTGAGGGAAAACTGTCAGAGAAATAAATGTATGGGCTAGCTATCTAACCCAGCCCTTGTGCCTGGCCGTTACGGTAGTGCACTACCTAGGGCATCTAACGCGATTTGGAACTCGGCCGAAGTGAAAGCTGACTGTAGGCCATAAGGGCATTTGACAGCTGGCAAAGCTAACCGCGCTAACGCCACGGACCTGAGCTCGGATGACTTCAGCTCAGCTCCGGGTGCTCCCTCGACGAGGAGCCGGAGCACAAAGCGGGAGGAGCAGCAGCAGCAGCAGCTTGAGAAATTCACACTTTACGCCACAAACATCAGCTAACGTAGCAGGCAGTTAGTTAGTTAGCCAGCTAGCTAGCTAGCTCAGCTAATACCGCAGCCCTGACGCTGCCTGCTGTAGCTAGGCTTTACCTCCAGGCCGCTCGGTCCGAAGCAAACACAGGTCAATCGATCAGCCCTGCGCCGGTTAAGATGCCAAAATCTCGCGTCCCGTCCCGTATTTACATCCTCCTTGTCCTCCAGGCTGGGCTTCGCTATGACACACTGGAGCGGCGCTTCGCTGCTCCGTAACGCCGACAGTCCGCGCGGGGAGGCAGCGACGGTGCCGCCTAGCGGAGAGAAAAAGGGAGCAAGGGCGAATCACGTAGGCAGCGTCTTTTGCACACAATCCCAGCCCAAGCGCCCCCCAGTCGAGCTACGGGGACATGACATGGCCTCCACTTTATATCTTCATACCTCAGAAAAGTCGTTGGACCTCATTTCGGGTCGGAGTGTGGGGCGGCTGTTCAAACGCAGCTGTTGAGACCTGGGCTGCGTCCCAATTCGCGCTCCTGCCTTCTCGTAGCCTCGCCTGGTTTCTAAGGAGACACGAAAAGGCAGGGAAATAATATTTAGATATTTTTATATTTTATATTTAATTAGAAATCATATTAGCATGCTGTCTAACGATGAATATGTCAATATTAAAACTGAAAGATTATTAAAAAAATTATTCTGTCATATTTGTTTCATTTTAGTGCCGAACGATGAGCTAGCCTGTTGCTAATGTTTTCCCTCAGTGACATTAAAAGGGTCTTATACTTTTACACTGTAATTCAGGAGGAAATAAAGGATATATGAATAACTTCAAATAAGCAAATCATTCTGGCAGTAGATAGCTACACTCACTGGGCACTTTATTAGGAACGGGTTACACTAACTGCTGGACGCCGCCGTCCAAAACTGCGGCCATTAAGGGATGGAAAAGATTGCCAAGTGTGTCTAAAAACCATCCCCACACCTTCACCCCACCACCAACACCACCACCGCCGCCGCCGCCGCCTGTGTTCCTCAGCAGACACTGAGACTCAGGGCCTATGTTCCCCGAGCCTTCAACCCCAGTCCAGTGTGCCGAGCCGCTGCAGCCTCAGCTTTGTGGTCTTGGCTGACTGAAGTGGACCCTGACGTGGTCTTCTGCTGTTGTAGCTTCACCCTCCTCATGGTTGGAGGTGGTGTTGTGCGTTCTGAGCAGAGTGGTTATCTGAGCTCCTGTAGCCTTTCTGTCAGCTCCACCCAGTCTGGATATTCTCTGTGGACCTCCCCTCAGCTCCCCGGGGGGGGTTTCTTTAATCGCACCTTTCGGAGTAAACTCTACTGCAGACTGTTGTGCTTAAAATATTTGTTCTAATTTTATGAGGTGAAAAAAGTGTGGTGTCAGATTGGAGCCAATTATGTGAGTATCACAAAAATAAATAAATAAATAAATAAATAAATAAATAAGCCCTCCATATCCCACCTTAGAAACATGGGGTTAGTGCATAGGCCCAGCCATGCTACAGCACCTCAGGAGGTTGGAGGGAGCAGAGAGGGTTAGGGGCCTTGCTCAGAGGGCCCAACAGTGACAGCTTAGTAGACCTTAGTAGAGTACCGAACCCACAACCCTGTGATCAATAACTCCAACCACTGAGGGTGCATTTTATGCCCTTGAACCAATCGGCTTATTGCCTTTTAAAACGTTTTAAAAATGTCCTTATTTTTAAACTCTATTTTAAACCCTATTTTCCTCATTTTTAAACCCTATTTTCCTCATTTTTAAACTCTAATTTTCCTCATTTTTAAACCCTATTTTCCTCATTTTTAAACTCTAATTTTCCTCATTTTTAAACCCTATTTTCCTCATTTTTAAACTCTAATTTTCCTCATTTTTAAACCCTATTTTCCTCATTTTTAAACTCTAATTTTCCTCATTTTTAAACTCTAATTTTCCTCATTTTTAAACTCTAATTTTCCTCATTTTTAAACTCTAATTTTCCTCATTTTTAAACCCCATTTTCCTCAATTTTAAACCCTATTTTCCTCATTTTCAAACCCTATTTTCCTAATTTTTAAACCCTATTTTCCTAATTTTTTAACTCTAATTTTTCTCATTTTTAAACTCTAATTTTCCTCATTTTAAACCCTATTTTCCTTATTTTTAAACCCCTTTGTACCCTTATTTTTACATATTTTTGAAAACATATTTTTCCTTATTTGTAAATCCTTTCCCCCCTTTTTAAAACTGTATTTCTAATCCCTATTTGTCCTTATTTTTAAACACTATTTTAAAGCATATCTGTTCATTATTTTGAAAACTTATTTTTACATATTCCTTATTTTTAAATGCTGTTTTCCCTGTTTTAAACCCTATTGTTTCTTATTTCTAAACCATTTCCCTCTTATTTTTCTTTTTTGTAATCACATTAGAAAGAAAACTAATTTTGCTGTAATTCCGACTCTTATTTTGAAGGTACTTTTATTTCAGTCCTGGAAGGGTTACATAAGCGACACGTGACGTCAGAGCCGCCGTCCTCCCCACGTTCTTCTTCTCTGTGCTGAGCGCAGACCGGGGGACATGGCTCACGAGCCGCACAAACACTGACAGTAAGAGGCTTGTTTCTCTTTTTGCTTCGTGATTGTTCAGATCAAACGCCCCGGAATCTAATATAAATAATAATAATTCATATTTCATTAATATTTTAATATGAATAAAATACTCAGGATGTGTCTGTTTAGCTAAACTACCTGCTGCAGTTTGCGCGTTCAGCCTTCAGTCATGCGCGCGCGCGTGTGTGTGTATATATATATATATATGTGTTATATATGACGTGTGTGTGTGTGTGTGTGTGTGTGTGTGTGTGTTTTGTAGTAGTACTTTCAACAATCGTCACAGCTGACCCCTTAAACTTGCCTGTGAGAGTGGCTGTGTTCCAATTGGCGTACTTGCATTGCTGCATACCAGTGGTACCCCCTCTTAGACATTTCAGTGGCCTCCAGCGCTGTTTCTTGCAGAACCACTGTTGGGACCCTAGACAGCCTGGTTTAGTAAGAACACCAGCTATTGCAAACCCACCTGTCCACCAGTCCCCCATATAAAAGGACACTACCTTCCAACCCACTTGAACCCTGTAAAAAGAAGATGGGAATTAAAATATGAATAATAAATAAATAAGATAAGTGGTCACAGGCCGAGTGAAGCTGGTTAGAAAAAAATAGAGGATAGTTTGGAAGGGTAGCCATTGCTAGTGTCCACTAGTTTTGCCCTCTCGGTAGAACGCAGATGCAGGTATTGGAGCGCAGCCGAGTACATGTTGCGATAGTTCACTGATCCAGCAGCAGTAATCTGATGCACTGCTGTGTTTGATGTGTCCTCCAGCCTGTGGAGGAGAACGGGTCCCAGCTGAGACGTCGTGATTATGGCACAATGGCAGAAGACGTGCTCCGAAACTCTGGGCTGTCCATAAAGCTGGCCGCCCTGCGCGTGGTGGACCTGCCTCTGTCCGTCTTTTCCTCTCTCCCTCGGGTAAGTTGGCTTACACGAGATGACGAACAACACACACTAACACACACACACACACACAGTACCATCATTAGAATACAGTAGAATCTAGATACAGGGGATTGTTCACGGTGATGGTGCAGCGATGTCCGAGACGAGATGGTTTCCGATCCTTTTGAGAAGATTTGGAGTCTAAAAATAGTTTTGTTGCTTTAAAATTTCAGTTCATGGCGGAGGGATACGTGCAGATGCTGGAAGGCTAATAGTTCCTTATTATACCTTCATCAACGTCACGTATGAAGGCTGTGAAGGACAGGGCTATATTTGTAGACATGGTGAACCCTGGTTATTTTCACCTCCACTGTAAAAAAAAATAAATAAATAAATAAATAAATAAAATAATTGCCTTCATGCCTTTATTAATAATTATTATAACCATTATTATGGTTTCAGACGCAGGAAGCGTCCTAAATAACAGAAACGTCAGCGTGTGTGAGGGATGCACAAAGTGTGTTCTGAACTAGCTAATGAATTAATGTGCTATCCTGCTTAGCATCCAGGGGGAAATCCTCTCTAGGCTGTTGGGAGTGGCCTCTTCCAGGATAACCGCCCCCCGCTGTCCAGACCGCAGGTGTGGTCACTGAACGGGTTTATCGAGCAAGCCCTGATGCCGTCACCTTCTCGGACATGAAATCACTAAATCCCAGCCGTCCCCAGTGTTTTCCACCACCAGCACCGCCAGTCATTTTTAGGGGGACGTTCATACGTCATAATTTCATAATTCTTCATACCTCTCAGAAGGTTCTTCCACCTGTTTGAGGAACCTTCCTCTGAGATCAAGGTTTTTTAAAAGAGCTGCTCCTGCCTTTGATGGAGTAACTGTCTCTACTGTCTTCTACTAGATTTCTACTAGAGGAACATTGCTGTGAGGATTTGATTGATTGTATTAGTGAGGTCAGGATGTTGGATGATCACCTCCCTAACTCTATCCAGAAGTTTTAGATGGAGAACCATCCATCATTCCAGAGAACACAGTTCTTCCACTGCTCCACAGCTCAATGCTGGGGGGTTTTGTACCCCTCTGTAGCCCACGCCTGGCATTAGACAGCATGGTGCCAATAGGCCCAGCTGCTGTAGATCACAGTGTTGTACGGATTATGTAAGTGGCTGAAGCGATATTGATGTGGCCAGGCCTGTAGCTTCTATTCCCCATTGACTTCCATTCAGTCCTGTAGTCCTCCTCATCACTGAGGTTCCTCCACTGTGCTGTGACCTTTGGCAGGTATCCTGTGTTAAAAGTGTCCCAGGACCCTGGCCTTCGGCCTTCTTTGGTGTACTAGAACGTGCCCTCCAGACATCGGCGGATTGAGCGGCCGCTGTTCTGTGCTGTGTGCTCGCTCTCCCTTGTTGCTAAGTCCCGGTGTAAATGGCAGCGTGTTGCTCGTGTGTCAACTCCAGCCACGGGCTTATGTCACGGAGGCATTATTATACACAGAATTATACACTAAATTGACAAAAATATTGGGACACTAGCTTGTTTGTTGTTTCTTCTGAAATCAAGGGTATTAAAAAAAGACTTCCTGTCCAGGGAAGAAGACTAGATTTTGGAGGAGCATTGCTGTGAGTGATTTGATTGATTGATTGTATTCAGCGACAGGAGCGTTAGTGAGGTCATGATGTTGGATGATCACCTCCCCAACTCATCCCAAAAGTATTGGATGGAGCACCATCCATCATTCCAGAGAACACAGTTCTTCCACTGCTCCACAGCTTATCAATGCTGGGGGGCTTTAATGCCTGGCATTAGGCAGCGTGGTGCCAATAGATTCATCTTTGTTTATCTGCTCTACAGAGTCCTATTGTATTGGCAGTACTTTTCTACAGGGACTAGACAAGCTGTGTGTGTGCATTTGCACATCATGTCAAACATGAAGTAGCTGAATGCGTTTATGTTCTGACCCTGCATAGAAACAAGGCGTGTGGAGGGGCCTAGGGGCCAGATCAATCTGGTAGGACTTCCGGAATCAAATCACAGCTGACCAATCATCACTCTCCCAACTGCAAAAGGCTCCTATCATCATTCGTCTGTCTGTCCCTCCCTCTCTCTCTCTCTCTCTCTCTCTCTCTCTCCTTCTCTCCGCTCTGTCACTCCACTGGGGGCATGGTGAGAGCCGGACGTCTGATCGGAGTCCTGAGTGTGACCCAGGCTTCATGTCTCTCTCCTCTGTTGACCAGGTAAGCCTCAGCGCCGGCACCAAGAAGCTGGTGGCCGCCACAGCCTTCGGCGCCGTCTCCCTCGCCCTCCTCGCCCGACACTTCAAGAGGAGAAAAGGCAGGAAGAAAAGCCAGTCGCCGCGGGAACAGGAGGCCTTCGACTTTCTCGCCGTTTTTCCCCAACCGAAAGGTAAATCGCAGAGCCGGGAACGGAGTGTGTGAAGAGCCTTTACCGATCAAGGGACCTTCTCTATTATAACCATGGTTCTCTATGGCATCACTATATATATATATATATATATATATATATATATATATATATATATATAAAACAACAGGAAATGTATGTGTAAATTAAATTATATGATTTCTTTAAAAAAAAAATTGTCAACATTTATGAAATGGTACCAAAAATTTCTGTTACTATGGAAACTTTTTTGTGCACTAAAATTTATTACAACTATTGGGTACACAAAAAAATCTATAATATTTAAATCAGTCTTTAGGAAGGAGGTATCTAAAATACTTTCTAAAAAAAAAAAAGATTTAATTATGTATTTTTATATAATATAAAAAACTACACCATACATTTTATGGTGGTGTTCATTATATAATATTTACATCAGTATTTTACGAATAAGTATCTACAGTAAAATAAGTTTAGCTGTGGTTTCTAATATTAAAATCAGTATTTATTAGGTAGGTTTTCTGAGTACTTAAAATATCAATACACCGTTTAAAAATCAGATCTTGCTGTGCTGTTTATAATGTATCATATATTGCTATTTTATTTTATATATTTTTTTTATATATTGATATCTGATATTTAAATGTTATTCACTGGTATCCAAAATACTTAACGTATTAAAAAGCTGTAGCTGAGTGTAAATGTCGGCGCTGACCAGGGTGAACTGACCGCTCTCATGTCCTCCTGCAGATGTCTGTGGCAGCCGGCAGAACCTGAGCTTGTCTCTGAACTCCAGGAACGGCTTCTCCTGCCATGTGGTTCCTAACGGCGGCTTGTACAGCAAGCTCTCCGGCTCCCTGCAGAGTCTGGCCTCGGTAAACCCTGAAACTAAGTCTAGAGAAGGGCTGTCGCTATGACAACTGATGTTCAGAGGGTTTTAGACATTCTGGACTTGAAGTGATGGTTCATGAAACGTGATCTCCTCTCCTTACCACAAACAAACTCAACTGGCCAAGACGTGTTTGGCGCTGGAGCTACGAGGCTAATGTAGTTAACGAGTAATGTGAGCTCATAAAGCATCGTGCAAACTATATATGTGTAGATCTACAGACTTCTGGGTGTCTGGAACTCTGCTTAGCGCCGTTACTTCCTACCTACATTACGTGTTAGTTATAGGGCTCGTTAGCTACGTTTGTTGTTACTAATGTTCTTGGTTATTTTCATTGTTTATTAGCGAAGTTCTTTATCACCTTTATTTATGAGATGATTTATTTGGTAGGAGTTACGTGTTACCTTTGTAACTTGTTAACATGGCTGCTAGTTACCTTTTTTATGCTGTCGGCTACGTTCTTAGTTACCCGTGTTACTTACTTAGCTACGCTTTTACTTGGCTACGTTCTTAGTTACCCATGTTACTTACTTAGCTACGCTTTTACTTGGCTACGTTCTTAGTTACCCGTGTTACTTACTTAGCTACGTTTTTACTTGGCTACGTTCTTAGTTACCCATGTTACTTACTTAGCTACGCTTTTACTTGGCTACGTTCTTAGTTACCCATGTTACTTACTTAGCTACGCTTTTACTTGGCTACGTTCTTAGTTACCCATGTTACTTACTTAGCTACGCTTTTACTTGGCTACGTTCTTAGTTACCCATGTTACTTACTTAGCTACGCTTTTACTTGGCTACGTTCTTAGTTACCCGTGTTACTTACTTAGCTACGTTTTTACTTGGCTACGTTCTTAGTTACCCATGTTACTTACTTAGCTACGCTTTTACTTGGCTACGTTCTTAGTTACCCATGTTACTTACTTAGCTACGCTTTTACTTGGCTACGTTCTTAGTTACCCATGTTACTTACTTAGCTACGCTTTTACTTGGCTACGTTCTTAGTTACCCATGTTACTTACTTAGCTACGTTTTTACTTGGCTACGTTCTTAGTTACCCGTGTTACTTACTTAGCTACGTTTTTACTTGGCCTCGTTCTTAGTTACCTGTGTTACTTACTTAGCTACGTTTTTACTTGGCTACGTTCTTAGTTACCCATGTTACTTACTTAGCTACGTTTTTACTTGGCTACGTTCTTAGTTACCCGTGTTACTTACTTAGCTACGTTTTTACTTGGCCTCGTTCTTAGTTACCTGTGTTACTTACTTAGCTACGTTTTTACTTGGCTACGTTCTTAGTTACCCATGTTACTTACTTAGCTACGTTTTTACTTGGCTACGTTCTTAGTTACCCGTGTTACTTACTTAGCTACGTTTTTACTTGGCCTCGTTCTTAGTTACCCGATGTTACTTACTTAGCTACGCTCTTTGCTGGCTACGCTCTTTGCTGGCTACGCTCTTTGCTGGCTACGCTCTTTGCTGGCTACGTTCTTTGCTGGCTACGTTCTTTGCTGGCTACGTTCTTTGCTGGCTACGCTCTTTGCTGGCTACGCTCTTTGCTGGCTACGTTCTTTGCTGGCTACGCTCTTTGCTGGCTACGCTCTTTGCTGGCTACGTTCTTTGCTGGCTACGCTCTTTGCTGGCTACGTTCTTTGCTGGCTACGTTCTTTGCTGGCTACGCTCTTTGCTGGCTACGCTCTTTGCTGGCTACGCTCTTTGCTGGCTACGCTCTTTGCTGGCTACGTTCTTTGCTGGCTACGCTCTTTGCTGGCTACGTTCTTTGTTAGTTTTGTTTCTGTTTAGCTAAATTACCTGTTTGCTTCCTTAATTGTTCGCTGTGTTACTTGTTAGCTACATTAGCCTCAAACCATTAGTAAAAAGCTGAAAAAGTAACAGGTTTCGGCTGTGATGTGTGTCGTTAGCCGCAGGGTGACCCCTCTGCTTTCTCTCAGGTGAAGAGCATAAACTCCTGCAGTAGCTGCACGTGTGCTAATGGCTCAAGCTGCTGGGACCGAGGAGACGAAGGCGAGCTCCGTAACATCATCCCCGTCACCACTCCAGAGAACCTCTACCTGATGGGTAAGGGCTGACGCGTCTTGTGTAGACTGCTAACAAACAATGCTAAATCATGATGAAGGCTATATTAAATGTTAGCATTGCTGTTTTAGCATAGCTTCGCTTGGCTGACCCTTCACTACTCCTTCTGCTGGTGGTGTTTCTCCAGGCATGGAGCTGTTCGAAGAGGCTCTGCGGCGTTGGGAGCAGGCGCTAACGTTCCGCAGCCGGCTTGCGGAGGACGAGGCCAGCTGCGCCTCGGTCAAACTGGGGGCTGGAGACGCCATCGCGGAGGAGAGTGTGGAGGTACGGGACCTTGTTGTGAATCGATCGATGCTGGTTTCCGCTGCAGAGTTTTGATACAGCAGCAGCGAAGCGCTGAGCTTTCTTCACACTTCCAGACACAGGTGAAGGTTGTAGAGTCGGCCAAACATGAGGATTAACCGCGGCCCACTTTCACCCAAACTCGCCGCGCTTTCTCTTAAGCCTCTGCTCGATTTTTAAATAGTAGCTAAGCGCCCTCCGGTGAGCCGGGCTCTGCGAGGGATGTAGAAGGCTTAGAAGATTAGAGGGCACATGTGCCTTATTTACAGCCAAAGTTCAAGTTCTTCAAGTGCATACATTGGAACTCAGGCTCAATCAAAAATGGATAATTAATAAATAAATCAATTAATAAATAAATAACGCAGAGCTTCATTGTTCTCAGCGTCACAGACAAATGTTTGTGGACACCCCTTCTAGAAAATGCATTTTCATACTTTCAGTTAAGCACCCATTGCTGACACAGATGACACACACACAGCTTGTCTAGTCCCTGTATAGAAGTAGTACTGCCAAGGACTCTCTGGAGCAGATAACCAAGGAGGAACCTATTGGCACCATGCTGCCTAATGCCAGCATGCAATCAAATCCTTACAGCAGTGCTCCTCCCCCAAAATCTAGTAGAAAGCCTTCTTCTTCCCTGGACAGTAGAGACAGTTACTCCAACAAAAGCCGGATCAGCTCTTTTTAATACTCTTGATTTGAGCAGTGTCCCAATACTTTTGTCTGCTTATTATAGGGAAATGCTAAGCTACAGTTGCTAACAAACACTGGACTTCGACTTTGCCCAGTCTTAGGTGCTGCTTTTACCACAAACACTGGTCCAGACGTACCTATTTACTTACAATAAAACCCGAACTCCAACAAAAACAACCCAGTAGTCGCATTTCCCACACTGTTATGTTGACCAGTGATGCGGCCATTATAAAGAGGTGACATTTCTATGGCTATGAGGCACGGGACAACGTCTGCACCAGTTTCCCTCTGAACTCGTATCCATCAACGTGGTTTAGGAGCTGCTCAGGTGAATAACTGAAAGCTTCGAATCCTTTCTGTGTCCAGGACATCATCAGTGCAGAATTCATCCACAAGCTGGAGTCCCTGCTGCAGAGAGCCTATCGCCTCCAGGAGGAGTTCGAGGGAGCGCTGGGCCTGTCCGACCACTCTTCACATCCCAGCAATGGTGAGTCCATATTCCGGTCTGTAAAAAGGCAAGTTGGCGTTCTCAAATCATGTTGTGAATCTGACTCGGTCATGCAGATCTGGAGAATTTGACCCTTCCTCTCTAGAGAGTCACCCAGGTGCTCGTTCAGCCTCTTGTCACTTCTAGACTGGACTACTGCAGCTCTCTTCTGGCTCGTCTACCTCTGTCCACCATCAGGCCCCTGCAATTGATCCAGAATGCAGCGGCACGGGTCGTCTTCAAGGTTTCTAAGTTCAGCCATGTCTCTCCACTGCTGCGTTCTCTCTTCCTCGCTTCCTGTAGCTGCTGCCCTCATCAGATTCAAACCCCTGACGCTGGCCTACAAAGCCAAGAGTGAACCAGCTCCTCCGTACTTGATGGCAATGGTCAATGATCAGTACCAAAAGTCTATCCAGCTTCAAGTACGGCTCGGCTCTTTTTTCTGTCCTGCACTGAAGTGGTGGGACGAACTTCCCCTGGGTGTCTGAACGGCAGAGTCCAACGCTCTTCAAACCCAGACTGCAGACCAACCTCTTCCAAGAGTACTTGGGCAGAGTGTAGAGGATTGTGGTCTCTACACTGGCTTCTGTATTGCGTAGCATCTAAACTTAGAGGGATCTTTTGGATTCTAGTCAATACAAACCAGCTAAGGCTATTTCTGAGTAAGCAGTGAAGCACTGCTGTGATTCGTTATGGAGAAGAGCATCTGCTAAACACCTTCAATGTAAATGTATGTAATTGGATGCCTAGCATGACCATAAGCCTAAGTGGATGGGGTCTCCACTCTCAGTCTTAACTACACCACCATTAGCATCTAAACAAGAAGAACTTGTTGTGTACTCTCTAAATACACAGGTACCTGAGACCATCTGAACTACACGAGTACCAGGTACCATTATTGGCTGAAGTACTCCAGATAGTATTAGAACTACATGACTGTAAATTATCTTCAAAATCCCTAAAAAGACCAGTTACCAACAGAGTTAAGCAAGTACCGATTACTGTACTAGTCATGTACCCTTTACCATCAGAAGTACAAACGTACCAAATTTCAAAAGAACTCATTACTGTCTGTACTTCACAAATACAAATTACCATTTAAAATAGTCAAGTACCAGTCAGTTATCATCTAAAGTAATTAAATATCCATAGCCATCTGGTACAGAATAGCTACGCCAGTACACACTACTCTACAAACTCCTCAAGTACCAGTGCTACCATCTACAGTAAATAAAATACCAATTAAAAATACCCATCTGAACTACACAAATACCAATTGCAATTGAATTTTTAGGATGTTCGATTTCAGCATGTCTTAATAGATTGGCTAAAGTAACCCCGACCCAGTTGCTGTCCAGATGTTGTCGCTCAAAGTGGAGCTTAAAGCATGGCGTATCAGGCGTATCGACTCTTCGTACAAAGCGTAGTGCTAAAGAACCAGATACCATCTGAACTACAAGAATACTAATTACAGTCTGGAGTGCTAGAGTACTAATTACTGCCTGAACTACACAAATACCAGCTACAATCTGGAGTGCTGAATATACCAGTTACTATCTAAACTACATAAATATCAACTACAACCTATAGTGGTAAAGTACCTAATGACCTAAATACCAATTACAGTCCGGAGTGCTGAAGTACCAGATACCATCTAAACTACACGAATTGCAGTCTGGAGTGCTAAAGTACCAAAAGTACCAATTACTGTTTAAACTTCCCAAATACCAATTACAGTCTGGAGGGCTGAAGTACCAGATACCAACTAAATTACATAAATACCAATTACAGTCCGGAGTGCTGAAGTACCAGATACCATCTAAACTACACGAATTGCAGTCTGGAGTGCTAAAGTACCAAAAGTACCAATTACTGTTTAAACTTCCCAAATACCAATTACAGTCTGGAGGGCTGAAGTACCAGTTACCAACTAAATTACATAAATACCAATTACAGTCTGGAGGGCTGAAGTACCAGGTACCATGCAAGCTACATAAGTACCGTATACAGTCTGGAGTGCTGACCAGTGAAGTACCAGTGAATTGTACCCATCCAGCACAGCCTTGAAAAGTCCTAAACTGTCCTTAAAGGTCATATGATGTCTGGAGAAACGAAAAGTCTTGGCTCTAGCTGCTCTTAGTCCAGGCGCTGGGTCAGTGATCTGCTACACGTGAGGTAGTTGCTGGTAATTGACTAAGCTTTCTTCTCTGTCTGGCAGATAAACACACTGACGCCTCGGCGAGGGAGGATTTGGACGACTCGTGTTTGAGGGACTCTGTTAGCATCGCCTCCACCGACTCCTTTGTGTCTGCTGCAGAGGTGAGGAAGCGGGCTGAATTGTCACATGGTTTCCATGGTAACACTGCTTCACGCTGCTCTCAAACACCTAAATGAATCAAGCGTTGTTATAAAAGGGTATTTCAGTACACAGTCTTCTGCCAGTCCGGTCTGGCCTTTCGTTCCTCGGATAGCTTCTGGGCTTTGTACTTTGGTGGTTTCTGGCACCAAACGGTCGCAGCAGATCCTTTAAAGTAACTTTATGCAGCATTTTCCCTTAAAATAGCAGCTTCAAATTCATGTTGGAGCGCCACTGAGGTGAGCAGGAGAACGCTCATGAGAACTACATACCAGTTGTCTCGCAGCTTGTCCAGAAAAACACGTCTATAGGGTTTCCTTTAGTAGTGACTCAAGGTACAAGTAGGGGGAGCCCAGGAGCAAGAAATACAGATTATCGCATAATGCTGCTTTAAGTCCTGTAAGGTCTGAGATGGGGCCTCCATGGATCACGTCATGAGCCTTAGGTGACCCACATCCTTGGAGCACTTTTGGTACATAGATCTGAACAGCTACTCTCCCACTCTGTCTAGCAAGCAAGTGGCACACAGCGCCACCTAGTGCACACTGTTCGTGCACTGTTCATTTCTTCTAATGGACTATGTTTTAGCACCTAGGCCTAGTCTGGGGTTCAGATGTTGCAGATGTGCTGACTGCTCCCTCTGCTTTGCAGCTGTCAGAGCACAGGGAGATGAGGAATGCCTTTGGCCTCGGCTCGCTCTGCCACTACCCCTTCTATGAGGAGGCCCTGCAGATGGCGGAGGACGGCAAGATCTCCTGTAGAGTCCTCCGGTGAGGCTTATATACACTATGTCCAAATGTTTGTGGACACCACTTCTAGCATTCAGCTACTTTAAGTTGCACCATTTGCTGACATAGATGTGCAACTGCGCACACACACACACACACACACACACACACACACACACACACATCATGCCTAATCCCTAATGACTAGAGAGGGATATACAACCCCCCCCCAGCATTGAGCTGTGGAGCAGTGGAAGAACTGTGTTCTCTGGAATGATGGATGGTGGAGCTCCATCCAATACTTCGCTGAATGCACTTTACTTATATTTACATGCTGCCTTTTCTCCCTAAAAGAACGGAGATGCTTGAATGTCTTGGGGACACAGATTTCCTCGCGAAGCTGCACTGCATACGCCAGGCCTGTCAGGTACAGCAGCATTTTCTACGACGTCAGTAGCCCTTTCTCACAAATCCACCAAAAGGCCTAAAAAACAACTCCAGCTCTGCCTTTTGAGAGGCTGCCAGTCTCAAATAACGCTGGCCACTGCTTCTCTGTTCAGGTCATTCTGCATGAAAGAGCAACTAGGATGTTTCTGGCTGACACAGGAAAGAAGATCTTGTCCTCAATAATTGTCAAAGCTAGGAAGGTGAGTGTGCATCTTTCTTACTGGTGCAACATGACCCGTACCGGTACCTTCAGATTCACCCATCTACTCATCATTATAATCTACTCTCTTGATTTTTATGACACTTGATTATTTATGGATATGATTTAAGGTAAAAATGAGCCCTAACTGGCTCCTTTTGCTACGGACAGTTCGCCACACTTAAAGCGATGATACTCTCTGATGCTGACCGGTATGGAGTATCGTGTTCTGCTGATATTCCACAAGCAGATTGATGGCGAACAAACAAACAAACAAATTAGCTTATCTAACATCACTGGCATAAGAAGAGAATAGCTAAACTTTAAGCATGTCTAGAGGGATCAGTGGAGGAGCTGTGTTTTCTGAAATGATGGAGCTGCTCCATCCAGAGCTTTTGGGATGAGGTGGGGTGATTATCTCACCTCACTAACGCTTCTGTCATTGAATGCAACTAACTAAATCCTTACAGCGATGCTCCTCCAAAATCTAGTAAAAGCCTTCCCTGGACAGGGAATGAGCAGGTGTCTCAATACTTTTGTCAACGTTTTTGATAATTATGTCACAGATTATTATATCATAAAGACCAGTTTATGTGGATGACTCCTCTTGTTTTCTGTGGTTGGCAGAGCCCCAAGAGGTTTGAGGAGGTTTTTGAGGACATGGTTTGTTTCCTGGAGCAGACGGACCATTGGGAGAACACTGAGGCGGAACTGGCTGCGAGAGGGGTGAGAGAGATTTCCTCACATGCTCGAACCCGCTGGTGCAAAAGTACAAGCTGTCCGAGTGCCGAGCTTCCAGACCAGCTTTAATGAGCTTTATTCAAGAGGCAACGAGGGTGGGGGGAAAAAAAGAAGCTGACCGCATTTAAAGGAGTAGCCCATCATTTGCCCCCTATCCCTGTTGCCCTGGAGCTACAAGGCTAATGTAGCTAACAAGTTAAGGACGCTAGCAGTCGACTCTTAGATGATTTGTTTTGGTTCTTGCATTTCAGTCTTCTTTTCCGCCCTCAGGTGAAGCATTTGAACTTCTATGACATTGTCTTGGACTTCATCCTGATGGATTCCTTCGAAGATCTGGAGAATCCCCCCATCTCCATCCAGAATGTGGTGAATAATCGCTGGCTCAACAGCTCCTTCAAAGAGACGGTAGGTCGGAGAGTCCTCATCACGCCCAGCTTGAACTCCTCCTCTGGAGTTAGTGTGGCACTCTGCTCACTGCTGTTTGTTTTCTCGTAGGCTGTCGCGTCAAGTTGCTGGTCTGTTCTGAAACAGAAGAGACAACATATGAAGGTACTCTTTCAGGATTGCTGTGGATTGGTAGCATGATGTATACGAATATTCTAACATTTTTCAACCAATTTTCAGACCTTTTAACTAGAAATGTAAAAAGCTACAAGTTCTTTATCAAAACAAACAAAAACAAAACCATCAACCAATGGAATAAAGTTCATTAAGACAAGTAGAAACATCTAAGGGTGTTTTCACACTAGCTTGGTACGGCAAATTGTTATACACAGGTATAACGGTCTGTGGAATTAGTACTATTTTACTAGATAAAAAAATTACTTAAATTTTTACTAGTAAAAAATGTACTTAGTATGATGAATTGAATTTAGTCTGCACGATAAAATATTGTGATAAATATTGTATATTGTGAAAATGTCTTTAAATGTCGCGCTGTAGCATTTATGCCGTATCGCCCCGGCCCTAGACACAGCTCAGGCTTTTGAGCGCCAATGCAGTAACTCGTGGTTGTATGTCGGTGTGTCAGGTGCAGGATGGCTTCATTGCTCACTTCTACACAGTGTGCGAGCACATCAGCCCTGTGTTGGCATGGGGCTTCCTGGGTCCTAAAAGCTCCCTGCATGACTTCTGCTGTTTCTTCAAGGTAAAGTATAACTTCAGAAAACGTAATAATCCAGCTGTGCCTATGTGAACAAAGTCATTCAGAGCGGGTTCCCTTCTAGAGAAACGGACCCAGACGTTTGCAGAGTTCAAAGCCTTTAAAGCTTGAAAACTGGTCCATCCAATCATGCAAATCATGTGGTAAAAAGCAAGTGAACAGTGTTTATCCTGCGAAACTCCAATAAATACTCTGAATAAACCATTATTCAAGATTTTTATTCAGATTATTTATTTGAGTGTTTTTTTTAGGCTGAACAGACAAACCACTCATTTTCAATTAGCCAAATCATTAATAAGCACTATTGTATGATTCCAAAAGAGGTATTTGTGTGTGTGTTGGCTCAATTAAAATAATTATCCATAATAAAAACACACAGGTTGCACTTCAGGGCATTATTCTGAACCAGAAATGGAGCATCAATATTTTATGTAAATACTAGACTTGGTATATAAATAAACTGGTCATAACTTGGATTTTTATTCCAATTGTAATTTTGTAATCACTGGCAAACGTGTCACTGTCCATCATCCATGTTTTTCGTTGTGTCCTCATCCAACAGGACCAGGTCCTGTTCTTCCTGAAGGACATATTTGACCTGGACAATGTGCGCTACTCCAGCGTGGAAACCTTGGCTGAGGATATCCTCCACCTGCTGCACCGTCGCTCCGAGCTGCTACTGGCTTATCTTGGCGCGGACTCCCTCCGCCACGTCAACGGCTGCGTTGGAACCCCGCTGCACCTGGTGTCCAGCGCCATGCTGGAGACGCGGGTGCAGTGAGCTCACGCCTGTGTCTTCACGCTCCTGCTCGTGATGGAGTTGTCTGAGGAACGTCGTGCGCCGGTGTCTGTCCGTGTGAAGCTGACATGCGGGTTCTGCTTTAGAGGATAATGTCCTTGTGTCCAGGGCTTCGGGGTTTTTGGTGTGTTTTTATCTCTGTAGAGGTAAAAGAGAGAGAGAGGCATGACCTGTAACAGAGCAGTAGACTGGATCATTATGATTTTTCCATGTGCTGCTCTGTTGGAAAGAGCATCGACACTATTTACTGTACAAGTTATTTATTAATGGCTCTAATTTACAGTGTTTGTTTTTTTTTGTTTTATTGTTTGGGTTATGCTGCTTAATCAGTGCTACGATTTTAATTTATTAGTATTGTTAAAATAGGAATCTTGAACTTTTGTTTGGAAATGTCACAAAGTTACTGTCTAAAGGGTCTGGATCATGAATTTCCACCCCTTTTATTCAAAACAGTGGGCAGTGGTGTGTTAAAAACTGCTGCATAACATGCTGTTCGTTCTCTATTCCTTATAAGGAAACTGGAAGCTGAAGCAGATGCCTTTTTTTGTCAACTGTTAGTGATGTTACAAAAACCAGTGCATTTGCAGGTGTGTGTCCATTCAGCTGTCCAGACTGCTTTTAGAATTAGGTGCCAGCCAGCAATAATTTAAGTCTTAATGGCAAAAGACTAAAAACAAACTGACATTTAAAAAAAGATAAAAAAAAAATAATAAAAAAAAAAGGTGATGTAAGCCCACCCATTCATGGTAAGCGAGGTTCAGGGTTAAACAAAATATAAAAATTAAGAAAAAACAGGGCATGGGCCCTTTAAATGATTACATTTTTTTTTTTTCACCAATTTCCTCCTAAATTTAAATTACCCAACCTCTATGTACTAGCAGCGTACCTGGGATTCGAACCAGCAACCCTCTGGTCATAGTGATAGTGTCTTAGTCCGCTGGACCACTTTGGGCCCTGGGTCTGTGTGTTTTTTTTTTGTGCTTTTATCTTAAACACTAGCATTAAGACTTATAAATATAAGCTAAATGTTCTAGTTAGTTAGTTAGTTAGTTAGTTGGGGGGGGGGGGGGACCCGGGCCAGGAGAGTGATGGGGCCAGCTACTGTTCTGGAGGAAGGCCAACTGCATTATTGCAGGGCCTCTGCTGCGCACCGTTTGCAGCATGACTGGGATTCGAACCAGCAATCCTCTGATTGTAATGACAGCGCCTTAGCCCACTGGACCACCGGGGGTCCCCCCAATTTTAAAACTTCGTTTCTCGGTGTTATGACTTGTTTATTTCTGCCATTTCGCCGTAAAAGGGTACTTGTATTACAACGGTGGGTCAATGTAGTGTTAAGACTCTTGCCCAAGGACTCTTATTGGTGTAGCGCAACATAATCACCCAGACTGGGATTCGAACCCCAGTCTCCCACATGGCATGATAGCTCACTGCCAAGTAGTGGTGTTCCCTGTTGCGCCACATCAACCACACCGCTTCTCGTGTTGCTAAAAGCAGCTTCTGTATAAGCCTTGACAAACAAACGCAAAGCTGTTAACCTCTTATTATCACAGCAAGCTCATAAGGTGTAAACCTCACACGCCTATGGTCAATGGAACTCCCCCATTTGTTACACAGTGACAGTACCACCCAGCTAGCATTAGCATACGTTCGTACAGGGCTGTTGTGAATGTCCCATAGCGGTCATTTGATTGACTGTATGAGCCTTATTGTTAGTGCATGTATGGTGGCCCAAATGTCCACGTAACCAGTGGCTTTTTTTGTTTGTTTGGGTTGTTTTTTAACTGTCTGGTTGTCATACACATACTGTGTTGTGTGTCTACAGTATGTACACAGCAGAGTGTGTTAGCAAAATGTTAAAACTGAATATTTGTACTAGAAAATTGTTTTTTTTTTGGTCGAGTTCTCAAAGAAAACCATTTTCAGTATGAAACTGCGAGTCTCTGACATTTCTGTTTTATTGTAAACTGTACAAATATATGAGCAAATCAAAGACCTGTAAAAAAAGACGTCTGATGGGTTTGTCCCAAAATAAAGGATAACCTTGGTAAACCATGGCTCTTGATTGATGAAATTAGTTATTAGTTATCAGAATTAGTTATTAGTTGACATCTGGCTTTGGCTTTAGCATAGCTTAATACTAAAACACTGTTCAGAAAACTTTTTTCGTAACAGATTACCTGTAATATATTTTAAGGGTATTTACATATACCTTTTTAGTAAACTTTACTTAATTTCTATAAATTAATTTGAACTTTTTAATATTAAAATACATTACACACTACATAATTTCATTATATAGTGCTTACTAAATGTTAAGTTCCACCCACTGAACTATAACATAAAATATGATAGTACCCAACTCAGTAGGAAAATCTACTAAAAAGATAAAGTGTCAAACTCAGTCACGATTATTTTAGCCAATAAATAAAAAAATTAACACTAAATTTTAAGCAAGTCATTCATAAAACATGAAATAACACCAACGTAACAACGGTTAATTATTAAAGCCATTCCAAAGGCATTAACACTTGTTATCAAGCTTAAAATCTTCTAAAACTTGATCAGCAGGGAAACACAAGAGCACATCATTTATACCTACACGTCCTGGAGTTTGCTCTGACATGTGCTGTCAACCTTGTGCGAGACCTGCAGGCCGGCCCAATCATGTGCAATCAATTAAATTGAGCACAGGTGGGACCTAAATTAAGCTGCTGAAACTTCTCGAGCAGTATCAGCCAGAAGCAAAATGTACCTCATGGTTCCCAAATATGAGCTAGTAAAGGGTTTGCACACTCACTTGTGTACATATCAAATCAAAATCTATTTTTTACGACTGCCGTTGTCACGAAGCAGCTTTACAGGAATCAGTAACACAACCAACTGCAACTGCTGCAACTGTTTCTATTAGGGCCCTGTTGTCTGATAGAGGGAACAGCGAGGGAACACATCTGCAGCACGCCACCACTGAGCCGAGGACACTCTGCTCTGCATTCTGTGGTGGTGTGGTGGTGTGTTTGTGCACACTGAGGCTCGTGGATGGTTCAGCAGGAGTGGCTTCACTCAAGTACATTAAGATGCTGCTGGGGCTGAAGGACTCCGCTAGCAGTGATCCTGCCTCCTCTTCCTTCTGCAAAACACACACACTGTAGTTATGAGGGGAGTCATAAACTCGTCTGGGTTCACATTTTAAGCCTGTCTTAATACATTACTCAGATAATCGTCTGTACATAGTTAGGTTTTCTTAGCTAGAACATATTACACATATCTGGCACTTGTCTGACAACAGACTAATCATGCCTATGTAATGAAAATAATAATAATAATAATAATAATAATAATAATATAACATGAAGCTGTTTCCCTTCATCTCCTCCTCTCAGCCCCTCAGTAGAAGCAGGGGGGCGTGTTTGGGGAGCAGTGCTGATCATTTGCTGAACTCTTGGCTGTCTGGTACCGTGTTTTTATTAGGACAGATATCGCTAGCTACGTTAGCTTCGCAGACTGATACAGTCACAGACTTCCAGTTGGAAGATGGAGAGAAAGACCCCCCCCTGACAGCTACTCAGACCCCCACTAACCTCAAACACTCGCTCGCGCTGCGCCATCTGCACCGTTTAGAAACGTAGAGCCGGCACGTTGATGACGTCAGACGCTGCGTGTACCCGTATACTCATAAATTATCATATAGGACAGACAGACAGACAGATAGACAGACTGACAGACAGATAAACAGACAGATAGACAGATAGATATATAGACAGACAGACAGATAGATAGACAGACAGACAGACAGACAGACAGATATATAGACAGACAGACAGATATATAGACAGATACACAGACAGATAGACAGATAGATATATAGACAGACAGACAGACTGACAGACAGATAAACAGACAAATACATAGACAGATAGACAGACAGACAGATAAACAGACAGATAGATAGACAGATAGACAGACAGACAGACAAACAGACAGATAGACAGATAGATATATAGACAGACAGACAGATAGACAGACAGACAGACAGACAGACAGATAGATATATAGACAGACAGACAGATATATAGACAGATAAACAGACAGACAGATAGATAGACAGACAGACAGACGCAGATAGATAGACAGACAGATATATAGACAGATAAACAGACAGACAGGCAGACAGATATATAGACAGATAAACAGACAGACAGACAGACAGACAGACAGACAGATAGATAGATAGACAGACAGACAGACAGGCAGACAGACAGGCAGACAGGCAGACAGACAGACAGATATATGTCCTGTATGATGGTGTGTACCCTTAACTAAATCTACGGTCACAGTTTGGTCAAACTTTGAGCTTCTGGAATGAGATTTTAAAGAGCAGGTTGTAGACTGCTGCACTGTTGGACATGTAAACACCAAATATCTACAGTTAAGAGTTTTCTGTGAGCAGTTTATGTATTTATTACCAATTAAAGGTCGAATTTTTAATATCAGTAATGGGAGAAGATACTTCATATAAGCTTTATTTGCACATAAATCAGTCATGTGACATTTCATAATAGAGAAATCAACATCTGCCTTAATGAGTAAATGACCAATTATAATAAACAAAGCTGTTTCAAAGTGCAATATCCCTCAAGACTACTTACACGATCGAGGCTGCAGTATTAATCATAATTAATCATTTCAGGTGATTATGAAACTCACCTACTATTTACTTTGGGGAGCACTCCATTAAAGTACATATACTGTGAATATGTTACATACAGTACATATATATATATATATATATATATATATATATATATATATATATATATATATATACACAATAAATGTACAAGTAAGAAGTATGAAAGAAGTAACGTATTATATTGGAATATTATTTTTATTGATGTTATAATAGTACATCTGGATATGAATGTATTATTATATCAGAGACAAAATGTTTTGTTTACACAATAAATGAATACTCACTGTAAGTGACTTTTTTAATTACAATAGTGTATATATATATATGTGTGTGTGTGTGTGTGTGTGTGTGTGTGTGTGTGTATATCACAGTGCCACTCACCTAATGCTGCCATTCTTCCACCCACAAACTATTGAGTAAAAAGAAAGATATCAATCAACAAGCTGTCTAGACACCATATCCTGAATGGAAAGTGAGAAAATGCAGATATTCCTATTGAGATGCAGATTTCCACTATAGACTTACCTGTTCAGCACGGGACTCTGAAAAATAGGTGCTAATCAGAGGATGATGGTCTTTTCTCTCTGTCTCTCTCTCCCTCTTTCTCTGAGCAAATGTGTGTAATTTGCATTTTTATTTGGGGGCTGGGTGGAGGGGGGTGCATATGAATGTGACTGACTGTGGATGCAGCTCTCCACTGAGCTGAAAACAGTAGAAAATGATTTAAATCTTATTCCCTCCAAAATACTGGAATCATTTAATAAAACCTTTAGAAACACCAGCTGTGTAGTTCACTGAAATTAGAACTGTAGTGGATGGCGAGCGGCCACTCTGTGCATTATTTAAATAGTATATTAAGTAAGTACTGTAAATGTAACGGTCTACTTTTGTACAGGAATGAAATATAATCACTTGTATTCTAAATTACTAAATTATTTAATACTGTTTTTTATTTTTTTTTAAATGAGGACAGACTTTTATCTTGTTTATCAGAGTCTGAAAGATACCATTTTATGGGGACGTCCACTTTTTACTGTGTATTTCCTTGTCTTTTTTTTTTTTTTAGCAATTTAAATAGAAATGTCTAAACATAAGAGAATATATAGATCATATATATTATAAGATAATATAAGATAATATATATATAAGTTATTTTATTATATATATAGCAAATATAGTAGAAATATGTACACAAAACGTTGTGATACCCCTGATTAAATTACAGGTTGATTAGAGAAATAAATATACTAATAAATAAGTTTAGCATTATTTTACAAGGCGTTACGGGGTGGTTTTTAGCGTTTTTAATAGCCCCCTATTATTCTACAGTCTAAACTTAGGTGCTATTAGTGATCCAGCTTCTTCATCATCATCATCATCATCATCATTATCATTATTTCAGAGGCTCGAGTACCTGTGGGCCGTCCCTCTGTCCCTCTGTTGTTTTGGGGTCAAATGACGCTGGACTTTTATCTTGCTGGTCAATCCCTCCGAGCGGAACGAGCGGCGCTTTTCGGCAGCGGTGGGATTTCGGCGCTGCACCGTCTGCATCGTGTCTCCTCCTGCTGCTCCTCCTCCTCCTCCTCCTCCTCCTCCTCCTCCGCGGTTCTTCTCGCTCTCCGCCATCTTCGCTGCGCGGCGGGCTGACTCACTTGGACATGGCCGATTACTCCAGCGTGGCTCCGCCGAGCTCCGGCTCCGGCGCGGGGATGAACGACGCGTTTAAAGACGCGCTCCAGCGCGCGAGACAGGTGAGCGACTCCGTTACGACCGTATTTAATCGGCATGTTGTTGTTTTTTGTAGGTAATTTACGGCAAATTCCCCGCAGAGCGGCCGAGCTAGCTTAGCTTAGCTTAGCTTAGCTTAGCGTAGCGTGCAGCGGTTAGCGGAGCAACAAAGGGGGAGCTGAACGGGCTCAGACTTTTCTGGGCTTTTAACCAAATGAAAGTAAAGAAATTTCGCCTAACGCACATAATCACAAGCCCAGCGTTCATTTAAACACACGTGTGTTAAAAACATGCAGCTGGATTCGTTTATAATATGAGAACAGAGGAAAGAGGTGATGGCTAGCTGGCTAGCTCTAGCTAGCGGGGATGGGCTATCCTGCCCTGCTGTGCCCTGCTGTGCTAGCTGGCGCTAGCCTCGTTGCTGACGAACTTTCCAAATCCCCAATTTGACAAATTTACCCCTAAACAAAACCAGAATATTTATATAGCCATATTTTGTGTTATTAGTGATTAATATCACGTCTGCGTCTAATAACTGTGCACCTCGGGTGTAAGTTTTAAGTGTGAGTAAGTAAGCAAGCTAGCTAATGTCCTGTAATTAATTAATTAATAATTAATTAATTAAATAATCCAGCAGGGAATTAACTGCACATTCAGCTTCACTGCATTTCTCCCTTTCCCCCCAGATTGCAGCAAAAATCGGTGGGGACGGCGTCGCCGCTGCACCTCCCACCAATGAGTTCGGATATGGAGGCCAGAAAAGGCCTCTAGAAGATGCTGGTGAGTTCAGCCACTTTCTTTCCCCTCTAACCCGAGGGTGGTCCTTGAGTGGGGGGCTGGTGTCCAGCATTTCCCTTCTCAAACACACAACTTAGACTAGAGCTGGTAGCTAAACTCATTAAGCCACAGCCTCCCTGTAGGAACACACCCATGGTGCTCTGCTGGTAAGTAGGATTGAGTTTCTGCATTTGCAGGAACTTCCACTAAGTTATAGCTACAGCTGCCCTGAGCTAAAGGCTTTTTCTTTATGGCTTGTTAATACCCAAGCTTTGAGTATCAGGTAGGGACCCTTTAAAGTAACCAGTGTTTACTCACTGTGTAAAGTGGGGTATTGTGCCCAGGCTATGTTTTCAGCGTGTGATTATGGGTGTATGTAGCTTATCGGAATTGTAGTTTTGTTATTTTCTAATAAATGTATTAAAACTAATCAAGGCGTTTAACTACGTTATCTATTGTAACTAGTTCATTAGTGGGCAGATCTTGAAGTCATAGGTTAAAGCTGTAAACCAAGGCTTTATGGTCAAGCTTTCTTCACACTAGGGTTGTCTAAATTGAACCACTTAAAAGTTAAGCATGTTTATTATTCAGTTATTACTCAGTAATTGATGTTTAGGAGCTACATTGAAACGTATGTGTTTGTATAGTGTCGAACTGATATGCAGGCCCTTGGGGTGGTGGGGTTAAAGGGTTAGGTAAGTCTGATCAGTAGCTTAAGATGTTAGCAATGGTGTGAAACCATACCAGAGCTACGTTTAAGGCGCTTTACTTGAAACGAGCGTCTGAAGTTAAAAGTAGGTCATCGTGCTCAAACTACGCTTGCGTTTAAGGGATTTGGTTAGACAAGGGGCGACGCCTGTCTAGCGCCACGGCAGGACACGCAGGGTGTCCTGGGACACAGGACACTGGGTCTCTGTTAAGCGCAGTTAACCCGCCCACTATGAATTCTCTGCAGACTTTTCACATTCACATATGGGCTCACTTGGACATTACTCAGACTTTAATGTCTGGTACAGCTGATTTGGACGTTTGCGAAAATGTGAGATTCTGAGAGGTTCTTGGTGTGTTTTCCCCATCCAGTATCACATCCAGCCCTTTCTGCTAATATCAGCCCCCTACAGACCCCACTGATACAAATAAGCCAACAGTAAACGCAGCCAGTTACATAGAAATGAATATAGAATTGTTTGTAATTGAGTTTTAGGAAGGAATCTTACTTGAATGACCATTTTCCAGTGTTCTTAAAATAGGATGTCTAAAAACAGTGAAGTTGTTAAAGCACATATGTGGAGACAAGGCAGCAAAAACCACCTGTTTATTATATATTATTATAGTATATAAATTCAACATCTTTGTGATGTCAGACAGACAAATGTGTTTCAGCCCCACCTGTTCACTTTAAAATATATTTTTTTGTTTGTCTTTTATAGAGTTTTTCAGCCCGGACTACTTTTTGAACGAGACACAATACAGGACAGCCAATCAGAACAGAGGTTAATTTACATTTAGTTAACCTCTTAAACTCCTCAGAACCACCGGTGGTTCCTGGCTTCCCCCCCACACTGTTATAACTGACGAATAACTCAGCCAGTTTGCATTGCATGTAGTTTGTCTGTAAGAAGTCACAGAACATGAGGGGTTAATACATTTATCTTAAAAAAAGTATTTTTAGTTAATTTAGTTAATTTGTAGGATATAAACATAATGCATAGTCTAATCAAATTGAATTAATAATCAAATATAAATAATGTACTAATATACAAAAGATAAGACGTATTCAGGCTAATCAAAGCTGTAGATGATTTCTAAAGTGCTTGAGATAGCTGTGTAACGTCAAGAACGAAGTTATAGAAACGTCAGTGTTTATATGCTTTGGTTTCGTCGTCGAAAGCATTTAAAAACTGTTCAAATCTTGAAGCTGAAATCCCATAACAGCCAAAAAAATGATAAACCGAGTTATAGTGTACTGTTAATCTCGCTCATATACTTAAATTATTGGACAAAGCTTTTAAGAATACCAGTTGGTGTAGTTTAGTAGAGTACGTCTGTTGAAGTATGGTTACTGAACCACGGGTAAAAGCTGTTAATGAAAGTTAAAGGTTGTGGTCAGTTTAACGCCATTAAATTTGTGAGTTTATATCCATATTCACATTTCTATTCTTTCCTTACATACATTCCTTTCTGAAGGCTTTATAGCCACACCATTTCAAACTTGGCCATAAATAAGTTTAACACGCCGTCTGATTGGTGCTCAGTTACTGCTAAGCATGTGGCAGCGACTATGTGTATCATTTACGGCAGCCCATGTAAAACTGTAAAACCACATAGGACCGGTGTAGACTGTAGTGTGACGTGATGGTCTTGCATTCTTTAGCACTTTGCCTTAATTTGCTATTGCTTCTTTTTTCGTTTCACAGATCAGCCGGAAACGAAGAAAGTTGCTCCAAGTGACCGTAAGCCCTTTCATACGAGTTTTCGTTGTTTTTTTTCTTATGGTTTTTTGTTTGTTTTATAACTCTGCACTTTCTTTTACAGCCTTTTCCGCTGTGATGGGTGGAATGGGTGGTCTTCCAAGGTATTTTAATTCTCCTACAATTGCGAAAGTGCATCTCCTTTTAGAAGAATAATCTGAATTATTTCAGTCTCATTAATTCTTTTAATAATTCTTTTCTTTGCTCAGGCCCACATCGGAGGAGTTCAAGGTTCCAGATGGCATGGTTGGATTCAGTAAGTGGATTCTAGATAGCGTCCGCTTTTTAAAATCGAGTGATTATTCTGGAAAGCTTGGCTAATTTGAAATGTTACTTGCAGTTATCGGTAGAGGTGGAGAGCAGATATCAAGAATACAGCAGGAATCAGGATGTAAAATACAGATTGCTCCAGGTAAGTGACTAACTCTTAAAAACTGGACCCTGTTCTCTGATTATTGTAAGAAATCACGGAAGACACTAAAGAGAACCTGTTTGCTCTTTCCTTGCAGACAGTGGTGGTATGCCTGAAAGGTCTGTGACGCTAACAGGCTCTCCTGACTCAATCCTGTGAGTGTTCATACATGGTTCACACAGAATCATCAGAAAGGTCGTTGAGTTGAGTGTCACTTTTCTGATGTTTTTCTGGAGAGTAAACTATACTGTTTTTTGCTTATCAGGACTGCAAAGAGGTTACTCACTGAGATTGTGGAGAAAGGCAGACCCTCTCCATCATTTCATCATAGCGACGGCCCAGGGGCGTCGGTTCAGGAAATCATGGTCCCTGCGTCCAAAGCAGGCCTGGTCATTGGCAAAGGAGGAGAAACCATCAAACAGTTACAGGTTAGTTCACAGAAAAGATGCTCTATGTAATCTTTAGGGTTATGAGTAAATTTCTGTTGATGTTTGTAAAGTGATCATTTTAAACTGGGCTTAACATTCGAAGTGTTTTCTGAACAACAGGAGCGTGCCGGGGTCAAAATGGTCATGATTCAGGATGGGCCACAAAACACCGGGGCGGACAAACCTCTCAGGATTTCTGGCGATCCTTTTAAAGTTCAGGTTAGTTAACAGAAGGGATTAAAAACCCATCTCAACGCAGTAATTTATAAAAAAAAAATGGAACTGACACAACAAAGTTGCTCACATAAACGTCTCCTTCCAGCAAGCCAAAGAGATGGTGATGGAGCTGATCAGAGACCAGGGATTCAGAGAGCAGAGAGGCGAATATGGATCCAGGATGGGTGGCGGTGGAGGAGGAGGAGGAGGAGGTGGTGGTGGTGGTGGTGGTGGTGGAGGAGATGGACTGGATGTAAGTCCGAGCAACATTGCTTGAGTCACAGCTCTGATTAAAAGTCTATGCTTGTTTAAATTGCTGACGCAAGTTTAATTTCTGTGGTTGCTCGTCTCATAGGTGCCAGTGCCACGTTTTGCTGTTGGCATTGTGATCGGCCGGAACGGTGAAATGATCAAAAAGATTCAGAACGACACTGGAGTTCGAATTCAGTTCAAACCAGGTGTGTAACATCGGCTTCAGACGTATTCGATTTGGCACCCTAGTTGTATTCAGTGATTCAAGAAAGTCCCTGTGTTCTAGTCCTTGTAGTTTTAATTAACCGTGGCTGTTTCTATTTGACCTGCAGATGATGGCAGCACACCAGAAAGGATAGCTCAGATCATGGGCCCTCCTGACCGAGCACAGCACGCAGCCGAGATCATCTCTGATCTTCTGCGCAGCGTCCAGGCTGGGGGTCCTCCTGGACACGGGGGCAGGGGCCGGGGCCGCGGTCAAGGCAACTGGAACATGGGTCCTCCGGGAGGCCTGCAAGAGTTTTCTTTCACAGTCCCTACCATGAAGACTGGCCTTATTATTGGCAAAGGTCAGTCCTGGTATAAAGTTACTGTGGCTGCAAGTCTGTGGAAGGTATTCAGGCTTTGGGTATAACGTTGTGCGTTCGGCGATCTTTTCACAGGGGGTGAGACCATTAAGGGCATCAGTCAGCAGTCCGGTGCCAGGATAGAGCTGCAGAGGAATCCTCCACCCAACGCAGACCCCAACATAAAGATGTTCACAGTACGGGGAACACCACAACAGATCGACTACGCCAGACAGTTGGTCGAGGAGAAGATTGGGGTGAGTGAATTCATTAACACTGTTTTAAAATGACAGCCGTTTGCACTTGTCAGTTAAGAGCTCTTAGACTTAAAGTTCCTTACATGTTTGTTTTTCTACTCAGGGTCCAGTCAGCCCTATGGGTGGTCCTCATGGCCCACCTGGCCCTCATGGAGGCCCCTCACCCCATGGCCCTCCTGGTCCACCAGGACCTCCTGCGCCTATGGGACCCTACAATCCTGGTCCTTACAACCAGGGACCTCCAGGACCACAGTAAGTTTGAAGTACTCTTCTGGTCAGTAGTACATTTGCCAAATTAATTATTTTCCTCATGCGTTTAAGTTTCTTGACTTATCAATACAATTCATAGAAACACTCCTCTGGAATTGTGACCGATCGTATTTGTGTAATCCGACCACAGTGGTTCTTTAGTCTTGCGTGACTTCATTGCATGTTTAAGAGCTGACAAATTTAAGAGACTTGTTGTGATTAAAATTCTAATACGTGACTGACATTTGCAGTGGTCCTCCTGGGCCATACCAACCCCAGGGCTGGGGCAACGGGTACCCTCACTGGCAGCAAGGTCAGCCAGATCCCAGTAAGTCCTTCCTTCTATTCTGTGCTTTCCATTTGTGCTGTTAACTGCCTTACAGGGTGGCTATCCGTATCATTTAATGTCTGGAGGTCACTGAGATGGTGTTTCTGTTTTGTAGACAAAGCAGCGGCTGACGCCAACGCTGCAGCATGGGCAGCCTATTACGCTCAGTATCAGCAACAGCCCCAGGCCCCCATGACGCCCACCACTGCCGCTCCAGGCACCACACAGACCAATGGACAAGGTTGGTGTTTCTTATCTCTTCTAATTCCTATTCCTAATATAGAAGCCCTTTAGATTTGATATCAGGCCTACTCTGCACTGTAGCAAATGCCACTCAGTAGCTCGTTGCTTATTGTGCTTGTGTATATTACATTATTTTACATTTGCCTTTATACATGGGTTGCTCCTTTTCTTTAGTGTTTATGGGGAAAGGATAGGTTCTGAGAAACCTTAGACCTGTTTGGGTCAAATGCAGGCTTTCTGCAGGACGGTTCTCAATCATATTGTACCATTTTTAACAGGTGACCCGCAGGCTCCAGGTCAGACTGGACAGGCAGATTACACCAAGGCCTGGGAGGAATATTACAAGAAATTGGGTATAAATATTTTGCCAAACGTAGCTTCAGATTCTCATCCTAGGGCCCAGCCTAAACAGCAACAGGGACTTGAATGGCCTCTCAATGCTTCTTGCCATGCAGAGCTTTACCTAGTTGGCCTTAATTAGTGAAGTGAGAAGGGCTTGGTCTGGCAGGTTGCTTCAAGTCCTGCTGTTTAGACTGCGGAACTTTGGTATCTTTCCTCAGGCAGGGTAGAGTCATGAAGGTAGAAAATAAAGCATACATGCCAGCACCTGGCTTTTGTACATGCTGGTGATCGAAGAATGATCAGTTGTGTAAATGCTGTAAATTGAGTAGTTTGATCTAAGTAGCTATCTTTTGCTTCTAACTTGTATTTCCAGCACGATTGAGTGCACAGTGAGTAAAACCGTGTTCAATTTCTGTCTCAGGTCAACAAGGACAGCAGCCGCAGGATTACACCAAGGCGTGGGAGGAGTACTACAAAAAACAAGGTAAGAGATGCAGAGAGACTCCGCTGCTAGGGTAGTAAATGTGGGTGGCCGGATTGTGTTACGGCCCTCTACAGTAGAGCTGCTGTAAATACGGCTGCCCTAGAACAAACCAGTGGGATTCTGCCCCGCCACTCGGAGGCAGCGTGGCTGGGGTCGTTCCCCCACTTACAACCCTCTCTTGGTAGTAGCTCAACCACACACACTAGGTTTTTCTTTGACCGCTTTCTGGGGACAGCAGTTGGAGAAGGGGAACTATGGTGATTTTTGCTGGGCTGTTGATATTAAATATATTGGCATTTGTTAAGGCGGTGTTTTTGAATCTTGATGTTTTACTTGGGTGTTACCAGTTCTTTATGTTTACGGATGTTGCAGGTCAAGCTGCCCCACAGGCGGCCGCAGCAGGTGCCTCTCAGCCCGGAGGCCAGCCAGACTACAGCGCAGCTTGGGCAGAATATTACCGCCAGCAAGCGGCCTACTACGGCCAGAGTGGCTCTCAGCCTATGGGAGCAGCACCGCAGGCCCAGCAGGTACGCTCCCTCTGACATTCACCCTTCTCACCCTGTCTCTGTTGATGTTTTAGAGCCATCCTAAAACTTTTTAGTATCTATATTTGTTCTTTTTGTTTTTGTCTGTCTGTTTTTTTTTGTTGTTTTTTTTTATTTTTGTCTCCGTTGTTCCCTTCCTTCATAATGTTTTCCTCCACAGCTTCAGCCGGCTCCCAGGCAACAAAGCTACGCAACTTTTAACCAAACTCTTCCTTCCCTATACAGGCCACTTTATCTTTTATTTTGGGCATGGGCGGGGGTGGGGGTGGAGGTGGGAGCGGGAGCTGAGTCGGTTTTTCTGCTCTTAACATGTTGTGTATTTCTTATGTATTTCTTCTGCACAGGGCCAGTAATGCGAAGTGGACATAAAGTAAATGCTACATTGTCGAAAAAATCCTTTATTAAATGTTTGGATGCAGACGCCTTGATGAAGATCTTAAATTTCCTTGGTTTGTGTTTAAAGTAGAGTGCAACACATGGCTCCAGAAGTTCGTTTCCCTTTTGTTCTTTGTTTTTTGTTTTTTTCCCTCTCTTGTATAAATGAACGGTTTGTTTTTAGTGGGATAATAGTGGTCATTCCAGCTCCTTGTATCTCATTATGTAGTTAGAGCTCATGTTTATGAACAATGGTCCCTTTTTTTCCATGTAAATCATCTCAGTTTTAAAATGATATACCTGTTGTGTTTTGCAATAAAACAAAATGAAACCTCCTGTGTTGGTAAGTGGGGGCAGCAAAAGCGGGGAAGAAAACTTGTGTAAGAATGTTTCTTTTCAATTATTACTCTCGTATTCTTGTTTTTGTGGGATTAGTGGAAAGGGTTAAACACTTGCCAGGGATTTTAGACCATTTCTCTCTCTCTGTGTCCAAATTTACTGACTGAATGACACTCCTGTTTCTCTCCAACTGTTTATACAGCTCGTTTTTTTTTTTTTGGTTTATCTTTTATTTCGATTCCTGGTCTTGTTTTAGATTTGACTCATACAATCTACTGACTTGCTTGATAAATGGATCTAGTCATTTTTATACTGTCTTTTTGACTTTGAGCTTTTTTTGGGCTAAAAAAAAAAAATAAATCTGTGGAATTGCTATGGCCGTAGGAATAGACAGGTGTATCTGAGAGAAGGTGACTTGCTGTTGGCGAGGTACGTTGACCCCATTTGTAATGACTGCTTGCTCAGTGCTATGGTAATGTTATTTGTACTGTGTTCCCAAGTGTACTGACTTGAGGTAGTGTGCACTGTTTATAATGTGAGACAACTTTCCCCCTCACAGGCAAGTTTAGGACAGCGGTAAGCAATTATGTATATATATATTTTTTAATTTTTACTAAAACCAACAAAAAATGTTCCTTCATGTGACTGCAGAAGTGTTGCAAGCTCTTTAGTTGCTCTTTCTCAGTATGCTGCTTTTTTTTTTTTTACAGGGCAGGTGAGGGGTGCTCAATTAACAATCATGTATTATAAATTACATGTCCTCCACGCCCGTTTTCCCAATTTTTAAAAATTGTCCCCGATTACATACCTTTCGGAAAAACTATAAAATGCAAATGCATTAAACGTATATATCTGCTGGCATTTCTTAATCTAAAGTGATTTAAAAAAAAAAAAAAGCTCAAATGCGAAGTTGCCCTTTTTTCTGCCCGTTGTGTGTTGGCATTCCTCCAGTGTAGGCCTGTAAGCAGTGGGTTTTTTTTTAAAGGGCTGAGGAGTGTATGCTGTACCCCACCAGTGAAAAGAGAGCCCTCTGCTGTAAGTACCAAAAATGTACAAATGGCCCCAGTTTCTGTTCTGCTGTCAATGCATTGTCTTTGACCAACTTAAAGTACTTCTTCTCTAGTGCATAAATATTTGCAATGTTTACCCTGAAACTGCCTTTTTAAAAAAAAAATGGTTTTGGGTAAGTATGTCAGGGCTGCAGTTTGATTTGACATGCAAATTGTTGATGTCTCTCTCGAGCCTGTGACCTTGCCCTGTTAATGAATTGGACTGATGATTTTCTTGTGTTGATAGAATTGACACCTAGCAATATGTTCACTGTTTTAGTCTCTCAGTAGGAGATTCTCATTTCAATCAATGAACTGTGAAGATGACATCTTTTTGTCTGAGTGCAAATGTTCCAGTCAGGACAGAAACTGTTGCGTTAGGAAATTTCAGTTCAGCTCTTTAAAAAAGTGCCAATAGACAAGTTTGTTTTTTGCCAAGTTTTCATCCATTGCATTCTCTGTGACTCCGTGGTAATTTAGGCAGTGCACTCATATCACTGTATTGTTGACATGTTGATGTTGGCTGACTTGCGACTACCACTTTCCAGGCTGTCAGATTATTATTCTTTTTTGCCTATGAATATTTTAAATTGCAATTTGCCGTTGCTTCTGAAGTTTTTGAAGGCTGTCAAATTGATGCAAGTGATTCATTTGACAAATGTTGATTAGTGGCGCAATGAGCGGTGCAATGTCTAATTTTGCAGCGTCGTCCCAGACCTTAGGTTCTGCTGCAATAACACAGGTAAGCTTAACCTAAGAAACCAAGTGTTTGAACCTGTGACTCAGTCTTGATGTATTTTTACCTGACTTTTCCCACTGAACCTGACTTTTTGTGTTAAACATGTCAATCTAGAATTTCTAGGCTCATGTCTTTAGAAAATGTTGTGACGTTAGCTCTGAAAAGTTACCGCCCTTTAAAGTCGTAGGATGATCTGCATTTGAATGAACTGCATGTCCCTGGCTGACGTGTAGCTTAATGTGAATTTGCTTCCACATATGCAAAGTAGAAGTTGTGTCTAATTTTCAATATTCTTGTTCATTCGATGCCAATATGTCCAATGCTTCTTCATTCTGATGATAGTTTTGGGTGTGTTTACGAAAGGATGGCTCACTGTCACTGTAGACGTTTTCCCTGCCTTACCAATGCTGCATGCAGTTGGGACTATTGTTTAACCAGGGATCTGTCTTAGCCGCTATTTCATTGATGCTGAAGTGTACACATGTATGTATGCTCGTATGCTCACATGTCACTGGTTTAAACCCTGTGCTATTGCCCTTCTGTAGTGCTAATACAAATTGCTGCCTTCATTCTCACTCACAGTGTTGAAGATGCTGCAGGCATAGGTCGTAGAATCAGGTCCTGAGCTAGCTTTGTCCCTAAGGAGGAGTCTGAGTCTGTCCCTCCGCTGAACATAGACCGTTCGAGGGCTCCAGTTATAAGGTAAAGAAAAAATGTATCCTGAGGAATCTGTGATTGATTGATTGCAAAAGTGAATGTTATTCGTTTAGGGCAATTCATTGTTGATGCTATTCTGATAAGCTAGCATTGTCCTAAGATCAGTAACAACAATGCTGTTTTTTGAATTGTCGGTTGATGAATGGCTTGTCTGAATTGAACCTGAAATCATTTTCGTACATGCTTTGCCATTTGCTGATCTGAGTTAGGGACTGTAATGTGCACCAATGCTAGAGAGTTGGATCATGACCAGGAACCTTATTTTTTTGTTTTTGTTGTTTTTGCGTAGCAACTTTTACAGACCTGATTGCTTTTTGGCAGTTAATTGGAGAGTTTTAGACATTTTTGCTGTCCGTTGCTGCATATGTTTTGGTATGCATGCAATCTGCTCTTTCCTTCTGAGCAAAATGTTCACAACAGAATTCGTGGGGGTGTAGAAAAGAAGACTTAATCGGAGGCTATCTGAGAAATGGGGAGCATGCCTTAGAGGTAAACACAAATGGTTTCATGAACTGTTGAAACTCTCGAATGTACATTCTACTATCTTTTTTTGTTTGTTCTGCTGGTTATTGTTGGATTTTTGACTGTTTAGCGTTGTTGACTTGTCCATCAATAAAACTGTAATGATCGGATGTCTGGCCTCAAATGTGTCAATGGGCCTCTTGTGTTTTGAAATTCGTTACAGTCAGTATTGGGGCACTGTAGCACTTTTTTTATTCGGGTCTGAGTAGAACTCTAGTTTGGTCACCTTCTCGTATTTCTGTTGCAAACCCATTTTCACTGCAGTTGGCGGTCAATCGAAACCGACATTAAGAAACAGTTTTTGTCTGTTGAATATTTCGATTTTTTTTTTCTGTTAGTACTTTCCCTACTGTGTTCATATTCTCACAGCTACATATTCTTACACCCTGTTAGTTCAATTTTCTAAGTTTACCCTATAGAGCAAGCTGTAATGTTGACGCTCTGTCCACTTTTGACTGATATGGTAGTAAAAAGAAGCTACAAAGATTTATAACCTCCACCTAACTTGTCTCACAAAAACCTTATCTCCGTTTTTGCCCATTTTTACTTAGCCATAATGTGAATGTATTTAGATTGTATCAAGATTTCATGATTAATGGGCCACTAGAAATTTTCCAGAATGACTTGGATTAAAATCTTTCTACCTTTAAGTCTTTATTAAGTTTTCATTTTTCTTTGGAGCTAAGGTTCTTGCGTGACTGACTTTCTTTTTTATTATTAAACCCAAAAAAGAGAAGAAAAAAAAAAAGCCATGTACAAAAGCCTGACTACGCATGTACATAATGTACAAGATGTGGGTCATATTTGGGGAAAAGTAAATTGGCTCTAAAAATGAATCAACAGTCCTGCAGCAAGTGACTACTTCAATTCAGCAGTTCATTTGAAAACAATGATTATTAATCTAATAGGGGTGGCAATATTGATTAGGACACAGTCATTGAAAGTGTTCCTTCTTTGTCCACAAGAGGGCAGAAGTCATTTCTGGGCTAGAATGAATTTTGCCTATTGAACTGAACTGGATCTTTAGCAAATCAGTGCAACAATGCAGAAAAGCAAGCTCAAACACCAGAGGTCAGTCGAATTACTGTGGCTGAACCTGGTCAAGGTGGTAAAAAGTGATGGGGAAACAAATGGCTGACGGTTGATACTAATTGGTGTGTGTGAGAGACTTGTGAACCCACTTCCTGCAATCCAGTTTCCCCTTCTGTATCAGGATATTTTACTGTAAAATGCCCCACCCCATACAGCTCTATACATTATTTCAGAGCACTTTCTGTGCAAAGTTAAAGTAACTGCCGCCATTTAAAATGTTTATTCTAAGCGCCACCCTACAGCCCACATGTTAACCATGGGCACCAGAAGCAGTGGTTTGCCCACCTTTGTTGTGGTGGGGGTTTCTGACGTCAGTTCAATTTCCTGGAACTGAAATGAGTTTTCAACGAAATGGGGGCTGATTTCTGCACTTGCCTATACATGCATGCCTTTTCTTTACCGTGGTAGTGATTGCCAGTCACTTCCGAGCAGCTTCCTGCAGCATCGCGTGCACACAGTTTCTAAAAGCATGAAACCACTGCACTGTCAACCTATCTCTAAGTTGCTTGCAGAAGCATGAGCTATGGCACCAGCCTCAACTTGTTTAGTTGTATGATGGGGTGGGCTTTTTCATGCTCCAGCCATCAGATTGCAGTAGTTTAGAGCACAGGCCCGGAGGCTTTCGTGCCTCTGTACGGTTAACCTGCTACCAGTTTTCTTAATTTCTTATTTTTTGTTTGTCTGACTTTTTCAGTTTGTACATTAGCAGTAGGAAACACCACAGATGCTCAGAGTATGTTAAATCAGCACTATGTTAAAGTTTTGTTTACGTGACTGTTTAAGCCAGCAGTTGAGCCAAAGTCTTTGTTTAATATTTAAATACTGAGTACTTTACAGTATTGCAGTGGACCATCTACCAGCAGAAGAGCTCAAGCCTGTTAGCATCTATTCATCTAGTTTCTTAAATCTCTCAGTGTGGGGTAGGAGTCTGTGTACGTTCAAGTTCTAACACAATGGCTCCTTAAAAGCAGGAGCCATATGATTGTATGAACCAGTATGGATATTGTTGACTAATGAAGAAACTTTTGGGTCATGGGTGAGCTACTAAAACAAACCCTCCCCCCCAAATAATGTTTGGATGGGTGTTCCTCCAGCTTACGTCAAAACAGAACAGCTCCACCCTACAGAATAAACATTCTCTCCATAAACAAGGAATATACATTAAACAAAATCTGCTACCACGCCCTCTCACTGACCGATATCTCTACACTGACCAACACTCACATTACCAAAAACAAAAAAACACTCCAGTGAACACAGAAGTCACTCGGTGAACACAACGCATGCCACAAGACTATCAGAACATGAGTGTTTAAATTGCTTGCGTGTACAAATTTAATTAATGAACAATCCCTGACAGCTCTCCTTTTCAGCTGCAGACAATTGCAGCCCTTAGGGTACAATGCTTTTGCTTTTAATAAGGCCTGGCCACAGGTTAACATATTGAAGTCATAAATGAAGTTCCTAAAGGCTATGGTGTGATCTCTGCAGTTCTACAGAAGGGGAAAAAATATTAAACATTAATAGAGGTCAATGCAAAATTACTTCAAATAATGACTTAATTTATATTGGTCCAGTTGTCATGAAACAACTGTCAGATTCAGAGTGATTTAAAAATGGAAATGCAAGGTTTTTGCGTAAAATCAATATGCGACCTAGTGGCTTCAACATAATTTATGGTGGCTAAAGGGTGGTCTTGTGCCTACGGCTTAAAAATAAAAAACCCATTATGTCTCCTTAAGGGCTCTTATAGGCTTGGATAAGCAGAAATACCAAAATGAGAAGGTAAGAGTGCAACAAGCAAGCTGAACCAATACAGGCTAGAACTGCTAGCAAAAAAGGCCCAAAACACAAGCTGCCCAGACTGTAGATGCGTCAAAACAACTGACCTGAAATGGGTTCTCTTGACCCGCCCAAACAGCTAACCGAACGAGTCCTATCTTCAGGATCGTACAAAGAGAAAACCTATGTTTCTCACCCTACCAAACGAATGTCTGAGCTGACTGATCCACCTGTGGGCAGCACACACCAGCCGTTCTCCTTTCAAACTTGGCTACTGGCAGGTGGACGGTCAGCGTCACGCAAGGGGCATTAAAAATGAAGGAGGGCGCCATGCTCTGACCGAGTGTGGATTTTGTTTTTCGAGTTACCCGGCAACCTTAGGCAGACAGACCATGAGTTCCATCAGACACACAACGTGTCTTCCAGGCGGGTTAAACCAAGAAGTCACCGCCGGATAGGGGGACGAGCTGGAAGCGGTCGATTTGCTTTCGTGGAGCCAGGCTGTTCAGCATGTTGATGTGGATGCTGGAGGTAAACTGACTGCTGAACAACATCTGCTGCTTCAGGACCAGGAGATCTGGTAAGTACTTCACTAGAGCAAGGCGGAAGTACAGGTAATCAGGGATGATGGTCATTATGTCAGATGGAAATGGCAGATGATGGGTTGTGTAGATGGCTGTCATGGTGCTTTTCCAGCTGTACCTTTAAGTGAAATGGTATACTCCCATTCACACTACGGCAAACACTGTTGAGGGTGAGAGAAGTAAATAAATAATTTACACAAAACCGTCTGGACGGTAGCCAAGACATGACATCGTTTTCATCCCGTCACCCTCGGCAGGGTCTCACGTTGAACTGTATGTCCTCATCATAACTAAAATAATCAATTAAGATCTTATTGTACAGCAGAAAAGGGTAGCACAGCTTAAAGAGTGTGTAGAATGCTGGGCTGGTCTGGATGGGTGTTCTCCCAGGTGCTCCCTAGCACCTTCACCCTTGAGAATAAACAGGGAATATCTAAATTTAAGCCGGGGCTACACTACGCGATATCTACCCCGACATTCAAATGCCAAAAAAGCCAAAGGACTGCGGCGAACACAGGAATACTGAGGTCACTCTGAAAGCCAACGTCCTTTCGAATGCTGAGTATAAAAATGACTCCTGCTACTCAAAGCTTAAGACGGTCAAGAAATACATACTGAGCATCGGAAAATAAGCCACAACACAGCAAAGTGAGGGTCCAACCTCCTCACAAGTCCTCATAAGTACATCTTTCCTGTGCTTAGGGTAAGGCAGAATAAGATCAGTGGTTGTAGCCCAACGTGATAACTCGAGGTGTGAACTTCTATAGACACCAACTGTCCTGCTAAAGATAAATTTCCTGCAGATCGCACCTCCAACCCAAATCTTACACTTCATTGAGCTAAACAAGTTCTACCAGAAGGCCCCAGAGTGCAGAAAAGAAGAAGACCAACTCCAACAATTTGATAGATAACAAAACCGTAAGTTGGCATAGGCCCCTTCGTCAGCCCAGGTCTTGGCATATCTGGACCCTTGCAGATCCTGCTGTGCATGGAAGGCAGGGGCAGAACCTACAGGAAGGAAGTACTTCTACATGGTTTAGTTGGGGTTGATTAGGGTTGCAGCTAAAGTCTAAAGAGAAGCTAAAAAGAAGGTAGATCTGCAGCAGCAGGGTTGGTGACCACTCAAAGAAACCATTGACAGACTCTGCAGCAGCTGTTGACAGAAATGCAAACCCTCAGGTTTCAACAAAGACAAGCCTCTTCGTTAGCTAGTGTAGTAGCCTTCTGCAGGAACTAATGCCAGAGAATGTGAGAGGGGGCTCTTTGATACTTCATCAGGGCTATCTTGGGTGTGTTTGTCCAGTTAATTACAAAAAAGGGGGGAAAGAACACTCCAAGCCTCACCATATCCCATGCATCCCATCCAAGGGTCCACTAGGGTGGTATACAGACCCCCAACTTTGGACCAACTGTGGAGTAGTGGAACTGCATTCTTTAGAGTAATGGTGCTCCATCCAATACTTTTGGGGACCAGTTAAGAGTGCAACATCAGTACCAACATCAGTACTGGACCTTACTAAAGCTCTTGTGGCTAAATGCAATAAAATCTCACAGAGGTGTTCCAACAACTAGTGTAAAGCCTTCTGAGAAAACAGTCAGAGACAGTTACTGCAGTAAAGGTGGACAAATTCGTTAAAATACCCTCGATTTCAGAGAAGACCTCTGGGAGACTCTGGTAGAGGAGACATTTCTTTGCACTGGAATTTACTGAAGAGGAGAACGCTGTGCTAAACACTGTGCTAAATTCCAGAACAATGGTGGACTGGACTGAGGTACTCCAAGGGGCACATGAAGGGATTAGTATTTTTGAAGCTGCCAATTACAGTAAATCTGGGAATAGGTGGTTAATCTTAGAGGGTTAGGGCGGGACAAAAGTAGATCGCAGTGTTGCAAACGCTTTACTGAAGGTTTATTAGCAAATAGCCCACCAGCTGCTGAACCACAAAGAAACAACCAACCACAGATTTCCTCACCAGGAGCACTTCCCAAATGTTCTTCACAAATAAAGGAACTTTACGTCACTCAGTCGCATTTTCATTTGAACTGATCTGAAGTCAAGGAACTCTTTTACTCTCTTTATTAAATAGAGACACCACTTCTTATTTGTATAAGTATGTGGACCGTATGCCCCTGGTTGCCTTATTTCATGAAGGGGATACTTGTAAGGAGGCTGCATACTCCGGTCATCAGATTGATAAACTAATTAGTTGGTGTTGGGTTGGTAGTCAGCCAGCTGAACCTATGCAGAATTTTACTACTTAATAGTAGATTGAGGTTTACAGGAGTTTGGTTGAGAGTGTTTTGCTATAATATACACACTTGGTACAGTTTCCTCAGGGCTAAGGATGAGACCACGCTGTCAAAGGATTGTGAATATGGCTGGGAGGATCATACGTAAAACAACAAAAACAGTTAGGTCAGATATATTTGTCCAGTAGTAAGAGGAAAGTCCAGCAAATTATGGGGCATCCTACTCATCCTCGGTTTGTAGAATTTGATCTGCTTCTGTCTGGAAAGGTTATAGGGTTCCCTTTGGGCCACAATAAATATTTTCATAAATTAATTTATTCCTTAAGTTCCTCTTAAGTCACATATTGATTTGATTAAACATTTTTATAGCTGATTTCATCTGTACTGTAATTACTCTGATACCTGGTGAATTTGAAGATAAGGTGTGCTATTGGGTATGTTTCCTGTGTTGTGGTTTGTTTCTGTATGTCCATTTTTGTACTGTTTTTTTTATTGTATTATATTATATTGTAACAAATTATATATTAAATTGTAATAAATTAAGATTTTAGCATGTAATCAATATTGTGGTATCAATATCATGTTAAAAGAGAGACAAAGGTTTTCATGAGGTGTATACCGATCAGCCTACTCTCACTGTGCATTCTGTCAGCTCCACTCACCATACAGGAGCACTGTGTAGCTCTATAACCCTAGACTGTATCCATCTGTTTCTCTGCAGACTTGGTTAGTTAGCCTCCTCTCACCCTGTTCTTCAATGCTCAGCACCCCACAGCACTGACCACCACAGAGCATGTAGGTAGTATTTGGTAGGTGGGTTCTGGTTGGTGGCTCAGCACTGCAGTGACAATCACTGACATGGTGGTGGTGGTGGTGAGTGTGTTAGTAGTGTGTGTTGTGCTGGTGGTACGAGTGGATCAGAAACAGCAGTGCTGCTTGAGTGTTTAAACCCCTCAGTGTCACTGCTGGCCTGAGAACAGTCCACCAACCAGAAATATCCAGCCAAATCCAGTGTCCTGTGACCACTGATAAAGAGGATGACCAAAAACTACAGTCTGCTCTATGGTGGTCAGTCCTGTGGGGTCTGATCACTGAAGGACAGGGTGAAAGGAGGCTAAGAGAGTATGCAGAGAAACAGTCCGGACACAGGGCTTCTTTCTAGGAGGTGGAGCTGACAGAATGGGCAATGCGTGCAGAAACAAGGATATATATGTGTGTGTGTGCACCAGTGCATTTCATGAACTGGTGCCTAGCAGCATTAAGATCAAATACACTCGAACTGTCCCTGCAATCACTCACCCCATTTAGTTTATCAGACAGACTTGCTGGGCCTCCAGGCGGTGAGACTCTCAAAGCACCCATGACTCCTGGTAAGTAAACCACTGATAAACTTTAGGCTTATCTTCTATTAGCCTCCATGATCTCCTAACATGGTGACGCTAGTTAGGTCTGTGCAGTGAGAAGACGCAGAACTGTCACACCACTCTGCAACAGAGCAAGGCTGGCGCCTCGGCTAAATGAGCAGGGCTTAGACAATTTGCATTGTAGGAAAACTTTGTTTTCTAAATCTGCAAAAGAAAAAAAGAACGAGTGGAATGTGAGGGTGTAGATTTATTTGTCTTGCTTTGATTGTGATGATGTTTTTCTCTCAGCGTGATTCTGTAGGACGTTAATTCTAGTTGCTCATCAACTTCCTCCTTTGACCAACTCAATCCGACTTCACAAAGCTTTTATCGGCGAATCATAACATCCGTTATACTCAAGCAGCCAGCAGAGCAGACCTGCCGTTAACACCAAAGCACAAACACGAACCATTTCCCTCCGTCTTGAGCAGAGTCCTGAATCTCCCATATATATCCATAGTGACAACAACGAGAACCCGCAGTTTAGGTGCCGTCTAACACGGATCATCTGTAAGTGATCATAATGTTTTGGCATGCATATACAGTGTATGCTGCCTGTACATCCAACCCCAGGGTAACTGTAACCTTGAACTGGTCCAATGGTAATTTACATTACACAGTCATATTAGAACCACCTACCCAATAGTGGGATGAACCACCCTTGGCTTGGTTGACACCAGCAAGATGTTGTTCATTAAAGAAGTTAGCTGCTCCACAGCGGTACCAATCACTGGAGTTGTCGTTACCGTCTGGCATCAATGGCCCTTGGGACACCACTCTTATATCAATTGGAGGCACTCGATGTGCAAAAAGCCCATTCTCTGTACACCTTCACTACGGCGGCTCTATGACATCCCACAAAGTTAGCAGTATCTGGGATGCTACCAGTGGTTGATTATTGATATCGCAGATCCGCTGTTAAGCAGCTAACCTCTAGAATGACGCCTCGAAAGCATCACCCGAGCCAAAGGTGGCTATTCCCACTATTAGGTAGGTGGCCATGGTATTCTGATATGACTGTGTAGTACTGGAGAACCTGACCTAGACAAGCCCACAGACCACTCATGTGAATCCTGTCTGAATATGCAAGTTCCTCATGCCTGTTGTGGTCCCACAGTTTATACAACCGGCCTACATTCAGACATTCACAGTGTCTACCCTGCAGCCTCATATGGACAGCCATCTCTGCCACCAGGTGCACGTACTTCAAGATACCTGACCGTTGTATTGCGTACACAGTTAGGAAGTCCATGCTGCTTACACTTATGTCCTCCGTCACCACAGGTTACTCGACCCCTCAGGTACCTGCGATGATGCCGCTACCTCCTCCAGGTCCATGTCAACCCTTGGAAGTCTTTTGCTATATTACTCAAATGTTGTTACCATTTGCGTTTACCAAAAGCGTTGCGTTTATGTCTCAGGCTACGTGCCACCTCAGGCACCTGTGATAATGCCTGTCCCCCAGTGCCCACCCGGCTGCCCCCCAGGACTGGAGTACTTGACCCAGGTGAGGAATGGAACAATCCGTGGTCGTAGTGGAAAGAACATCATTAAGCGTCACTGAGCACAGTTTTATCAGGGCCAACGGTCTTAGTGTATCCTATCAATCAATGTTGAACCACCACCTTCAGATGCAATCATAAACTAGCCTCTTAATTTCCACCATCCTTCACACAGGTCGACCAGCTCCTCGTCCATCAGAAAGTGGAGCTAATTGAAGGTAACCGTCCTTAAACACTGTACAGTGATGAAGAATGTAACATCACAGTAATCTTAGCTCTTAGCTAGAACCTCTCTCCATCGTTCTGTCTTTCACAGCTATGCTGGGTTGGGAGACCAACAACCAGTACGTAGTCAAGAACAGCGTAGGGCAGCAGGTGTTCCTTGCCGCTGAAGATAGCGACTTTTGCGGGCGGATGATCTGCGGGCCCATGCGCTCTTTCGCCCTCCACCTCCAGGACAACACGGGACGGGAAGTGCTCACTCTTACACGCCCGCTACATTGCAGCAGCTGCTGCTTTCCATGCTGTCTGCAAGAGGTATGCTGTAGGCCAGTGGTCACCACCTCCCTACCTGCAGACCTGAGGTCCAGACCAGCTCTGACTAGCTCCCACTACTTAAGTCATTACTTAGCTGCATCTTACCTGCACTACAATGTCCAAAGCCTTCAAGCTGGATTCTGATTGGTAACTTGCAATTAAGTGGCTGGTCTCTGTAGTTCTATCAACCTCAGCATTACAGAACCTCCCCTGGTAAAACTTAAATGCACTTGTCGCATTCCCAGTGTATTTATGATACCATGCAAAATTTACTCCCTACAGTTCCTGGAAACACTGGCTACCGTGCAGGTCTGAGCCACAGAAGGAAAACATGGTTTAAAAGGGGACTTTCACTGCCCAACATTTGCATCCTATCTTAAACTGGATATGTAACACGAGGAAACAAAGAACTTTTTGACCTCCATTACTCCCAGACCAAAAAAACTGTACTGAATCACCAACAGCAAAGTAATGAATTTATTATTATATACATATATATACTAATCAGTCTTTTAGGCTTCAACAAGACTGATAGGAGAGGATAATGTGGATCAGGTGGTCTGCTTGTAAGTATGAAATACTAGCCAGTCCATTAGCAGGATGCTAGACACCAGGAGTCAGACATAGTGCAGGACCCAGGACAGAATAGAAAGTAGGATACTACGAGTCAGGATATATAATACATAATACAGAAACTACTGAGATACTACTAGACAAGTCCCAAAGCAGAATGTGGGACACTTCTAATGTGTCCTAGAGGTGAATAGCCAATTCTAGAGCAGAAAGTGGGATACTATCAGCTGATTTTTGAGCAGAATGCTACTAGTCAGTCAAGAACAGAAGGTGGGATACTACTAGCAGATACTATAGCAGCAAGTCAGATATTACTAGCCAATTCTAGACCAGATGTTAGGATCCAACTAGCCAGTCCTAGAGCAGAAACTGGTATGGCCTACTATTAGTCAGTCCTAGAGCAAAAGGTGGGATACTACTAGTCATACCTAGAGCTGAAACCGGTATAGCCTACTACTAGTCATACCCAGAGCCGAAACTGGTATAGCCTACTACTAGCCAGACCTAGAGCCGAAACTGGTATAGCCTACTACTAGTCATACCTAGAGCCGAAACCGGTATAGCCTACTACTAGCCAGACCTAGAGCCGGAACCGGTATAGCCTACTACTAGCCAGACCTAGAGCCGGAACCGGTATAGCCTACTACTAGTCATACCTAGAGCCGGAACCGGTATAGCCTACTACTAGTCATACCTAGAGCCGGAACTGGTATAGCCTACTACTAGTCATACCTAGAGCCGGAACTGGTATAGCCTACTACTAGCCATACCTAGAGCCGGAACTGGTATAGCCTACTACTAGCCATACCTAGAGCCGGAACTGGTATAGCCTACTACTAGCCATACCTAGAGCCGAAACTGGTATAGCCTACTACTAGTCATACCTAGAGCCGGAACTGGTATAGCCTACTACTAGCCAGACCTAGAGCAGATACTGGTATACCACTAGACAGTCTGTGAGCTGAAGGTGGGATACTACTGCCAATCACAGAGCAGAAGGCAGAATCCTAATAGCCAATCCAAGAGGCAAAGGTGGAATACTACTAGCCTACTAGGTGGTACCGTACATCTGTGATCGTTTGAACCTGCTAGGTATTTTTGGAATTTAAAGACATTAATGAACCGATTTTAACAGTTTTCTAATTGTGCCCTTATTAATTATTTAAGCTATCGAGTGGGACGGCCAACGGCAGAGAGCTAGCAACTGCAGGGCTTTGGGGTAAAACATAGAATTGACCGCGCACTACTGGTTGGGCTCTTGGGCAGAATACCTAACATGCTACTCCCAGTGGTCAGAGAAGTGAACTGGCCACTGGAAGGGTTGTTTCTGGGTGTTTCAGGTTATGTTAGTCCTAAATGCAGATTCATTGTCCGACTTTCTGTATTGCAGCTTGAAGTCCAAGCCCCTCCTGGAAGTCTTATTGGGTATGTAATCCAGGAGTGGCACCCTTACCTACCCAAGTTCACCATTAAGGACGAGAGAAAAGAAGCGGTGCTGCAGATAGTGGGGCCTTTCTGCGACTGTACCTGCTGTTCTGATGTGAATTTCGAGGTACTGTTGGAAGACTGCTCAGTTCACTGACTCAGCAGCTCATTGTCAAGGCTTCTGTCAGAGTCTAAAGCATTAAGTGTGAAGTCTGATATATCTGTTCCCTCATGTCCAAATGTTTGTGGACACCCCTGTGGACATCCAACAAATTCATTCAGCTACTTTTGTCTAGTGGAACTGTGTTCTCTGGAATGATGGATGGTGCTCCATCCAATACTTTTAACTGTGAGTTGGGGTGTGGTGATCATCCATCCAACATTCTGACCTCACTAACTCACAGCAATGCCTCAAAATTTAGCAGAAAGCCTTCTTCCTAGGACAGTAGAGACAGTTACTCCACAAAAAAACAAAATGAACTGTTTTTAATACTCTTGATTTCAGAAGAAACAATGACTGAGCAGATGTCCCAATACTTTTGTCCATTTATAAATGTATGTAGTTCTGATTCCGACACCTAAACGAGTTTATAAACTAGCTTTGCTAACAGCTAATATGTTTTACTATCACAGCAGCACTGCAGGTATTTGTTTAATAGTGCTAGCATTATTGTTGTGCCATTGTGCTTTGGCCCAAAACCACAAGGATAGTTTGTCTCCGGCAGCTTGGCATTAGGTGACTCACTGAAGTCACCCATGACAAAATGACACATAAGACTAAGGTGGCTATTAATCTGATAATTATGGTCTTTGGTGGTGTTAGGTGATGTCCCTGGACGGAGCCTCTGTAATTGGCAGGATAAGCAAACAGTGGACAGGCATGGAGGCAGAAATGCTCACCGATGCAGACAACTTTGGGGTGCAGTTTCCCATGGATCTGGATGTCAAAATCAAGGCAGTTATATTAGGCGCCTGTTTCCTCATTGTAAGTTTAAGTCGTGAGTGTTTAATGTGTGCAAAGGAGTATGCGGGTAAACTAGCAGAGGCTAATGCTTTTTTTTGTTTTTTTTAGGATTTCATGTACTTCGAGAACTCACCGAAGCAAGATTCACATCATTAATAAACTGTGTTCTGCATTATATTATAAAAACACATGAAGTAACTGTGCCTTATGTGCCTTTTTAAAGATGAACAAGACTATATTGACAAATGTGAAGGCATAGAACAAGCAGAGTGAAGTGCAGCGCTTCCTCCACTCACACGCAGTGAGGAACTGTGACTGGTGTGGTCAAAAGCAAAATAAGGAAGTTTTCATTTTTGAACAGAATCAACAGAATCTTGACACAGGTGGAGCGCAGATTTGGTGTCGGGCCTTTTTGTGGCACTGCCCGTCCAACCGACATTTGAAATGTTTAGTTACACTCATGTATCGTATGTATAGTTCAGTATGGTATGTCTTGGGGTTGGAGGAATGAAGCATACGCTGAACAGAACACCCTGCCTACAGTGAAGCGTATGGCGGTGAATCGGTAATACTCTGGGGCTGCTGTGCTGCTTCTGGCACTACAAACCTGCAGAGTGTGGAAGGGCAAGATGGAGTCAAACTAAACTAAATACACTTGTTGTGAAGTTGTGAGTTGAGTAACTCTGAGACTGCAGCCGTCATTACAAGTGGTATTGTGTGTTGTTCTATACGTTGTGTTGAGATATTTCAATTGGTCTGGTTTGGTTTATTGCAGCTGAACGTTTGTATATTTTGCTAATAAACCTATAAAACTTGCAATGGGGTGGATTCATTTCGACTGCAACCGATTTCGCCTATTAGCTTCATTCCCTGCATTTTCACAGTTTACGAATGGCTCTAAACTGTCAAATTTCCTACCAGCTAGTTAGGGCTCCCCTTGCTACACAATGCTACCAGTGCTGGGAGGATGAAGGCCATCCTGTGCTTCCTACAACACCGACGGCCAGTTCTGTTACTGCCCAGCCAACATGCCCATGGCTAGGTGGGTTCCAGGTCGACGCCTGGAGCTCTGAGTGGGTTTGTACTAGGATTAGATACTCGACGAGATACTGGGAGCCAGTAGGGCTTCCCAAATGGGCCTAATCGATGGGTTCACACATCATGTGGCAGTGTACAACCAAGATGGAGCCCATGTTTAACCCTTCCTGATCCCATCACTGATGCTAGAGGAACACTGGTGGGCATCCATATGTGGGGCCAACATGGAACACGTGGCCAAAAACCTCAGGATAAATTACTGAAGAGTTTTGAGCGGCTCGGTTTCAATTATTCCCTGGAATTCCCTGGAAATGACGCATATGGAGCTCCATAATTAATAATCCTACACTTCTTCTGTTTGTTTAGATGTAAATAAATAAACAATCAAAAAAAAAATAGGAAAGTCTTCTGTTGTTGTTTTTGAGTAGAACTTCTTACACTTCTTACTATGAATCCCGGTCCCGGTCCCAGGGCTGCTCTTATTTCGCAGTGCTGCTAATCTGGGAAGAGAAATCTAGCCACCTTCCATACATACGGTAAACCGCTGTCTCTCAGGAGTTAATTAGATTTCAGGTGGTGTTCACTGACCTCTTGGGATATCCCGCAAGAGCATGGTCACCTTGACACCCTGCTGCTGATCACCGGTGCTCCAGTGGGTGCGATTCCATCTCCGAGGGGCATGGGCCACATGCCTCGGCTTCAGATCCCGGTGACCTGTTGATGAGAGCACAGAAACTTTGAGGACGCATGTGGACATGCCTAAGCCCATTCCTCAGTCAGTCTGAGGCAGGTGGATATGGTAATGCTGTGGCTGATAGTTGATGGTGAAAACACTTTCGTTTCTTCCCTGCATCAGTGGGCGGGACAGTGTGTATGTATGCATGTGTGTGTGTGTGTGTGTGTACGTGTGTGTTACGAGGAAAAGGAGAGTTCAGCGCTCAGGGGGAGCAGTACAGTGCAGTGCAGACGGCAGCTCGTGTCCTGCCGAGTCTAAGCCCCTCCATAAATGAAGCAGGTCGGATTTGAGTAGCTGGCACTAGTATCGGACTCCCTGAGCTGCCCAAGTCTTCGCCTGGAGGACGTGTCTTCTTCTCTGGATAAATCTGGGCACTGACATCGCAGTGGTATGCGCACTATTTATTATTTATTATTATTATTTATTAATTATTATAGTTTCCTTTTTTTTTTAAATCCTAAAAAATCAAAAACAGCTTTTTTTCATTCGTAGATAAAACCTGAACCAGAAACTTACTTTTTTGTTTTGGGAGATACGAGAATTTTGTTCGTATGACGACGAAATCTCACACAAACACGGTTAGTTGTGTAGCTGGCGAAGACTGCGGGAGATGCGTCGGCCTGGGGGGCTCGATAATTAGCTATGCTAGCTAGTTAACGTTCGTTAACCTGTGGTTCCCTAGCAACCGTTTTTTTTAATATTTATTATTTTCTTATATTTATATTTTTAAGTTTGTAAACTGCTTCAGTTTGATTATTACACTGAAAATATCAAAACTAAAAAAATAAATTAGCGAGAAACATAAAAAGCGAGATTGGCTCTTTTTCGAATTTCCTGTTCCCCCTCCCCCCATAATCAATCGATCAATCAGCTTTATTTATATAGCACCTTTTAGATTTCTGACAATTTCTGAAATTCAAAGTGTTTCACAGGTGATTGACGAAAGTATATGATAAAGAGAAAAAAAAAAACCACAAAAAAATACAAGTAAATATTTAATATAAAAATAAAGTTAATAATAAAATTATAAAAACAGATACAATACAAATCAAAGTACACAAGTATGGCTATTAGGACTAAGATAAGTTATATTATATAATAATAATTAAAAAAAAAACTGGTGAACATGAAAATACAAGACTATTTCGTCTACTGGGCTCTTATCATGAGGGAACCTCTGTCAGCTTTCCTCTGTGGGCTCCAGAACTAGAACTGGAGCTAAAACAGCCACAAGAGGTGTTTGATGAGCACCAGCGTAGCTGAGATAGAAGCTTCTGGGGTGCCACCAGCTTTAAAAATGCTTTTGCTATGAGGTTGCCAGACTATACTATAAAGTAAAAAACCAGATCGAATAGTTTGTGGCTTTGCTGTTGATGTTGACTGATCACGTTTTAGCCATGATCTCCAAATACAGAGAACATGAAATATTAGGAACAAAACTCCTCCATGAGTAGCTAACCAGAATATCTTCAGGCCTTGTTCGGCACAGATAAACCGCTGCTAACCGAGATGAACATAAAAGTGGACCAGACACAGCATTGCTCTGTTAGATGACAAGAACAGCATACCAGCTGTCAAACATGGTGGTGGTAGTATGATATCGTGGAGATGCTTTGCTGCTGGAGAGCCTGTGTGACTTGCCATAATTGAGAGAACCTAAATTCTACTCTCTACCAGAAAATACTGCAGGAGAATGTGCACTCGTCGGGTTCTGACAGAAACAAAAGTGTTATTATAAGGCTCTAAAGGTTCAGCGTCCTCAGAAACATGTTTTTACACCTTGATTTGCATGCCAAATACCTCAGACAGCATTACTGAGGTCTACACAAGTTTCCATATTCTCCAGATTAACGCTGAATTGCTAGGCCATCTGCTGGGCTAAAGTACGGCTCCGTACAGCGGGGTTAGCTTATCACACCGTAACAAAAAATACATCGGAATAAACAACAAGAGTAAGTGTTTTTGGAAGGTTGTACACACGGATTATTCAAAACATACCAAATAAGTCATATATGGATATGGACAAAAGTAAAAAAGGTAGTAAAGTAAGGTCAGGGTGTTGGATGGAGGATCACCAACCTAACTCTCCAACACATCCCAAAAGTATTGGGACTAGACAAAACTTTGTGTGTGTGCATTTGCATGTCTGTCTCATTTAGCTGATGCTCTTATTTAGAGCGACATACAAGGTTACTCGTATTACAGAGGTATATATATATATATATATATATATATATATATATATATATATATATATATAGCTTTACAGAACAACAACATAATGTCTGTCTCATGAGGCTCTACTTTGAAGAGTATCTGGAAAATGCAAATGAGCTACAAGAGGTTTGAGAATATGCTGAGCTTTTTCTTTTTAGGGCCAGCACTGCTAGCTTCAGGACTAGTGTTGGGTTACATCAGGGCCAGCGTCGATTCCCATGCTTATCTCGTGTCATAGGTGGCTGTGGTGAATATCCACCGTCCACTTTGCTCTAAAGCTGGAGCATTCATTCAAGTCACGCCACCTCGAACAGGTCATCACATTTCAGCAGCTTCTCATCAACCGCTTGTAGCTGTGATGTTTCTACAAAAAACTGAGAAAACAGTGATGTTTCCCAGAAGATAGAAGGGAAAAATAAAGAGAAATCTAAAAGCCTGTCTCACATTTTCCAAAAGCATCTTGATAAGCCTTCGGCCTTTCGGGAATAATGGATTTATTTGGAATAACAAAGCATTACCCAATAAGAACATCATGCCAACCGGCAAACATGGTGGTGGTAGTAGTATACTGTGACTCACTCCACTACGCTATCAACAGCAAATTAATTCATTCATTAATTTCTAGGAAAGTAATGGACCTGGACACATAAACATAAACGCCATGTCATTGGCTAATATGGTGTTTCTGCAAGAATCAGCACTGTTAGGCCAGAAACATCAACTCACCAATGCAGGTACGCAAGCGCAAATGCCAGCTACCATTACTGTGGCAGTTAAACACTCAAGACTCAAGGTGCGATAGAGAGACCCATCAAACTGCTCCACCATGACCGTCCACTGATATTGCCAAGTCTTCTTTTGCAGCAACCCCTGAGCCAGCAGAACAGATTTCTTCCATTGTTTGTCGAGCAAGACTAATAACGGAAATACCTAGCAAGTGTGGAAATCTGCCCAGCCCTGAGGCAAATATCGTTCCCAAAGGAAGTGGTGCTTTCATGTACTTGGGTTGCCAGGAAGGCACATGTGATCGCTTCCATATGTGTTGACTGAGGCTGTTTGACCAGGACGATTCTTTTAGCTGGCTTTTATGAGCATTCCTGACTGCGGGCAGAAAAGCTCGGATCACGAGCTAAACAACAGGGCTGTTAAGTTTCCGTTTTTGATTTGTGACATTAAAGCATTGGATCAACCAAAAATCTAGTTTAGTCATGCGTAGTCAATTACTTAAGGCATGTCTGGGGTCCAGAGGTTGATTATGAGTTCAGTGCTGCTAATGAAGCTAGACGCTAACCTAGTGGATAAAAGCTTCCGTTCATGGAGAGCGGGGCATGGCTGTTTCTTAAAACTTGCAGGAATTTGATGTCGTACCATTAAGGCTAGTGTGTTTGATTACTGTGTTAACGTCAGAGTGCCATGCTAATGTATAGTTTCCACATGACGGGGTTAGTTTAGCGCACTCTCAGGGCCTCAGGAATGAAGGTCACGGTCTAAATGGTCTAAACCATCTTTGCAAGCTTATAAGCTCAAGAATTCTCAGTTTTTGCTTTTGGCGGTCACTTATGAGTGCTCCCGTACAGCAGGGGGCGCTGTGACTACTGGAAGAGGATTGCACACAGTAAGGCACTGCCTGTTTAGCACCAGCCAGTCACATGGTGTGTTTGTACGTAGAGTTCGCTTAGCTGCCGTGTGAGTAACCTGAGGAACCTAGTGCGGAGACGACGTTTGCTAAAGCCAAGCTTTAGATAGATAAGATAAGATAAGATAGTCCTTTATTAGTCCCGCAGTGGGGAAATTCACAGTGTAACAGCAGAAAGGGATAGCAGGACACTCAGTTACAAAAATTTAGATAAATAAATAATTTACACTATATACACACAATATAGATAAGAATTAAAAAAAGCAATAAACAATATTATTTACAGTAAAAGACTCTTAATTGCACATGGGGGTGGGATATTGCACATAGTATTCCCTGAACATGAACGTGTGTGTAGTTAAGTGTGTGTGTATGTGGTCCGCTGGGAGCAGTGTTGGTTGTGCAGTCTGACGGCAGCAGGAAGGAAGGACCTGCGATACCGCTCCTTCACACACTTGGGGTGAAGCAGCCTGTCGCTAAAGGAGCTGCCCAGTGCTGCCAGAGTCTCATGCATGGGGTGGGAGCTGTTCTCCAGCATGGATGCCAGCTTGGTTGTCATCCTCCTGTCTCCCACCACCTGCACTGGGTCTAAGAAGTACCCCAGGACAGAGCCGGCCCTCTTTATGAGTTTGTCCAGTCTCTTCTTATCTGCCGTCGAGATGCTACTGCCCCAGCAGACCACTCCATAAAAGATGGCAGATGCCACCACTGTGTCGAAGAACGTCCTCAGGAGCGCTCCCTGCACTCCAAAGGACCTCAATCTCCTCAGCAGGCAGAGTCTGCTCTGGCCTTTCTTGTAGAGAGCTGCAGTGTTGACTGACCAGTCCAGTTTGTTGTTCAGATGAACACCCAGGTATTTATAAGAGTCCACACTCTCGATGTTCATACCGCGGATGTTCACTGATGGAGGGGGGTGTCTGCACCTGCGGAAATCCACCACCAGTTCTTTGGTTTTTCCAGCGTTTATCTGCAGATGGTTCTGCAGACACCAGTCCACAAAGTCCTGAATAAGTTCTCTGTAATCGCTGAAATTGCGTGCTAAAATGTTTGACAGCAAAGGTTTCACACCTCTCTACGATGCGTTTGATTGGTTGGTGTAAAATAAGAGGTGCTGTACCATGTGCAATCCTCCTCCAGTGTTCACGAAATGACCATAAAATGCCATAGCGCCACCTGCAGTACTGGAGCACTAATGCACACCAGTATCGAAAGAGTTACACTGTGAGATTGTGAAGTTCGCAGCTGAAAGTATGACGAGGTCTTGACGTGAAGCATCATTTTTTCACCAAATCCAGGTAACATTTGCAAGAAGTCTTCGCAAGAAGTATCCCAAGGTCTTTACCACGCAGCCCACCAAATAAATAAATATGAATCTTTGGCATAACGATTATTGTCATGACTGATTCTACTGATACAGCTTATTCCCTATCTGTCATGGCATGATTATGGCAAGGTTATGTCAATGTTATGGTGGTAGGAGCAAGTAAAGCGTCACAGGGTTCACCTACAGGTGCCGGCCTGAAAGGACTCTTTCTAAAAGCCATGTTTTCCTCCTTATTCTTAAAACCTTGCCCACGTAGAGCTGAGCAGCACGTATGCAAACCTGAACAAATGTGCTTATTTACCTATTTCCTGGAAGGTGGCTGGCCGGCGTTTGAAAATGATACCTCTATGAAGTTCTAGGAAAATGATTGCTAAAAATATTCAGAACATTTAGATGTTTAGAAACCAACATTCCTTCTGAAATTAGGGCCATAAAAAGGGCTTATACTGCTTTTGTTGGACTGAACGTCTCTACTGTCCAGGGAAGAAGGCTTTCTACTAGATTTTGAAGGATTAGTGCTGTGAGAAGATCATTAGTGAGGTCAGGATGTTGAATGATCACCACAACACCTCATTGTCCCCAACTCATCCCATCCGAAATGATTCCAAGCTCAATGCTGGGGGCCTAATACCCCTCTATAGCCCAAGCCTGACATTAGACAGCATGGTGCCAATTGCTTTGTCATGTTTATCTGCTCCCGAGAGTCCTATTCCACTGGCAGTAATTCTCTATAAGTAGCTAAATGCATTCATTAGTAGGGGTGTCCACAAACTTTTGGACATGTAGTGTATTTGCGTACAGTGGTAAAACTCTCGCCATATTTTCAGCCTTGATTTAAAGGGGTTAGCTGATATTTAGAGTTTGCTGTTGGAAGTAAGAGATCGGTGAGGTTGGTGACACCCTAGGCCTGTGTTTGTTAGCACCATTAGCCTAGCATCTTCTGTTCTGAACAAAAGCAGCAACCGTCCGATACCAAACTTAAGCGAACTAGATTTTCTGATAACCCGTTACTTTAAAAGATGCTGTAGGTGTTTGTTTGTCTTCTTGTTTTGGATCAGCGTCTGAATTAACCTTCTGAATGGTCTGTTTTCATGTTGTCCCCCTTTAGAAACGGACCCGCAGCGGAACGGCATGGCTTCGACTGGTAAGGGCGACAACAGGTTCTTCAGCAAATACTAAACAGCTTCATCTGAGGTGTCCTGAAGACAGTTTGCTGGCAGTAAAAGTGCAGGACCATATATCGGCTGTGATACAGCGGCTTCAACTGGATCAATGTGGTCTTATTTCATCGTTCAGGACGTTTATAGTGCTTGGGTTCATTTTTAACTCTGGGGCTCAAATATTGACTACTACAATGACCATGGCTGTAAGCCTTTGATGATGTCTGCAAATCGAGGCTTGTGTAGTTTAGCCTGTTCAAATACATGTTTCTTAAAATCCACAGTTAACACCATTGATCTCCAGATGAAGAAAAATGATGTCTATCCAGCTCCCAATAACGGTCAAGTGCCAGTCCCACCAGGTACGTATGTGTCATACTGCGTGCAGCCTTAAAATTGAAGGGGTCTCCAACAACAAGAATGTATGTAACAAGAATTATATGTAATCCAGTCTTGCTTTGCATTCTTCAGGTGGTATGGGGTTAGCTAGCTGAATAGATTGTAGCTGGTCGGGTGGATTAGCTTTTAGCCTAGTTTTTAGCCTAGTTTTAGACTAGCTTTTAGCTGCCTGTTTCACTGGTTTTCCCATGTGGATGGCGCGGTGGTCCACCGACTTACCCATGTGTACACCTGTAGTGATGCTTCTTATAGCTGGCTAGCAGTAGCTTTTAGCCTTTTCATCCTTGCTTCCAAATTCCATATTAGAGCATAGAATGAAGTTCTCTAATAAAACACCTTATATTTCAGTGTATATACAGTGTAACACCAATATATATATATATATAATATAGTACCAATTTTTGTCTGCAGAAATGCTTGGAATAGTGCACAAAACACATAAAAACACCCAGCGGTGTCTAGTTTACTGTATATACTGTAAATCTGTCATCTCATATTCGTTGTTTGATCTTATAGCCGGAGGAGTTTTTGTAAATTTGTCATTTAATTTGAAATAAAATTATTTATACGACATGAGTGTCATTTCCATCTTTTTTTTGTTGTTGAACCCTGCAGGCTATGTGGCCCCCCAAGCTCCTGTGATGATGCCTGTCCCTCAGAGGCCAGCCGGCTGCCCCCCAGGACTAGAGTACTTGACCCAGGTGAGCTTGAGTGTCATCAAGCCAGCATGAGGCCACGATATGTGCCTCTCGGTCGGAAAATAAAGCCCGGCGATGCTTTATCAGTGATGACTAAGCGAATGTCAACACCGGCTCAAATACGGGTTTGCCTTCGCCCTCTTTCTATAGTGCCCAAGACTCTGGACCTATAGGGAGCTTGTAGACATCTGAGTCATGTTTGCTGTAAATGCCACAGAGTCGTGTTTACTCTTGTCATGAAGCGTGCCCAGACACGTCTGCGAGTTGCGCAATCGCTAACTTCTCCTTCTTTTTGTGTGGGCCAGATTGACCAGCTCCTCGTCCATCAGAAAATAGAGCTGGCGGAAGGTAAGCACTGTTGCATTTGTTGACATTACCAGTCTATTGGAACCGGCAAGCCTCATTAACACTCTAGAGTACAAAGGTCAATGCCAAGAGCAAATAGGCAAGTCAGTGAGGTGGGTGAAGACATATATAAGACAATATAGTGTTTAACTTACAAAGGCACTCGCTATTCCATGAACAGCCCTAAGCTGAACCCTCCCCATCCACTCACTCCACTGTTTCCAGAATAGTTCCACACTGATGTCGTACTAATGCTTCTCAGGATCTCAGTAGCTAAAATAAATAAGCATCCTCTTGTTTGGCGGCGACAGTTATTTTAGGCTGGGAGTCCAATAATAAGTACCTGGTGAAGAACACACTAGGGCAGCAGGTGTTCTACGTGGCGGAGGAGAACGACTGCTGCACCAGACAGTGCTGTGGACCCATGCGCTCCTTCGTCCTCCATGTGCAGGACAACATGGGCCAGGAGGTGATGACTCTCACCCGGTCTTTAAGATGCTCCAGCTGCTGTTGCCCCTGCTGCCTGCAAGAGGTACTGCATGTCCACGTCTGCCAGAACATCAGATTCACTTCCTTTTCTACCTCAACCCAAAAGTGTTTGGTGTCGCACGTTGTGGTAGTTCTTAACCCCAGTGCCGAGACACATCCTATCCCCTCAGACACATCCTGTCCCCACTGACACATCCTATCCCCCAGGACACATCCAATCCCCCAGGTCACATCCAATCCCCTCTGACACATCCTATCCCCTCATACATATCCTATCCCCCGGGACACATCCTGTCCCCTCGGACACATTCAATCCCCTCAGACACATCGAATCCCCTCAGACACATCCTGTCCCCACGGACACATCCTGTCCCCACGGACACATCCTGTCCCCTCAGACACATTCTATCCCCTCGGACACATCGAATCCCCTCAGACACATCCTGTCCCCACTGACACATCCTGTCCCCACTGACACATCCTATCCCCCAGGACACATCCAATCCCCTCGGACACATCCTATCCCCTCAGACACATCCTATCCCCTCAGACACATCCAATCCCCTCAGACACATCCTGTCCCCATGGACACATCCTGTCCCCACTGACACATCCTATCCCCCAGGACACATCCAATCCCCTCGGACACATCCAATCCCCTCAGACACATCCTATCCCCCAGGACACATCCAATCCCCTCAGACACATCCTGTCCCCACGGACACATCCTGTCCCCACTGACACATCCTATCCCCCAGGACACATCCAATCCCCCAGGTCACATCCAATCCCCTCTGACACATCCTATCCCCTCATACATATCCTATCCCCCGGGACACATCCTGTCCCCTCGGACACATCCTGTCCCCACGGACACATCCTATCCCCCAGGACGCATCCTGTCCCCTCAGACACATTCTATCCCCTCTGACACATCGAATCCCCTCAGACACATCGAATCCCCTCAGACACATCCTGTCCCCACGGACACATCCTGTCCCCCAGGACACATCCTGTCCCCTCAGACACATTCTATCCCCTCAGACACAACGAATCCCCTCAGACACATCAAATCCCCTCAGACACATCCTGTCCCCACTGACACATCCTATCCCCCAGGACACATCCAATCCCCTCGGACACATCCTATCCCCTCAGACACATCCAATCCCCTCAGACACATCCTGTCCCCACGGACACATCCTGTCCCCACTGACACATCCTATCCCCCAGGACACATCCAATCCCCTCGGACACATCCAATCCCCCAGGTCACATCCAATCCCCTCGGACACGTCCTATCCCCCTCTGATCATTCGATCATCTTACAGAAGGACCATTTAGGACCCAATACGTTAGCCAGCTGATGTAGCTATCATGCTACTAGTTAGCCAGCCAAACTGCCCCTCCTCCCCTTCACACTCTAAACAGTAATGTATCAACAGCATCAGGAGTCTTTCTGTTTGCATGTGACCATTTTTCTGTCTTTCATGTTTTGTTTTGGTTTTGTTTCAGCTTGAGGTTCAGGCTCCTCCTGGAACCCCGGTTGGATATGTGATTCAGAAATGGCATCCGTTCCTACCCAAATTCACAGTTCAGAACGAGAGGAGAGAGGACGTCCTGAAGATCCAGGGTCCGTTCTGTGCCTGTAATTGTTGTTCGGATGTGAATTTCGAGGTACTGTACGTAACAGGGGAAGCTGTATACCACTGTGCTCGTGTTAGGTAGAGCTGAATCTTGAAGATTCTTACATTTATTTTATAGTTTTTTTTTTACATTTGAGTTAATATATACAAACAAGTTTAATAGTACACAATATATCTAGTAGTTTCCAAAAAGCCAATTCTGTGATAGTTAAAATTTTCTCTATGATCAAAGTTGTTTTGAATTTGATATGAAAACAGCGCTACACCGACTGCCGGAGAGTGCTGCTAAAAGGTCAGTCAGGTTGGAGGCCGTCAGATCAGAAATCAGGGGTGAAGTATGGCTGCATAGCCTGCATTTATCCCTCCACTGTGACTTTTTAGGGACTATACTGCATTAAAACCCCTTATATGTATCCATTCACTACAGATTATTTCAAATCTGTTTAAAGTAGGGACTGTAGGTCTTTTTGGGGACTATTTCGCCGTACAACACCTTGCACGTATCCCTCCACTGTGAATGGAAAACATAAAAATATGTTTTAAGGACTATTTTGCCTTAGAACATCACGCATGTATCCCTCCACTATGAATGGATTATTAAAATATATATTTTATGGACTGTTTTGCCCTTGATCAACCTGTGTATCCCTCCACTCTGAATCAATTTAAGAAATATGTTTTAGGGACTATTTTGCTTTAGAACACCCTGCATGTATCCCTCCGCTGTGAATGGATTTTAGAAAATGGACTGTTTTGCTTTAGGGACTATTTTGCCTTAGAACACCCTGCATGTGTGCCTCCATTAGAAATTACAAAGATATGTTTGAATTAGGGACTATTTCCCTTGATCACCATGTTTTTAGGGACTAATTTGCCATAGAACATCCTGCATGTATCCCTCCACTATGAATGGATTTTGCTAATATTTTTTGTTAATGGATTATCTTCATGGGATGTAGCTTTTTGAGGCATTGACCTCCTGAGACTGGTTCTACCACACTTCAGAATATACAGTGTTTGGAATAATGGGTCCAGTCATCCAGAACCTGCGGTTGCTCAGGGCTCAGCTTTTGCAATGGAAACACACAACATCAGAGTGGATGGCAACCATTCATTGTTCACTGTGTTTACACTTGGACGAGCATTAACCTTCTGTTTTGCTGCTTCCAAGCTTTTGTATCGTCTGTTTCTTGACTCCTCACAGGTTTTGTCCCTGGATGAGAGCGCACAGGTGGGCAGGATCAGTAAGCAGTGGACCGGCATTCTGCAGGAAGCCTTCACTGATGCAGACAACTTTGGCATTAAGTTTCCCACGGACCTGGACGTGAAGGTCAAGGCCGTTCTGTTCGGGGCCTGCTTTCTCATTGTAAGTAAAGACATGGCATACGTGTCACATATGTGTCACTCCAGGCTGAAAAACCATATGGTGATACCTAAAGACACGCAAGGAGTCTCATTCAGTAAAGAACCCTGGCACTGATCTGCTGCCGCTATTCTCCTACACCTACAATTCTACAGTCCTGGTTAGTCTACCGCTCGTACTCACAGTCAGTGACGCGTCGAGAACCTCCACACTTTTGGATTTTCAGTTTTGCTTGTGCAATGCCAGAGCTTTTGTAGTTGTATCTACCTCGACACCACTGAGAAAGACGATCCCTAAGGGTTCTCCACTGTTTCCAGCATTGTCAGCCGATCTTGACCTCAAACCCATCGCCATTCATAGGCCCACTGATCTGATCTGCCAGCTGATCTGCAAGCTCTCAAAAATAAAGATGCTTCAAAGGGTCTCACTCTCACTCACTCACTATAACAAATCTTGGTTCTTTACGGAACCCAAAGTGGTTCTTCAATGGCATTTCTCAAAGGGATCTTCTGTCTGTCTAACTTCAGGTTCTGTTTTATAGGACTTCATGTACTTCGAGAACAATAACAACAATAAATGAGTGGACTTACTTTTTCACGTGTAAGTAGTTTAACCTAAATCTATAAAATAAAATCTGTAAAAAATTATAATTAATTAATTATTAATTATATCAGATCAGAACGGCCTTGACAAAGTTTCATTGTTATTGCCATTTCCAGGGTCTGAGGATGAACACACATGAGAGGACTTGTTGGAAATGTCTTCTGGAGTGTGATGATCACCATCACACTGTACACCAAAGAAAGGGCTTTGAAAATCTATGTTTTTTATATCCATTTAATATAAATATTCAATATGTATATTTTCTAAATATTTGCATTGCTTATGATATCTTTATTTTTGTTGTATATTGTACCTTTTCCTTTTCCACTGGCTTAAAAAGTAGCTGTATTTTGCAGTTGTTACCTGCAGGTGGCGCCAGAGTGCAATGTATTACTGGGCAGTTAAACTTTTATACCTCATTATATCTCCATTATGTAGAAACTGGTGAACAAACCTCTCTAAATTAGAGGTGGAACTGTAATTATGTCGGTTCTAGATAGCCTTAAAGTGCACCACAGACGCAGGTGTATTATGACTGGATGTGCTTTGAATGGCGCTTTTAGCAAATAGAAATGTGAACCACTCCAACGTCTGCTGTGATCTCGTTTGTGATTCATTTGCCAGCTACTATCCTGTCACGCCACTAACCGTCACTGTGTGGAGGCACTGACTGTGTACAGACGCCTGTTTTTATCAGTTAATCTGGTTCCCGAAAGGAGATTCAGCACTGGCTGTGCTGTTTAGTTGAGAAGTATGCTGCTAGTACTAAACTTTTAGAAGCTTTTACCAACCAAACCTGTGTTTTTATGATCATGAGTAGAACTTTTGTGTAGTATTTGGTCTAGTAAACGTTTATGCTGATAGAAGCTGACGTTATCTTGACAGTGACCGTTTGGGGGGACTACCTTTTTCTACTTTTACATGGAATACACCCAGAAGGCAATCATGTTAAATCAGGCTTAAACTGTCAACGATAACTTCACCTGAATCAACGTATCAATCTGGCATTGATTTATCATCACTTTCGAAGCCTGAATTAATATTCAAACAGCACTGAAAGTTTAAGCAAAATGTCAGAAACAGAAAACCAAAACTACTTCAATCATCTTTAAACCTTTTAAAAATTATTATTATTAATATTATCCTATTACTGGAGTAAAATATGGTAAATCGGCCCTACTTTATGTACAGCAATGGTCATTTTGTGAAAAGCAGAATAGGGAAATAATGCAGAAATCAAAAATTTTCTTTTTTCAGAAATATCAGTGAACATCAGCTCAGTAAAATAGAAATACATTTGCTTACATACCTGCATAAATACATTTATATAAATAAAGCTAGCTGACCTCTTCAGTCACAACCAGGCATTTGGCCACAGGTGATTTAGTTAATGTCTTAAAATGATCAATATTGTTGGTCAAAAATTTGACCAAAAATTAATGATCCACCAACATCACTTTGCTAACTATGCAGTCATTTAGCTAAGTTTGCTTCTTTAGCTACAAAGCTAACAAGTAATGTGTAAATGCTCAGTGCTAATGCATGTCCTTCAACAGCTGAAGGCCCAGCTTGCTTAGGAAGTTAGTAAGTTAGTTAGCTAGCTTTAAAACCAGGCATTTTGCCACAGTAATGTAAAGGTGATGTAGTTATTGCCTTAAATCGATCTATCCTCAACCTCAACAACGATTCTGATCAAAAATCAATGATCCATCAACATCACTTTGCTATCGGGGCAGTCCTTTAGCCTAGCTAAGTCTGCTTCTTTAGCTACAAAGCTAACAAGTAATGTGTAAACGCACAGCCATTCATTAGCACTGTCCAAACTGCAGGTAAAACACTCGCCTCAAACTGTGTGGATGTGTTAATAGGTGAGTTTACAGAACTTGTTAGCTAAATTAGCTTAAATTTTCAATTTTGGCCAACAAACATTGTTTTAACATGAAGAAAGGTGTGTTTAATGATCAGGAGTAGAACGTTTGTGTAGAAAATGGACTACAGAGCGGGCCGTTACTTTATCGTTAGCATGTTTACGTCATTATAAGCTTTAGCCGAGCTTACGCTATTACTAGCAGGCTAGCAACGAGTAAGAGATCCATTGATCCCGCTGTGGACGGCCTGGGCGAGGAACGCTCCAGGGATGTGGCTGCTGGAGCTGCTGGCTTGATCAATAATGGACAACTCATCTGCTGATGAAGATGCTTAGAGAGGCAGACGTCCTCTAATGAAAGAGCTGACTGATGCAGCGCTCTGATGTTCATGGAGAGGGAGTTGGATCATTTTTGCCTGGGTGCTTCACCCGGCACTTAAATTGCCGGCTGGCACACCACCTGGCACTTTACCAGACACACCAACCAACAGACGTTTTGGCACTCCACATTTCGTCCAGAGCTTTATTAGCCAAATGTATTGGATGAGCCTTGGATGGGCGAAGATTTTTGGTACACTTTGGTACATTTTTGCCAAATGTTTGTGGACACAACCCTATAAGCCAAACGTACTGGATTAGCTTTTAGGCAAAAGTTTTAGCACCCCACATTTTAGTCAAAAGTGTGTGGACACTTCCTAAAGCAGCCGGCACACCACCTGCCTGCTGGGTGCCGGCCTGTTTTGGTAGGAGAGCTAGCTTGTTTTGGGGCTGTTAGGTTAGGTTTGTTTCTGTAACTTTTTTTTGTATTATTAATAATTTACATTAGAAATTCATGAAATATTTATGAGAAGATTAGATATAAAATAAATCCAAGGAAACAGGAGAAACTGAATGTTCAGTTGACTGTGATTAACTTGGACTGACTACCCCAAAGTCCAGGCCTCCACATCATTGAATGTGCTTGGAAGGACTTGGATATTGAAAAATGAGTTTTTTTTCACCTAATAATAAACTAATGAGAAAATTGTGAGAAAACTCCTGAATGAACAACTAATACAGTATCATCCAGTTGTTACTGATAAACATCCAACCCCTACAGTGTTCCTGGGACTGGGCTCAGCTAACCCGAATCACCCCACCAGTATCGCTCCTGTAACTCCCAGCACCTGAACTACACAATGAACCCCATCCTTAGGCAGAAAAAATCCAAATAACAGTTCCAGCTCACCCTGAATCCATTCAATTAGCTAGCTGTGCTACTTCAGCTAAACGATTTGACAAAAGTATTGGGACACCTGCTCATCCATTGCTTCTTTGGAAATCAAGGGTGTTAGAAAGAGTTTCTCCTGCTTTTGGTGAAGTAACTGTCTCTACTGTCCAGGGAAGAGGGCTTTCTGCTACACTTTGGAGGAACATTGCTGTGAGGATTTGACTAATTACATTCAGCAACAAGAGTGTTAGTAAGGTCACTGGATGGGGCACCACCAAACCCCTCTAGTCCACACCTGGCATTATGAATGGAGCAAATAGGTTCTCAATGATCTACTCCAGGGTCCTTTTTCCTTTTTTACTTGCATTGAATATAGGTGTGTTTTCTCATGTTTACCTATAGGTGGCACCAGAGTGCAAGATAACTCTTGCACCTCTCTAAATCAGAGGTGGATCTATATTTATTGGGTTCTAGATAGCCCTAAAATGCACTGCAGACCAAAGTTGTATTATGATGATGTGCGTTGAATGGTGCTGTTAGCGAACGATCTGCTGTGATCTTGTGAATTTGTCAACTACAATCAGAGCAGGCTAGCGACAAGTGTTTTTGCAGTGTTTTCTGGCACAGGGTAACATGCCAGGAGCCCATGGATCCTGCTGTGAACGTCCTGAGTGAGCAATGCTCCAGGGGTGTGGCTGCTGGATGAGTTGGGTTTGATCAATAATGGACGACTCATCTGCTGATGGAGTTGCTGAGAGAGGCAGGCGGCCCCTAATGAAAGGCCTGACTGAAGCAGCGCTCTGATGTTCCTGTGACAGGCTGCAGACCGTGACAGCTCACCTAACCCCAATCACATCAGCAACATCGCTTCTGTAACCCCACCCACCCCCCAACTCCATCATAAATCTCAATAAATACAACTTAAGTTACATCTTACCCTCATCCTGAATCCAGTGCTACTTCAGCTACACTATGTTGACAAAAGTATTGGGACACCTGCTCAATCATTTTCGTTCTGATCGTTTGTTCTGAAATCAGGGATATTAGTTTGAGTTTATCCTGCTTCTGTTGAACTAACTGGGAAGAAGGCCTTCTACTAGAGTTTGGAAGAGCATTGCTGTGAGGATTTGACTGAATTACATTTAGTAAGGCCCGCCCACCTCATCCTGAACTTCCCAGCTCATCCCAAAAGTATTGGAGGACCTTTTTTTTTACCATTAATAACAGTGTGTCTTAAGTCAAATAAGTAAGTCTATTTGAGATTCCTTCACAACTCAACGTGTTTGGAGGCGAATGTCTGCAGTTTACGCTATGCTACGTTTACGTTTACACCACTTGTTAGCTACATCGGGCTCAATGCACCAGTTCAGAACAAATTTGAACCACCCCATAGTTGTTGCTTATACACTAGCAATGGGAGGATAATGCCAAAGTAGAGCTTTAACTTTCCAGGACCGGTGAGCCTACACTTCCGACACACCTGTTAGCACTCGCGTAGCTGTGCTCACTACTTTCACTAACCAACATTTCGCAGACGTTAGGCAGATTTATCCCACCTGGATGAGGCTGTAAATGGGCCTGATAGCTCACAAAATATGACTATTACAATTCGGAGTGGGTAAATGATGCGCTTGCAAAATTGGAATGGGTAGATATTGAGCTAGATAGACGTTAGCATTGAGCCGCACCTAAAGCTCATGTCAGTGCTAATGTACTTGAAGGTTAATTCCACATTTTTTTTCAATATTTCTGCATAATTAAATGGTTAGGATATAAACAACGTTCTTTCCAGATGGTTTAGAACTTACCAAGCTAAACTGTTTGCAGCAGAGGTAAATGGAACAAGACGTCCACAGCGTCGAATGCCTCTAAAAGCTTCCTAACAGAAAGGAGTTACATGAAATGATTACAAATGCGCTGCCTGATGCCTGAGACACTATTTTACCATAGTTTTGAATTCCGTTCACGGTGGACGGGTACACAATGCAGAGCGCTGGAAGGTTAAACTGCCCCAAATAAATCTACATCTCAGTATATTCACTACATGTCCAAATGTTTGTGGACACCCCATCTGATGAATGCATTCCACTGCTGTAAGTGCCACCCAGGGCTGACACAGATGTGCAAATGCACATACACTGGAGCAGATAAACATGACCCTAATGCCAGGCGTGGCCTAGAGGGGTATAAAGCCCCCCCAGAACTGAGCTGTGGAGCAGTGGAAGGACTGTGTTCGCTGGAATGATGGTTGGTGCTCCATTCAATATATCTGGGATGGTTTGGGGAGGGGGTGATCATTCAACATCCTGGCCTCACTAACTAGCTCTGGTCGCTGGTCGCAATCAAATCTTCACAACAATGCTACTTCAAAACCTAAATCAAAATATTTTAATAATTAAATAAAATAATTCAATAATTTAACTGTTCTCTGGAATGATGGTGGTGGAGCTCCATCCAGTACTTTTTGGGGATGAGTTGGGGAATTGGGGATCAATCATCCAACATCCCGACCTCATTAACGCTCTTATCAGCAAATGCAATCAAATTCTCACAGCAATGCTCTCCTCAAAATCTAGTAGAAAGGCTTCCTCCCTGGACAATAGAGACAGGTACTTCAACAAAAGCTCTTCAGCTCTTTCTAATACCCTTGATTTCAAAATGAACAATGAATGAGCAGGTGTCCCAATACTTTTGTCCATATAGTGTCTGTAGGTTCACTGGTCATTTTCTGTAGTAAAATGGCTATATTTGTGTTGTAGTCATAGAGACCCATGTAAAAACATTGCTATTCTAGGGTATGATTAAGCTCAACCAAGGCTCATGGGTTAGCGGGCTGCAAATCAGTTAGCAAATCACTTTAGCGAATTAGCCTAGCGAACTGTACCCCAGCAGTGTTCTGGTTTGAAGGCCTGTAGTTCCAGTAGGATAGCAAAAGCCTGCCTCGCCAGTTGTTAGTGACTCCTGATTGGGGCTTTACTTAATAATTTATGGAGTCTGTCCATAAATATTTGAGCATGGTTATGTTAGAGTGTCTGCCTCACGGTGCATGAAGGTATACAGGGAAAAGAACAAATGATGAATGTAGTTGTCCAAAATGGCTGTTAGGCAGAATGCGAGGTCAGCTTTGCTCCCAGCGTGGACTGTATTCCCTTAGTGGCTGTCCTCTGAAGGAGATAGGAGGAGGAAATTTTTAGAGCTGGAACATGGCTGTTGGTGTCACAGCGTATGACACAAGAGCTATTAATCTTCTTTAGAAACACATGCATGAACATATAGCAGGCAAGAACTCAATTAGACATGGCCATGGTACTACTAACACGGGGATGTAGGTGAATATCACTGAGGAGCTAGTGTTTAAAAGCAAGAGACTAGAGATAGGTATGCTGTGTAGGTACAGAAAATATTAATTGGAATTAATAACATGCTGATATTAGTAATAATAAATGTCATTTATACTCCCAGATGAAGCCATTTCTCAGCAGGTAAAAAAAAGACCTCAGAGACGCAAAGTACAGTCAGTACAGCAGCTAGCAAGGGAGGACAAATCCCAGCCGTACTACACAGTCACTCTGGCATCCAAAAAACATCCAAGCTGAAATGTAGTCACTCCAGCAGCGACCCTGGGAAAACATTCACACCATACTTGATGGCAAAGGTCAAAAGCCGATCCGCACCAAGAGCTCATCGAGCTTCGAGTGACCCGTGGCTCGGCTTGACCCGCCATCCCTCAAAATCCACGGAAGACGAGCGTCCAGGCTTTTTTCTGTCCTGCGCTGAAGTGGTGGAACGAACTTCTCCTGGGTGTCCGAATGGCAGAGTCCAACACTCGCTGTCTTCAAACCCAGACTGAAGATCCTCCTCTTCCGAGAGGACTTGGGCGAATAGCAGAGTGGTCACCTTACTGACTTGTGTTTAGTAGTGTCTAAAATTTTTAGCCTATTCAAACTAGCTGAGGTTATCCTTGGGTAAATAGCAAAGCACTTTTGTAAGTCGCTCTGGATAAGAGCGTCTGCTAAATGCCTTAAATGTGAATGTAATGTAGAGTTGTTCTGGGAACGGGTTGTGGAAACATACAAGCCGTAATGTAGACATGACCTGTCAGCAGGCCATGGAAGCACCCAAGATGTAGAGTCGTTCCGGCAGCGACCCTGAGAAAACATCCAAGCTGAGACGTAGAGTCACTCCGGCAGCGACCCTGGGAAAGCATTCACACTGTAATGTGGAGATGATCTGGAACAGGCCGTGGAAACATCCAAGCCGCAATGTAGAGTTGTGGCAGGTCGTGGAAGCACCCAAGCCATGACATGGAGTCCTTCCAATAGCAGGCCTGGAAAAACACCTATCCATGCTTTGGTGGAAAGCCTGGGAAAACATCCAAGCTGCAAAAAGTGAAGATGTTCTGGCGGGAGCCTGAAACATCCAAGTCGGACTGTAGAGTCACTCCAGGAAGACCAAAGCCAAGCCGAGCTGCAGTGTGGAGAGGTTCCTGCAGCGGGCCGTGGAAACAACCAAGCCACGAGGCCTGGAAAAAATCCAGACTACAATAAATGCTATTAAAATGTCCAAGGCAAGTGGCCACTCAGACTGCATATTAGAGGTCCAAATGTAAAACAGCTACGTCACAGATGTCCTGGAGTTACATTACTTCACTCCCATGCTGTATATGAGGACAACATATCCCATCCGAATAAACTTTAGAGTCATGAGTGTGTGCCAACTGGCTGAACCGGCCAGTCGATAAGTGAAGCTCATAAAGATCTATACACTGCAATAGGGGTGTTAGGCTTCTGACCAGAGCTGTTGTGAGGCTGAAAGTGGATAAAGGAGGTGGATTTCAGAGGGGTCTGCTTTTAGATAGCATTTGAGGTCCATAAGTGAGAGCAACATGGTGTCAGAAACAAAGAAGAGCAGAACCCTAGTTTTCCCCAAGACTAGTCCGTTGTATCAAGTGAACGACCTTAGAGTATCACTGGAGCAACTGGGCTAATGTAGCTAGCATTTATATTAATGAAATCCAGTTAGCATGGTGCTAACTGCTTGCCTAAATCACCACAGAGTTGCCTCAGCATGCCTCAACACATCAGTGTCAGCAATGGGTGCAACTTAAAGTAGCGGAATGCGGGGTGTCCAAAAATATGTGGACATGTACTGTATATGTAGATATGGAAGCTGAAGTGATGTAGGCTGGTTGGTGATTGTTGTTGTTAGCCTGAGCAGCCCCACCTACCCCAAAGCAAACTCTGCTACTACGTTAATATCTTGAAGCCTGACTTTCCCCCCATACTTGCGTCCATTTTTATAGATTGAGGCTAGAAGCAAAGGTCAGACACCAAGCATTGGCTGATTGATTACATTTGGAGGGGGAAAAATTCCATTTAATTTTTTCACCAATGTGAGAAAAGCTGATTGTTTCGAGTCGTGACTGAGCTGATATCACAGACCAGCTGAAACCCCAACAGCCTTATTTACACTGCCCACCCCCCCCACCCCCCGCACCCTCCCAGCCCGACCTCTTTCCAATTTTCAGCAGCAATTGCCCAGATGAGTTTCGCCTCACTCCTGCTAGAACTGTGCTCAACTCGCCTCGCATGCCGTCCACGTAGCTGACGGGCGCTCAGGCTGGAGATATGGAGAGGGGAAAAGTTGCCTAGCTTTTATTTATTAATCACATTACACTAATACAAAGTGCTCGGCCTGCCCCGGGCCCCTGCCCATTGTAGACATGCCTACGGCGTGGATCCGAGCCATATCAAATATGTATCGCTATTCAAAGTGAGACCTGCTCTGGCAATCCTCCAACTGACTACAGGCCTACACCTCACCCACACACAGCTGTCAGTCAAAGGAAGGGAGCTTGTCGGAGGCCCTGTGGACACATAATCTAAATCAATAGGTGGAATGAGAAAAGCCTAAAACCAGGTTTCAAGGTTTGTTTGCTGGGTGGAACCAGTGCAAGAAACGCCTCAAAAGCCGCACTTAACAATGCAGTTCAGTCGAGCCCAGCCTATAGTCTATAATACATAAAGAGCAGGAGGGTATCGAGTCAATAAACAATACATTTAAACAGGAATAGCAACAGCACTGTCTGTAAACAACTGGACACCTTTTAGTTTAGGTTCTTAAAAATAGTTTTCTTCATAATGTTAATATTTTTAGCCTATAGGAACCTTATAGACCATATATTATAATTATTATTATATTTATAATATAATTATAGTAATGTTTTATTGTAATTATTATTACTTCTCCCCAATTTGGGCCTCCAATTCCTCAACCCATACATATTCTCACATGCAATGCTCCTGACACCGGGAGGGTGAAGACTGACACGCCTCCTCCGATGGTTCTGTATATAATCACAGCCTTTACTAAAGAAACCTTGAAGAACCCCCCCCCCCCCCGCAGTTTTACAAATGTAAGTGTTCTTTCTAAGTGACTCTATACATCAAGTGATTGTTCTTTAGCTTCTTTGTTCTTCACACTTAAAAATGGTTCTCTGAAGAATCATCCATTGAAAGTTTTTTTTGTATAATACATGGATTAAAAGTAATGGGACAGTTAATTTCTTAGTTGGACGACCTAGGGGACCCCTAACAACCCTGCAGAACCTGGTCGACCTGATCGAAACTCCACATCACTGAATGTGTTTGGAAGGCCTTGGTTGGTGAAGTGCAGAAAATGCTCTGAACCTCTAAGACTGAACTTTGGAGGTGTGGAAAACCTCCCTGCAGATTTCAGAACAAAACCCCCACCACCATGTTTAACAGATGAGGTTGGGTCGTGGGAAGGAGGTGTAGAAGAATCTCCTGCAGATTTCTGCAGAAATGCTGAAAGCAAGTCCCTTCAAGTAAAAGCTGGCATTCTGCATTTAACCCTCAGAATAACTGCTCCATACCAAACCCAGCTTGCCGCACTGTCTAATTATCAATGGACTGCAGGTCCTCATGCTGTGTGGACAATAGTATAAATGAGTATGAATAATCGCTCACCCTGAAATGACTGTGCAGGCATTACTGTGTGAAATACAGAAACATATTAATGCTCAAGAGCAGCTGTTGAAAGATAACAGCAGGGGAAAAAAGGTTGAAAATTATAGCTGCAGGTCCTTCTGAGATGTTATTAATTAGAGAATAACTTGTTCAGTAGATCATAATTACCAACAATTATGGTAATTACGGCCTACTGAAGGCAGGACTACACTGCGAAGGAATTTGGAGAATGGGTGATGTATCCCTGCTCTTTTATCCTACAAATCAAACGATCCTAATATGGCAGATCAGGATTTATGGCATTGAGCTTTTATACAGTGTTAAAAGCCTAAGATCCTTTATGAACTCTTGGAGGTTCTTCAGTTTAAAACTGTGATGGAGCCTCTTAAGGTTTGAGCTTTGAGGAACCTTTAAGGAACCGTTTTCAAGAAAACTAATTTCTTAAAGGTTCCTTAAAGCAGTTTCAAACTGAAGAACTCCAGAATTATATCAAGAATTAACCTATGCAATCAACCAGTACTGCATTATTTGCCTTTTCCGCCTGTGGTCCAGTGGTCCAGTGGTTCGGGCCTGCTTGGATGTACCCTTGGGCAAACCCCCTAACCCCTGAGTCACCTTAGTTAAAGCAGCACTATATGGCATTTTCTACACTCCCTGACTGTAGGGGGAACCCAGGAGCAAGAAATACCAATTCTCACATAATGCTGCTTTAAAGTACAAAGAGTAGAGACCAGCTTAGAGTTGGAGTTTAGTAAAATGTGCTCTATATATTAATACACGGGCAGTACACTGGTCTGTGAACTCAGAGAAGATAAAGAGATTGGATTTAGGTAGTACAGAGAATGTAAACCATAAATCATCCGAGTGTGGTTAACAACTCTGGCAGATCTAACATAACAGCCTAACTAAAAGGAGAGAGCCAGAAGGTAACACAGACATGGGAGCACCCTAAAACACTGACATTCATCCACTCCACCGTCCACAAACCTGAGTGATCGTGTGCAAGCGGCGGGACGACGGCTCCAGCATCTCAGTTTACCACAATTCCCTGTGCCCGTGAACCCCTGGACCAGCAACCTTAAGCAAAAGGGAAACATTAATTACCAAAAGCTAAATGAAACAGATGAGTTTTCAGTCTAGACTTGAAGACTGAGTCCTGAACATTATCTGGAAGGTTATTCCCGAGTTTGGAGTTCTGGATCATGTTATACAGGAAGGGGAATGTGGAGTTTGGAGTCTTGCCCAAGGACTTTTTTTTTGGGGTATTTGGAATTAAACCCCAGCCTGACATGAGGAGGCAGCGTTGTTACCCACTACACTACTCCAACCGTTACTGACTAATGAGACCCAAAACTATATATTAAAATGATCTCAAATTAACAAAAGAATGCAGTAGTTGATATGAAAACTGTGTGAAATCGACCTAAAAGTATTCAGAAGGGCGTAAATGTGAAATAAAGTAAACTCCCCCTTTCCTAAATGAATTGCACCAGCCAGCAACTCTCTGCACGGAGTGTTTCATGTAGAGTAGCTGTATGTGTTAACAGATGTATCAGCATCCTAATTAGCTCCATATGTAGCTCTCACATGATTCAAACACACCCCAAAGAAAAAATAGAAGGAAAAAAAAGCACCACCCATCACACCCATCGGACTGCGCCTGCAGAAAAAGGGGTGTTGAGCATCTGAAGAGAGCGCGATCCCGTTCGTGGGCCTGAGCGCACCGCCACTGCCACGAGAAGCGATTTGCAGCTCGACTCTGCCCTGATGAATTAGAAAGAGGCGTCTGATCCATTTTTCACAGCTCATCACCGCTCACTCGATGCAGCAGCGGCAGCTTTTTCGGTCTATAATTGACGAGCGCTGTGATGCAAATGAAGAACTATGCGCCTCGTTTCCATGAAAGCTGGCGCCTCGATATAGCGCACAGCTGGCCATGTTTTTAAACAGAGGTTTCTGAAGGACGAAAACCTTCACGGCGACTTTGTCTGCGCCGCCCTGAAACTTGAGCCCATGAACTAAGAGACAAAGTCGTCAGTAAGGTCACCCTACAACAATGTCTCTGGCATCAGCCGTATTCATAAGCTATTCATATAGAAGCATTTCTGAAACCAGTACAGAAGACCGTTGTTGTTGCCGAGGTAACCCCATCTTCTAAGGGTTAATGATGTGAGCTTTCGACCTGTACGTTCACTTATTCATTCAGTTATTTTTGCAGAGGTGGCTAACAGGCTAAGTTAATTAGCGAAGTCTCTTTGTAGACATCGGGGCTGACACGGCTTCTGCTGAGCTTTCCTTCTCAGCGGGAGGAAAAATCAACGTACCCAGCGAGCCACCACAGGTGAACGCCACTCTTTTGATTTCCGGGAATCTGAAGGACTAAGAAGGAATCTATAAAGGGTTCAACGCTAGTGTTTGAAATACCAGCGTGGAAACAGGTATGACTAACGACGAGCCCTTGACTGCGGCAGATCCAATTAAACCTGCATGAAAAACTAAAGTAGGTTTCTTGAAGATCCACATCTATTCAAACAGAGCAATTAATTGAGTGCGCTAATTGCGTTCAGCCAATAAGTAAGCTGGACTATTCTGAGATTTTAGAGGAATAAAGCCTAATTTCTAATTTTGTCACTGTGTCCGGTTGCTCTCGGTTAATTGGAGCTTCTTCGCTTGACCTGAACTTGTGAAACAACCAATTTTCTCAGGCAAAACTTAAATACAATAGAAATACTGAATAGCAGCCGCTTGAAACACATCAACGACACCTGATCAACCATCTGGGGCACCTTGGAAACCACCTTAAAAAAAAAAAAACACCTTCCATACTTATCAGCCCACCTGAGACACCTTAGCCGACACCAGCGAAACCTTTTCGACCACCTGAAATACCCTAGCAAATGCCATAGCATCCACCTGGAACACCTTAGCAACCACCTAAAATACCACCGGAACCACCCAAGACACACCACAGTTTCCACTTACAAACGCTTCAGCAACCTGGGACCAACATAGGACACCTTAGCAACCACCTGAAATACCAAAGCAAAACTCTGTAGTTCTATCCTAATCTTTCCCCTCAAGAATCTATTTAACCCCCTGAAATACCACAGCAACCAGCCTAGCAACCAAGAAGAAACGCCAACCCATCAACAGAGTAACCTTCCCATCATGCCTTTAATTGGCTGAATGGGATCATTAAACACAGTACAGACTCCAGTGCAGCACGTTCCTCCGTCGCTTCTGCTGACTCCATACCTCGGGGCAGTCCAACATACAGAAGTGGAAAACATGTAGACCCCCCGCTGCTGCCCACATCAGGGGGTCCCTCTGATCGGAGATACTGGACAACAAGGACATCTCTTCGCTGGGTTTGTGGCAGGCCAGCTGTGACTCAGTGAGTTATGGGAGGCAGTAGCTGTGATTAAAGACACTTCATGGATCAGCAGATCTTAAAGACCTAAAAGCCTGAAAAAGGGCGTTTAAGGGAAGAGTAAGAAGCTGAAGGGTGAGGGTGGGTAGTAAGGCATTGCAATATTACTGTACTTACACTGGTTTTTCGACCTTCCCTTAATTGGTGATGATTGGTCCTAAACACCCCCTCGTTTGTTCCAAAACCTCCCCTCAACAGTGATTGGTCCTAAGCCCTGTCTCGTTTGTTTTGATCCCTCCCTAAGGCTGTAATCGGTCCAGATCCCCTCCACCATTAGTTCTGCAACCTTACCTTAACAGTGATTAGTCCCAAACACCTCACACCTCCCCACAACTCCTTCTCGTTTGTTCTGAGACCTCCCCCTAGACTGTTATTGGTCCTTATCGCCTCTTTCTTGGTTCTGAGACCTTCCCTTTAAAGTGATTGGTCCTAAACTTCTTTCTTGTTTGTTCTGAGACCTCCCCCTAACACTCATTGGTCCTAAACTCCTTCTCGTTTGTTCTGAGGCCTCCCCCTAACACCCATTGGTCCTAAACTCCTTCTCGTTTGTTCTGAGGCCTCCCCCTAACACCCATTGGTCCTAAACTCCTTCTCGTTTGTTCTGAGACTTCCCCTAGTCTGTGATTGGTCCTTATCGCCTCTTTGTTTGTTCTGAGACCTTCCCTTTAAAGTGATTGGTAATAATCACCTTAACGTTGGTTCTAAAACCTCCCCCTGACTGTGATTGGTCTTAAGCTCCTTCTGGTTTGTCCTGAGACCACCCCATGATCACCTCCACCATGGTTCTTCAACCCTTCCTTAACAGTGACTGGTCCTAATCACCTCCCCCGGCAGTGATTGGTTTGTTCGGAGACTTCCACCTGACAGTGATTGGTCTAATTGCCTCTTTATTTCTTCTGAGACCTTCCCTCCAACAGTCTTTGGTCCTAAACACTTCCTTGTTTGTTTGGAGACCTCCTCTGTCAGGCCCTACACGTTACTGTATAGTAATATAATTAATATAATATAATAGTATATAATTTACTACAATATTGATCCTTTATTGTATATTGTATGACCCATCGCATGAAGATCGGTTCTTCTTATTAAATCCAGACACTTTTGGATCTGACACATCTACGCCATGCCGTTTCATCTCAGGCAGCATTAGGAAGCTTCCTGGAGACAAAATGGTTTTCTTGGAAAAGATTCCTCCAAAATATCACCAGAAACTCATAAGAGCCCCTTTATTCCTGCTGTCGAGCAGCAAAGAGGAGGCTGCCACAAAGGGCTGAGTGTCCTTTTGATTCGGCTGCTCCTTGTTCAGAATGCGTGTGTATTAATAAAACATCTGCGGTGGTCGCGAAGAGAAAGCCACGTCCCGTCACCCACACGTGAAAATGCAGCGATGACCTTTACTCGGAGCAGCGGGCCTTCCTCGGCTGGACAGCCTGCCACACGGACGCGGAATACCTTAACATTCCCCAGCAAAGAGCTCTCAAAATACATTAGCATTCGCCTTCGAACAGCTGGCCTTAGCTTTATGCTTCAGGTCATTCAGCGGGACTTAAAGAACCTGTATTAAGATATTTAGGGAGTTCTTTTTTTAAATCATCATTTCTTTGTTGTACAAGAAGCTAATTTTGTATCTCTATTTCAGGCCCTATGTATTCCTTAACCCAGTGCGAATACACTATGTAAGGCATCTAAAACAAGATCCATTAATCCTAGTTAGGGATGAAATGCAGCTTTTGCAAACCCTAACATATCCCATCTTAAAAATCCATGGTTAAATTCACAGGGTCAGCTGTACTCCAGCACTCCTGGAGCAAGGAGGGTTAAGGCCCAAGAGTGCCATCTAAGCTAACAACTCTAACTACTACTACCGCCCCTATACTGCATATAGTGCTGCTTTGCCATCAGCAGCCGGAGCCTGAGAGAGCACAACTGGCTGTAGATGGTAGATGGCGCTCTCGCCCCTTATCACTCTTAAAGCACCGCTGGCCGGCACAGGCATCTGTTAGCTGGTACGGCGTAGCTGGGCACCCAGTGCTTTTGTCGGCTGCCCGGCGATGGAAAAGAGATGGTGGCTGACTTGACATGTATAGGCGGACCCTCTTAGTGTCTAGAACATTACTAGTTCTAGGGGGAGCTACGAATGTGTCAGTTAAATACAAAACAAAAAGGTTTACGAAGCCTGAAACACTTGCAGACCTGATCTGTCTCTCACAAGGCAATGCAGTGGTGGGACGTCTGGATTCCCCCTTTTTTAAAAGAAGAAGATCCACAGCAGCAAACAGTGGCACAGATCCGACTGTGTCCGACTGTGTCCGATTCGCTGTCCCAATTACTGACCGGTGCATTAAAGTGAAAATCTAATCCCTGTGCCTTTAAAAAAAGAAGACCGAAAGTGTTGTGGAGCAGCAAAAGGGTCCAGAGTAGGAGGTGAGGACACCGTTCCGCTGTCGGAGCAGGCTTTTAGAGCCGGCCGTCGCAGGGACTGATGTTTACATCCTGCGGTTTGTGCACTTTGAAAGGCAAATCATGTCGCCGGCCCGATACACAGCAGCAATGCCAATTTCCGGCTCCCTGTACTCAAATGCCCACACACACACACACTCACGCAGAGCTCATTTTACGAGGAACCAACTGTTTTGACCCTGGTGTGTTCCTGTCCCCGCGTGAAGGTCAACCAGAGTCCCGCAGCAGAAGAACAGAAACGCTGCGTTCAGGAAATCAGTCATGAATTACAGCGGACAGGATGTCTCCCGACGCGTCGATAGCCATTAGAATGCTGTTTATATGCAAATGGCCAATAAAGCGCGGGGCGGCGGTGGCGGGCCGTCCTTTGACTCCTTCGACAAAAAGCCGAAGGACAAAACAAACAGCCGCCGCCGTCGAGATCTGATAAACGCTTTTGTGGGCAAGCACTCGAAGGCCGGCGCGGTCAAACCTCCTGTGCTTATCAGACGGGCCTCTACATTAATCAGCTCATTTGCTGAATGATGTGAAGGGGGAAAAAGTGAGAACCATAAAACGACAGAGAGTGCACCATATCGCCCGCGGTTTTAATTGTTCTGAGAGCACCGAAGCATGTAAAAAACCAGGCCTCTAAAATCAGTCCAGAATCGTAAGGATGCCAAAGAACGCAGATACTGAGCATTACAAGTACTCGAGTGTTTAAATGGCAAGCAGTGACTTTGGTTGAGGTAAAAATGCTCAGATGGGGTGTTACTAGCCTATTTACCACCCTGTCATCGTATCTCAGAATGAAATGCACTGATCTTTCTTTTATGGTAAAAAAAAAACACGGCTAATTTTTGCTCTAATTAGCTGATTTACGGCACCGTATGTAGGCATAACACTATACCATTTATGGACAAAAGTATTGGGACACCTACACATTCCACCTACAGGAGCTTGTATGCCATCCCATTCTAGACCCATAGGCATTATTAATATGGAGCTGGTCCTCCTTTGCTCTAAGCTCTACCAGCAGCAGCAGGTCTGGAGCTCTGCTGCAGTTACTGAGTCAGTTGGAGGCTTTTCTGCACTCTGCTCTGAGCTCAGCACTCGGCCCTGACCCCACTCTGTAACTTTACGTGGTCTGACAGACACTCGGTGGACACTGAGCTGCTCTCTGTGAGCTGTTCCTCCTAAACTCTTCCACTGTTCAATAATAACACCGCTCACAGCTGATGGAGGAAGATCTAGGAGGGAGGAAACTTCACCAGCTGACATACAGAACCACGCTGGAGTTCAGTGAGCTCTTCAGAACCTCCCGTTCTTTCACTGATGTGTGTAAGAAAGGCAGACTGCAGGGCTAGGGTCTTTAGTCCTGTAAAATGTAACTGTATTATAAATTATTATTTAGTAACTATACTTTAGTGTAGTTCAGAACCCCACCAAATGACATTTCCGCGCCCTAGAGATTGTGAATGAAATCAATTACACCAAAATGGTAAAATTTTCTTGAGTCAAATATTTTATTATATTCTCTTTTTGTATTTGTGGCTACAGTCCATAAGCAAACCCCAGCTGACCGCCGATCTAAATCTGATACAGTCCTGCCATCGATAGGAATTATTCCCTGATCCGCATTACACGGTGTTATCAGTTGGCCTGTGACAATGTTATTAGCAGAAAATCCTACAGTCCAGCCACATCAGGATTAGCTGAAGCCTTGGCGTGCAGTAAAATTGCAGTTTATCGGCATAAAAAGAACCTTCACTGAATGGTTACAACAAATAAATCTGTTAGGACGGATGAGACGGAGAAACCCATTAGTGCTCTGTGCGGTTCAGTATGATCAGTAAATCACAAGGTATAAGTGCTCAGTATCGGCACATTACACTTCAACCTGCAGATGCACAGTCTGGTTTGCCTGGCTTTAGTCACAATGTAGGATCTGTTTATGCAAAGCAGTGTTATTGGAATGATCTAAACATCAGACTCTAAACATGAAACTCACTCAGCCCCTAAACATCAGCCCCTAAACATCAGACTCTAAACATGAAACTCACTCAGCCCCTAAACATCAGCCCCTAAACATCAGACTCTAAACATGAAACTCAGACCCTAAACATCAGCCCCTAAACATCAGACTCTAAACATGAAACTCAGACCCTAAACATGAAACTCACTCAGCTCCTAAACATCAGCCCCTAAACATCAGACCCTAAACATCAGACTCTAAACATGAAACTCACTCAGACTCTAAACATGAAACTCACTTAGCCCCTAAACATCAGACCCTAAACATCAGACTCTAAACATGAAACTCACTCAGACTCTAAACATGAAACTCACTTAGCCCCTAAACATCAGACCCTAAACATCAGACTCTAAACATGAAACTCACTCAGACTCTAAACATGAAACTCACTTAGCCCCTAAACATCAGAACCGAAACATCAGACTCTAAACATGAAACTCACTCAGCCCCTAAACATCAGCCCCTAAACATCAGCCCCTAAACATCAGACTCTAAACATGAAACTCACTCAGACCCTAAACATCAGACCCTAAACATGAAACTCACTCAGACCCTAAACATCAGACCCTAAACATGAAACTCACTCAGACCCTAAACATCAGACCCTAAACATGAAACTCACTCGGACCTTAAATATAAAAGTTAAATAATAATATAAATAAAAAATAAAATTAACTGGTATGTTGAATACTTTGTTAATAATTAATAAGACATTTTAAATAGTCCATCAATAATTTCTAATCATTACTGAATAAGTTATAATAGATACTGACAAATATGTAGTTGTTTTTGAGTAATATCTGGTAGTTACTGAATAGTTGGTTATGTATACTCTGAACAATATTTCAGAATTTACTGAAAACTTTGTAGTAGTTTCTAAATAATGTAAAAGTAGATCATTGTCCGATTTATTTTCTGATATTAGCAGATTACTTTACACTAATTTACATATTTTCAGACCAAGAATGATCCCTTTCCAACATACAGCACCAGTCCCTGGAAGGCAGATGGATTGTGAACATTTTGCGATGCTAATCCAACATCAGTGGATTTGGGTTGTGGAAAACGGAAAAGGTTCAGTCTCAGACTGACGGCGCGAGGTCTACTGAGAATGACACCTTTACCCGTTCTGTGGCTGATTATTTATTATTGGTTTGGTTGCACACGACAGCAGTAAGCCGCTAGGCCTGCAAGAGCGAATGCTAAAATTAGTCTAATTCTGATATCACCACCGACCCTCCCCCCCCCCCCCCCCCCCCTTCCACCCGCCCACCCCCAACACTGGGTTTTTGGCCGTTTTATGTGTAAGACTTCTTAAGGCACAACATAAAGCATCCTTAGGGACTGCTGAGGCGTGAAATAGAGTTTGCTCGGAGAAGGATTTAGCAGCGATTGAACAGGAATTCAATTGGACTGTCAAGATGGGGTGTAGTATAGATTTCATGCTGGTTCACCTCCATTTTAGTGCTTTAACTGCAGAAAAAAAACACACACACTGGCCTGAATGTAATCGCTGAGCAAATCTACTTTGCCGGCACTTCTCGCTGTATCTAATTTCACAGTTCTGAACGCCGAGTGTATGAATGCACTTTCATCAGTTCTTATCCATGAGTGGCGTATAATTCCCGGCCTTTTATTTATTTATTTATTTATTTATTTATTTATTTATTCTTCGAATCGAGTCCTGAGTAGACACTGCGCCCCCCCCATTTCCATAGATGTATCAGTTGCAGAGCCATTACTTAGGCAAGCCGTGCTGCAGTGACTTGAGTGACAGGCGTAGCTCATTACACCGGAGAACATGTGCTCCCTCAAGGAGCCTGTGGCGTCTGAACAGAGCAAACCCGCTGGAGCGGCATATTAGCAGACACGGGTTCGGGTGGGAAACAGTTGAGGGGCCAATGATGCGTTTTTCCTCGTCGCCGTCTTCTTCTTTTTCTGAAGTCAACCTGAAGTCAAATTTCGAATTTCGTTAGGTCACATCCTGGTTCTGCATACCTTGATCCTGGCTCTGGACTTTCTCCATAAGGCAGTGGCGCTTCGTCACACTGACCTGGACCTCCTGGACGCTTGAGACTGAGAAGTTGTGTTGTTTCTCTTTTCACTTTGAACTGCGGTTGTGAATTCTCAGATCTTTAGGGATCTGGAACCTATGGAGTTATCAGCCCACATATAGAGGCAAGCTTGAGACGGGGGGGGGGGGGGGGGGGGGGGGCGGCGTGTCCGGTCATCCTTCCCATCCCTCTCTGCTCTACCACAGCATTTAGCTGTTAGCGTAGCGCTCGCATGGGATCTTCACCCATCCGCTAAATTATAGAGGCGATGGCCAGTCGTGGCTCTCAAGCTTTGGCTCGGAGTCATAAATGGAGTCATGTTAGCTTTGTGACTGGTCAGAGGTACGCTGCACTTGGAGAGGAGAGTGATACTGGTGAAGATCTTCATAAGACATACTTTAAACATTTACACTGGGGGCCCTGAGGAGCCAGACTAGCTTAATTAGAGAGAGAACTCAGATTTAGGTTCCCAGGGGCTTGAACTCCAAAATGCATGTTGCTTTAAAGTCATGCTGCCGAAACTGACTAGTTCTAGCCATTGCCATAACTGACCCATACATACCTAAACAGGGTTGTATTTGGCCCAAAATCGTCTGCTATCTGGGTCGGCCCACTGAGTGTCGGTTAGGGCCTCCTTGGATCCTTTTAGTAGTTCAAAATAATCTTATTAGGAAGGTTCTCCCTTTGAGTCTTGGCTCCTCTCTCCAGCTCTTAGAGAATTTCTCCTTTTGTGGCTTGGTACCTTTCGAATGTCAGTTAGGGCCTCCAAAAGTTCAGAAACGGCCCTGCTAGCTCGATCCCACTGCTTTATAAGTGACAGAACCAATTTGGCCAAGTTACACTCTGGTGTTCGGAGTGTCCGACCTTGACGGAGATGTCCTCGCCGCCGCTGTTTTCAGTGCCTGAACAAATCACGCTCCGGGAGCATCACCAGTGCCTGTACTTTCTGCCTCGACAAGCACCAAGAACTGGAAGTCGCCCTCTTTCTCGTGACCTTCTTAAAGCCAGGCATAAGCATTTGAACAGTCCATTCAAGGGGGACTCACTCTGGGATAGCTGGCCTGGGATATTGGTTCTTTAAGAAGGTGCAAGCTCCCATGTTCCCCGTTGATTGTATGGTTTCTGTTGAGGCTAGTGGGCAGATTTCTCCGTCTTAGCCTGGCATGGCTGCAATTGGGCACTGATTTAACACCCAGCTCATGCCGGGCATGCTTCCAGACCTGCAAGAAAGTGATCTTCTTGCAGGGCCTCAAGGTTCTCTCGGTGGCTCTAGCTAAAGAAAAAAGCCAAGGGGACAGTGTCAACCTGGGGGATGTCGAGGCAGTTGGATTAAATAAGACATCAAATTGGTTTCAATTATCAAATCACTCCGAGGCCCTAACCCATCCTCCTGAACGAGTCCTGGACACTTGCTCCTGCCCTGTGGAGCTGTCTGAACACCTGTATGTGCTGCCCCCCTCCTGCTGCTATGCTTCACCAGGAGATTTTGATGAACAATCGACCATCACATACTCCCTGAACTCTTTCATGTCATGAGCTTCACGACAGCCGATCTCGGCATGAACCCCTGAACTGAACTGTTTCTGGGAGTCATAAACCTGCCTGACACCAATCGATCATCTTCCCCACATTCATCACAGATCTAGCGTTTATTATATTTATCAGACTGGAGGTTACTCTAATATTGAGGATTGGTTCATTATCCTGAATCCAATCTTCATACTTCATACAGCCACAGGAAAAGTTCCTCTTGGTTCCTCTCAGTTGTTCTTCATCATGCTCAATTTTAGTCTTGGTTTCTTTCAGTGGTTCTTTCTGTTCCTAGAGTGTTTTTCCTTTTGAGGCTGGGTTCCTTCCTGTGGTTTGTCCTGATGCTCTAAGGAGGGTTCTCTTTTTGAGCCTTGGATCCTTTTAGTAGTTCAAAATAATCTTATTAGGGAGGTTCTCCCTTTGAATCTAGGTTCCTCTCTCCAGCTCTTAGAGGATTTCTCCTTTTGTGGCTTGGTTCCTTTCAGTGGTTCCTCTCAGTGGTTCATCTCAGTGGTTCCTTTCAGTGGTTCCTCTCAGTGGTTCCTTTTCACACTCTTATAGAATTTCTCTTTTTGTGGCTTGGTTCCTTTCAGTGGTTCCTCTCAGTGGTTCCTCTCAGTGGTTCCTCCTCAAGCTCTCAGAGTTTACATACTTTTAGAATTCCTTGTTGTGATTACGGGTTCACACCTGCCCCCACAGAACAAAAATATTGATTTGCTGAGCAGGACGATAGTTGGGTGTGAAATCTCTCTCATTTATAGCTCCCAGCTACTGTTATCCGACCTACTGAGCATGTCATTCCTTATCCTATAATTTATCTTGCTAACTAACTTATCAGTGATTAATTATTTACTGGTCAGGGCTCTGAATATCCACGAACCAATTAAGGCCCGAAACGGTCCCTGAGCATTCGACAGGCGCTCTACAGACCTTGACTCCCAATTTACTGTGGGCTTTGGTTGAGAGCAGAGGATTTAGTCTCACTGTAAGTCTCCTGCGCTGGGATTAGAGGCACTTAATGCTCTATCCTCCTGGTGGCTCTGTTCAATTCTGTGGCTACTGTTGCAGATGAGAACTGGGAAGAGGAGAAGAGCCTATTGCTTTCTCTTGCAGGGTCACTAATGAGTCCTCAGGGAGTCCTGAGTGAGTCCTGACTCGCACGTCAGCGGAAAAGGCCTGTTATGGCGACAATTTCCCATAACTCCTGGGCAAGATAGTAACGCAATAAGACCGAGGTCCCACTGGAACTGTACGTGAAGGTGTGTGCCCCCCCTGCCCTCCCTTCAACGCACATTTCAATGAAACACTGAGGAATCTGCTGGTCATTATTTGCCCCTGCCACTCCTGTCAGTCTGCTGAGAGACTGGAAGGGAGGCGTCACTGGGGTTTGACAAGCGTTTCCTAAAATCTAGAAACTACTGATGCAGGCTGCCATTAAGCACAGATATATTTGGTGAGTGTCTCTGAGTGTGCATGCTAGAGCCAGTTAGAGCCTCAGAATTCTGACAGTGAAAGTCAACAGCATTGTTTTAGGACCACCCCAGGGACAAGAAGCCCTGGGACCTCATCCATTTCCATCAGTAGAAGGTTACTGTTGATACTGCTGAGGCATCTACATAACAGACGCTTTCCCAGATAACAAGCCAATGTGGGGACTACAGATACATAGATGCCCACCAGGGTCAGTGATAGGACCAGGAGGGGTGTAACATAGGTCCCATCTGGGACATGGGGACTGCAGATGGGACTTTTTTGGATTTGGGAAGCACAACAGAGTCCCAGTAACAACCTGAAACCCACCTAGCCACCTGGGAAAAGCCTGACCCGGTACATGATGCTGCTCTCCTGAAGGTTTCTAAGGACCTCCTAGACTTGATCAATTATGGAAGTCCACCTTCTGGTCGTTTAGAAAGGAGCCACAATCTCGCTAGTGCCATTCACCGAATCTTAAGGAGGCACTTAAGTGGAACGAAGCTCTCCTTTCCTGGGCCCTTGCCAGGGAAGAGCAGAGCCCACCTACTCCCATCCTGGCATGTACACGTGTTGTCTGCAGTCCTCATCATTACCGGGCACTTGTTTCGGGAAGATGTCTGCAGCTGCTCTGTTGACAGGCTACATTTGACACATGAAGCTTCGGGTGCTTCAGAGTCATTAAATTTTCAGTCAGAGCATAACGACGGTGTAGTCTACATTTGTCGTTTCTTTCCTGGCTTCGGCACAGGCCTCCCCAGAGCTGACCCACAGCTAGTCTTCGCAGACCAGGGCCTGCCGTGGAACCTCCGGGTGTCGCAAGGCGCAATCCATTAGTCAGCCTCAGATTTCCCGAGACAGCCGAGCTTGCATCATCACTGTGGCTGGAATGGAAGCTAATGAATAAACAAGTATTTCTCGAAACAACTGCAGAACTGCCAGTTCTCCGTTTACCGAAGAAAGAGCGACTCCGTCTTCAAATGTCCCTTCCGTCATCCCCATGTTCCTTCTTCTTTCTCCTAAAAAGGAGCTGCACTGGAGTTCCAGACTGACCGAAGGCCGAAAACAATGCCCTTAAGCCACTGGTGCTCCAGCTACCAAGTTTTATAACATGGTATTTCGGGTCACGGCTGCTTTAACGAGCGTGGATGAGCCAGATCAACACCTTGGACGACTCCTCCAGGGCTCCGAAGGAAGCTTAAGGCTCTGAGATGAGGAATAAGCGGAAAGCGTTACAATAATCCTCTTATCTGTAATACGTCGGGCCCCCACCGCCACATCTACTCCTCCCTTCGCCTTCTTTTTGTGCAAAGGGTTTCAGCGAGTTCTTAGTTCCTGCAAACAAGGAGCTTTAGCTGGCTGTTGACCTGCTGCCGTTTCAGCCCTTCTAATGAGCCTCCATCTGGAGCTTTACTGTCCACTCTAGTCTCGTGGAGGCTTCACAGTCCGGTCATCTAGGAACCAGGCATGGACTGCTGAATGTCAAGTCAAGTCTTGTGTCCCAGAGGACTGCTGTGGACAAGGGTGGAAGATGTCTTGAATGAACCCTTTTTCCACTGAGGATCTTTAAGGCGTTCCTCAAGACAGATTTGACCTTCTAAAGGTTTGACTTGCGCTGAAATCCTACTGTAAGGACATGCGCTACATATAGTGACACACTTACCACTCTCCCAGTGCTAGTCCTCCCCAATACTCCTCCTCGTGTACAAATTAGCCGGAGCTCTGTCTGATCCGGTTCTGCCGCCGTCTCTTGCTGCCGTGTAATTACCTGGTGGCACCCGAGGCAGAGTGTCAGAGTGGGGCATAATTGGGAATCCTGCCGCCCCCTTCAGCTGAAGCCCATGCATTATAAATGACACCTGTCGCCCCGGTGCTTCATGATACGTGGCCGACACTGCTGCCGGTGATCAATCTGGCCAGTGGCGGTCTGCGGACTGGTAAGCAAAGCTTCTGAAAGCGGCAGGAGGGTGCAGCGGGAGACCACACAGCGCTAGTCGCTCATTCCCAGACACTGTGAGGTGCAGGACCCTCCTGCAACGCTTTGGATCATCACATATTATTATAGCGGATGAAATTGCTAGTTGAGCTAAAGGCCTGATCTGTAATTATCTATATGCATGAGCAGCTCACACATCTGTCAGGCTCATAATACCGCTAGCAATTAAGGCAGCGCGTAAGTGTCAACAGCTTAATGTGATCTGTCATGTCAGATTTCCTCAGGGACGTGCCGGAAATCAGCCGTGACTTGATTGGGAGATTGTCACCGCCTCCGAGCACGTGAAGGGGATGGTGATTTCCACGCGGCCGTGAACGCGGCATCCGGTCCTCTGGGAATCCAGCATCCAGTTTGAGGTGCGGCGAATAAGAAAGCCCCGAAGATTTAAAAGCTATCAGCCGTACACAAACATTCAAATGAACGTTAATGATGTGAGCGGTATGCTGAACATATGAAGCAGGTCAGAGCCGTACGTAGCCGGTGATACCGCAGGATTTACGGCCTCGCATTAGCACGGCAGGATTTCCCCAGAGAGTCCACTCATTAAGTCCCACTTCATCTCCGAGAAGAGCTGTCCTGCATGGAGAACAGGCCTGTTTCAGAGGCCTACTCAGCCTCACCCGTAAAGGCGTTCCTGGAAAACGTGATGCGGATGCGGCCCGACGCAGGACCAGCGCGGGGCATTTCACTCGAGCCCTCGCCGAGGTTAATGTACTGTTACACTAATGAGTGCAATTTATAGTAATTAGGGTGGAATGAATTAGTCATGAGAGGAGAACATTTATAGAAAGATGTTTGGCAGGACCTCCAGGGCGAGCATACTTGACCAAATTCCTGTAAAGCAGACTACAGTATATCCATTTATTTGCCACTTTATTAGAAACCCCACCCTTGTAATTCCACATTGCTTATAAAGTGGCCAGTGAGTGGAAGGCACAAGGTAGAGGCTACTAATAAAGTGGCCAGTGAGTGGAAGCACAAGGTAGGGGTTTCTAATAAAGTGGCCAGTGAGCGGAAGGCACAAGGTAGGGGTTTCTAATAAAGTGGCCAGTGAGTGCAAGCACAAGGTAGGGGTTTCTAATAAAGTGGCCAGAGAGAAAGCACAAGCTAGGTGTTTCTAATAAAGTGGCCAGTTAAGGCACAAGGTAGGTGACCAGTAAGCGGAGTTTCACCTAAACTCTAGAAATATCTTCTTACAGCTGACGCAGACTGATAAAGCACAAATACAGCAGACGAGACTGAGTTTAGGTTTTTGTTTGAAGAAATAAAAAATTAATTGCCCCCCACCCCCCACCCCCAGCTTCTGTGTCCCAACTCACGCCATTGTGTAAATTCTGTACTTCGGCGGCAATAATCAGTGTGGGGGATACGAGACCCAGGGCCTATTTATATTCCTGTGGGCTGCACTTTTGTAAGATGAATTACAATCATGTCCCTCCTATTTTCCTCCGCCATGAGATCATGAGAAACAAGACAGCAAAGCAAATTAGACTGTGTACACACGGGGGAAGCGGCAGATGCCAAAGCGTCACTCCTGTTGTATCGCAACAAAAGGCCCCGTCCTCTTTATGCGCGGTGTCATCTCAACGCAATCTATACAAGGAAGCGGCGGCGAGATGATTTCCCCCCAGTCTGCTTAAAAGGGGTGGAAAAACAGGACCACTCTTATTGATACTTTGACTTTCAGAGTGATGTGCAGGCTCCGAGTGTCTGGAGACACGCCGCACTTTCTGGAGCTTTATTGCATTGTGCACAATGAGCATCGCTGTTGTTATCTGGTATATTTGTGTCTGGAATGTTGGACCTGAGAGATGTGCTGGTACACAGCTCTTTGATTGTTGGATGCACCGTTTCCACATACGAACCAATCAACCTCTGATTTTAGATGGTAGAACAATGGCCCCTGGTTCAGATGTAGGGTGTTCCTAATGAAATGGCCAGTGAGTGTATAGATAAAATATGTATTCCTAATAAAGTGGCCACTGTGTGGAAGTACAATGCGGGTGTTCCTAATTAAGTGCACATGTCAGAAAGATATGAGTACACTACCAATAATGTCCTAGCAACCACCTGGCACAACATAGCAACCACTGGGATCACCCTACTAACACCCTAGCGGTTGGTGTTTCCAATAAAGTCGCCAAGTAGTAGAAGCACAAGCTAGGCGTTTCTAATAAAGTCCACCTTATGCTGGCAGTAATATCTTAGCAACCACCTAGCACAACATAGCAACCACCTGAGAAACTATAGTAAACACCTGGGTCACCACAGTAACCCCCTATATAATATATATATATAAATAATAAAGTGAGTGGAAGCACAATGTAGGGGTTTCTAATAAAGTGGCCAGTGAGTGGAAGCACAAGGTAGGGGTTTCTAATAAAGCGGCCAGTGAGTGGAAGCACAAGGTAGGGGTTTCTAATAAAGCGGCCAGTGAGTGGAAGCACAAGGTAGGGGTTTCTAATAAAGCGGCCAGTGAGTGGAAGCACAAGGTAGGGGTTTCTAATAAAGCGGCCAGTGAGTGGAAGCACAAGGTAGGGGTTTCTAATAAAGCGGCCAGTGAGTGGAAGCACAAGGTAGGGGTTTCTAATAAAGCGGCCAGTGAGTGGAAGCACAAGGTAGGGGTTTCTAATAAAGCGGCCAGTGAGTGGAAGCACAAGGTAGGGGTTTCTAATAAAGTGGCCAGTGAGTGGAAGCACAATGTAGGGGTTTCTAATAAAGTGGCCAGTGAGTGGAAGCACAAGGTAGGTGTTTCTAATAAAGTGGCCAGTGAGTGGAAGCACAAGGTAGGTGTTTCTAATAAAGCGGCCAGTGAGTGGAAGCACAAGGTAGGGGTTTCTAATAAAGTGGCCAGTGAGTGGAAGCACAAGGTAGGGGTTTCTAATAAAGCGGCCAGTGAGTGGAAGCACAAGGTAGGGGTTTCTAATAAAGTGGCCAGTGAGTGGAAGCACAAGGTAGGGGTTTCTAATAAAGCGGCCAGTGAGTGGAAGCACAAGGTAGGGGTTTCTAATAAAGCGGCCAGTGAGTGGAAGCACAAGGTAGGGGTTTCTAATAAAACGGCCAGTGAGAAAAAATCTGCCCATAGTGGATAGATGCAGGCGTCATGGGTCACACAGAAAAGTGACTGAAGCAGCCAGCTTCATGTTCTCAGGACACGGAGGAGTTGGAGGTTAAGGACAGGAGGACAGAAGGACAGAGGGACAGAGGGACAGAAGGTTGACAGGGGTTCGCTCTCAGACACTGGTGAGAAACAGTTTAGCGCAGAATTTGCCTGATGGGTAAAGAACGCTTAGTTCTGCTCATTAATTCGGGTTTTGTTGATTCTTTCTTTCGTTGATGTCTGAAGATGTCGTCTGAGTCAAGGTCATCCTTTCTGGAGCTCGTCCTTTATGACAACTGAATTAAGCCAATTATCCCAACGCTGTTCCGCTCTCTCGGCCCATCCTGAAAGGTAGGGCAAATTACGTCGCCTCTGTGGAACCCAGCCATAGATTTTTCTGTCAGTCGGAAGAATAGAAGGTGCCATCGTGACTCAGGCAGGGCCCGCCGTGTCTCGTCCTTCCTGACACTTAATTTTGCAGATTCTTCTTCTCGGATGAACGTTTGGAGGCCTCCAGAGATTACAACAACCGCCAATTACCTTCCATACGCCGTAAATAGGTCTCGTTCCTCCTTCTCACTTTAACAGACTGCGCAGTTGAGGGATGGAGATGACAGGTGAACCGAAAGAGACTGGGCTGGGTAGTGTGGTGCAGCTTGCTAGAATGACGTGAGTGGCTGTGAAGAAAGCCAAGGACGGGCTGCGGCTCCTCAGCGAGCGGAGAGAGTTGTTAGGAACAGTAGCGGGTTTCGAGAAAGCTGCAAATTGAAATGGTGCCTGTGAAGGTTTTCATTTCGAAACCTTGAATGCCAAGGCCCATTATTTCACAATGCAAAATCAGCCTGTACACCGGGCACCAAGAACCGCTCCTTTGTGGGATTCTGAGATTCGCTCTGCAAATTTCATCATGGTTGCAGCCAGTTGCACCTTTATTGTTTACGAATAAGAAACAGGTATGATATTCCGTAAGCTACTCGACGAAGAAACTGGTGTCAAACAATAGAGTGGGCCTTAACAAGCAGCAAAGACTAAACACCACCAGGATCCGGTTCATACAAGTTCCTGATTCGTTAATTCGTCAATTAGCAGCATGATAGATGATGAAGACTGGGACCTTTCTAATAACCATATGGAGAAAATAAGTGGCCTTAAACTGTATATAAGCTCCCCAGACAAAAGAATGAGTTACCTTGTGTGTTGTAGTAGGTTGTAGTAACCTCAGGCTCCTGCAGATGGCGCTGCACATGAATAGCCTGCCTATAAATACATTCTCGGCATTCTTGAGCAGACACTGCAGCTCCCTGCAGAGGCTGGGATTTCTGCCACTGCTGGTAGACCCGTATGACCGTAAGCGCCCATACACCTGCAGATTCAGCCACTTCCTTCACACTATGGTCTTTGGCCAAGCCCAAATGCAGTCACTCCTTTTTGTCATTCATTACAAAACATCTGCTGCCGTCATAGCCCGATCACCCTCGTGCAGCGCCATCTGCAGGAGCCTGAAGGTACGACCACCTTAAACTAATTCTGACTCCCCCCTGCTGTTCTTCCTTCAAAGGAAAATCCGACATAGTCAAAACAGAGCCGGAAAACGGGCCAATTCCAAAACCCCAAAACTGTTACATCACAGTCTCACTGTATTTTACATAAACCCCGCCCACTAGCAAAACCCATATAGGCTACGGGTATCTGCTTACAATGGCATCTGTCAGTCAGTAAGTCAGTAAGTTGATGGGCAAGCATAAGAATCTGAGCCACCAAACTGGGTCAGAGCATCTCCAAAACATCAGGCAGGTCATCAGGGGGGTTTCTTCTGGTATGCAGTGGTCAGTACTTACCAAAAGTGCTCCAAGAAAGGAAGGACAACCGGTGAACCGGCGACTGGGTTATGGCCAACCGTGGATCATTCATGCTCATGGAGGGCCTACCTCACAACTCACAGGACTTAACGTCTTGGCGTTCCAGATACCACAGGACACTCTTGAGCTCTTGTGGAGTCAGGTCTGTTTTTGCAATATTAGGCAGGTGGTTTTAATGTCACGTCGCCTGCACAGATATATGTTGGGTGATTGTCCTTCCTTGAGCCACAAATATCTGGAACTAGGGACCCGAAACCGGTGCTAAACCCTTTATAAGACCTTTGTTTGTCTTTGCCACTGAACTCATAAAAAAAAAAAACAACAACCACCCACGGCTCCCTGGGCTCAACCCGCCCAGACATCCTCCATCTCACTCAATCAGCAGACTCCAGATACATTCTAAGAAAAGCCAGCAGCAGCTCTGAGCCATTAGCTGAGTCACAACAAGTGCATCACAGGTCAGCCTGCGTTGAGCACTTTTCTGCTGGAACAGGACCCAGCGCATTAGGCAGGTAAACAACTCTGGCCCTGCAGGGTAAGTGGGCAGTTCAGGAGGGAAGCAGTTTATTGAGACTAAGAGATCCAGTGCAATGAACCTCCTCTGTGTTGACAAACAGGCGAATCAAGACCTCGTGGACGTATCTGGAGCTCGTATCTGGAGCTTCCTTCCTGTAACATCTTTTCATTGCCAGCTCAAGCTGGTCAAGGTGGTCAAGCTGGTTGACCAGCTTAGCCCTTGGCCAGTATAAGGTATAGTAAGTATAGTCTTGTTAGAGCTTGATGGTTTAGCCACAAGCATGATCAACCTGACCAAGCAAGAGCACCAGTATGACCAAGCTTGACCATGCTGGGTGAAAAGCATGACTAAGCTGGTCAATCAAGCATGTTTTAGTTGACTGACCAGCATGACCAAGCTGGTCGACCAGCATAACCAGCAAGACTAAGCTGGCTTACCAAAAAGACCAGAAAGACCAAGCTGGTCACCCAGTATGGCCAGCATGTCTAAGCTGGTCGACTAGCATCACAAGCAAGACCAGCAACACCAAGCTGGTCAATCAGATTCACCAACATGACCAGCATGACTAAGCTGGTCGACCAGAATCACCAGCAAGACTAAGCTGGCTTACCAAAAAGACCAGTAAGACCAGGCTGGTCGCCCAGTATGGCCAGCATGTCTAAGCTGGTCGACTAGCATCACAAGCTGGTTGACCTGCATGATCAGCAAGACCAGTAACACCAAGCTGGTCGACCAGATTCACCAACATGACCAGCATGACCAAGCTGGTCGACCAGAATCACCAATAGACCAGCATGACCAGCTTGACCAAGCTTGACCAAAATCAAATGCAGCATTCACCATGCTGGCAATGCTGATACCCAATAGCGATACACAGCATCATTGCTGGGTTAGGCTGGCATGGTAACGTTGCTAACAGTGCAATAGTGATAAAAAACATGCCAGTAGAGATGCTAGGTCGAGACTGGCAGCTGCCACGGTAGCGATGATAATGGCAATGAAAATACGGCGGTAGCAATGCTGGACGAGGCTGGCGGCCGGCACAACGCTTTAGCTGCGGTAGCGATGTCGTAATGCTATCGCGGCAGCACAGATACTGGTTAGCTTTGTAGCTAAATGTAGTCCTCGGACCATCTACCAGAAAATGTCTTATGTAGGCAACCAAGCGGCAGGGTGAATGCATGGTCCATCCGTCAGCCAGTCTATAAGCGAAACTGCCTCTCCTAGGCCGGCCTGCTAGGGCAAATTACGTATCGCCCTACATATTTTGAAGAAAGGCTGGAAAAATATTGTGAATCTTGAAAGAGAAAAGCTCCTACAGTGTCTTTTACCTGTCAGCACACGCTAACGCATTACTCTAGTGCTGTTTTGGTGTTCCAGCTTGCGCTGAAGTGCCATATTGGATTTTATTATCCAAACAAAGCACTCCATCTGTTTCAATCAAATTCTGGGCCGGGTGAAGTGCGTTTAAAACCAGGGGTTAACATCTACAGCAGGCCTCGACGTAGGAGTGCTAAAAGCCTTAATTAGTTAGTGAAGTTGCAGTGTGTGTTTTATCATGCGCTGAACAGGCTTTCGCAGTTGGCCTAAGGGCATGAGGGCAAGGAACTCTATCAAAAAAATGCAGCAAGCGCCTGTTCTTGACCAAGATTACAGGTGTTTGTGTGGTGGTGCATTATTAGAAGCAGCATATAATCATACCTGGTCCATCTGCTGTGCAGTAGCAGCTTGGTATGTGGACAGAACTGAGCTGAAATCAGTGGTAAAATGAGCTAAAATGTGATGCACCTTCACCCAAACAGCGTCGGGAAAACCGAACCTGGGCGCCGTGCACCCTGGCCACCTCTATAGGAAGACTAGCAGCATTGTGCACAATGAGACCCAGCCCATCCTGGACCTCAGCCATTGAGGTGGTGATGAGAGTCCTTGGCTGCTGAATGGGGAAATTCTTGAGTCGGGCTGAATGGATGATGACAAGAGTGGAATATTCCGTCAGAGGGTTCTGAGTCTCTTTCATACGATCGGCATGGGAATGTGAGTTATTTTGGACTGAATGATGTATGATTTATGTGCAGATCACCGGATTCCGCTCGGTCGGACGGGGCCTAACAGCTGAGACGTGGAGCGTGCAGATTGTCAGCGGTAGTACGTTAGTTTGCAGCCCCATTTTTGATGCCCATTGAATCAGCAGTCAGTGGCTGTTAGCGCATTCATTTCTTTGTGACAAGCTCCATGTCAAGGTTTTCGCTGATCGCTACTGTCGCTATGGAGATTAAAGACAGACCTGTATCATGGAAAACATGGAAAGTGCGAGTGCTCAGTGTTGTACTAAAGGTTTTTCCTGAGGTCTGTACAGTTCCTCTGTGTCTGTACAGCTGTTCGCAGCTATGGGATGGGATGGGATGGGACGTCCCACAGCAGCTTAGTTCCTCCCATTCATGCTGAGGTAACAAGGAGTGTATCAGGCTGGACTGAATGGTCAGCCACCTTGTATGTTCTAAGATCAACCCCTGACTGTGCTTGGTTCTAATCTCCACCTTGTTCGTTCTGAGAGCACTCCCTGACTGTGATTGGTTCTGATCTCCACCTTTGTTATTCTGAGAGCACTCCCTGACTGTGATTGGTTCTGATCTCCACCTTTGTTATTCTGAGAGCACTCCCTGACTGTGATTGGTTCTAATCTCAACCTTTTTTATTCTGAGACCTCCCTCTGACTGTGATTGGTTCTAATCTCCACCTGCTTTGTTCTAAGACCTCCCCCCCCTGACTGTGATTGGTTCTAATCTCCACCTTGTTTGTTCTGAGAGCACTCCCTGACTGTGATGAGTTCTAATCTCCACAAGCATTGTTCTAAGACCTCCCCCCCGACTGTGATTGGTTCTAATCTCCACCTTGCTTGTTCTGAGACATCACCCTGACTGCGATTGGTCCTGAATACCTCCTCATTTGTTCTGAGACCTCCCCTGACTGTAATTGGTTCTAATCGTCACCGCATTTGTTCTGAGACCTCCCCCTGACTGTGATTGGTTCTAATCATCACCGCATTTGTTCTGAGACTTCCCCCTGACTGTGATTGGTTCTAATCATCACCACATTTGTTCTGAGACCTCCCCCTGACTGTGATTGGTTCTAATCATCACCGCATTTGTTCTGAGACTTCCCCCTGACTGTGATTGGTTCTAATCATCACCGCATTTGTTCTGAGACCTCCCCCTGACTGTGATTGGTTCTAATCATGTTTACTTGGTGCTTTTGGCCAAAGTTTAATTTCATTTGATTGCGTAGACGACTAAAATACACATATCAGGTTCTGAAGGATTTAGTAACCTGAACTATTCAGAGTAAACGTCAGTGGTATCTCTGCTTGGTACGCTGCCAAGCTGATTCAAAGATGAAGAAGCAATATTCCTCCACAAAGCCTTCAACGTTCTGATTTGCGGCGCTCTTAGATAACGGCTAAGCACTGAGGAGGCACGCAATTTGCACGAGCGAATTCCTTGAGCCTGTTGCCTAAGCTCCTTTCTTTTCTTTTTTTTAAAGTTTAATTCTCCAATCGTTAGTAATGTCTTTTGAATTTCTAATCAAGAGCTTTATACATCTTGGATAATCCTTTATCCAAGATTTAAGCCCTTGTTTCTGGTCTTTGTCCCAGCCCATCTTAAAATCTAATGCTTGCCACTGCAAATAGGCTTGGCATTGAAAGAAATAATTAATGCAGGAATGCGTTGTAGAGGAACATTCGCAGATGAGAGGGAGCGGTAATAAGAGCAATAAGCAGCAAACACACGCCTCTGGAAAGCCCACCAGTGAGCGTTCACCTGTGCAGTTGATATTAGATTAGTATGTGAAGTGCTCTTCTTGTCTGCAAGACCATTCTCATGGAGTGGAATTAAGAGGCCACGGTAAATCTGCCTGACTTTACCATACCTGGTAAAAGCAGTAAACCCTTTATTAATCTTCTACTTGAAGAACAGCCCTGTGGAGGACATAATGCAGCAGTGCTGGGGTTCGCTTGTTTCAGAGAGGAAAGGTCACTGCAAAAAATACACGCCAAAAAGATACTCGCCATCAGCAGCCGGAGGCAGAGAGAGCACAACTGGCCAGTTCTCTCCACTCATCAATCTTAAAATGATGTTGGCCAGTTGGCCTTTTAGATGTTGGGGTGCGGCGATTGGTCCGGATTGCTGCCTTGTTTGTTCTGAGACCTCCCCCTGATTGCGATTGGTTCTAATCATCACCTCCTTCGATTTCTCTGACTGTGATTGGTCCGGATTACCAATTTCTGGTAGACCACCCCCTGACTGTGGCTGTAATCTCCACCTTGTTTATTTTGAGACCTCCCTCTGACTGCGATTGGTTCTAATCTCCACCTTGTTTATTCTAAGACCTCCCTCTGACTACAACTGGTTCTAAGCTCCACTTTGTTTATTTTGAGACCTCCCTCTGACTGTGATTGGTTCTAATCTCCACCTTGTTTATTTTGAGACCTCTCCCTGACTGCGATTGGTTCTAATCATCACCTCCTTTGATTTCTCTGACTGTGATTGGTCCGGATTACCAATTTCTGGTAGACCACCCCCTGACTGTGGCTGTAATCTCCACCTTGTTTATTTTGAGACCTCCCTCTGACTGTGATTGGTTCTAATCTCCACCTTGTTTATTTTGAGACCTCCATCTGACTGTGATTGGTTCTAATCTCCACCTTGTTTATTCTAAGACCTCCCTCTGACTATGATTGGTTCTAATCTCCACCTTGTTTATTTTAAGACCTCCCTCTGACTGTTATTGGTTCTAATCTCCGTCTTGTTTATTCTGAGACCTCCCTCTGACTGTGACTGGTTCTAATCCCTACTCTGCTTGTTCTGAGACCTTTGTAGCACATTTATTCTTAAGGGTTGGAAAGCGATGTGGGGGTTCCATTCCAACTGACAGCTTGCAAAATAATGATCGACACACTTCTCAGCCAATCACAATCTCCTAAGCGCTACTTCTTTTGTAGAGTGTAGGAAAAACCTTGTCTCCACTATCACTCCACTCTTGGCTCAGCATCTAAACATGGGTTTCCATCCTGCTGGTTTACTAGCTTAGCTCTTGACCAGCATGCCCTGCTAAAAAAATCCAGCTAAAGACCAGCTTTTGTTGCTAGCTGGTTTTAGATGGTCTAAGCTGGTCTTTGATGGTCAAAACATACCCCATGCTGGTAAACCAGGTGGTCAACCAGTTCTTGACCAGCATAGTGTAGGTTTCATTTAATTTTGGTCATGCTGGTTGACCAGCGTGATCATCCCAGTCAACCATCTTGGTGATGCTGATCATGCTGCTTGGTCAAGACTGGTTATACTGGTTATTTAGCTTGGTCAGGCAGGTCATGCTGGTAGACTAGTAAGATTAGCTTCACGACCAGTTTGGTCAAGTTCTCACGAAGACAGAGCAGCTAAACCATCTAACTCAAATGAAAACGTACACTCTACTAGCTAAGCTAGTCAACCAGTTTAATCAGCTGGTTTACCAACATAAAGCAGCTCTTAACTTGATGACCAATTTTTCAACCAGCTTGACCATCAAGGACCAGTTTAGACCATCTGAACATCATCATTGTTCACATGGACCTTTTGGTCTTATAGCGTAGGGAAGTTTGACTGGCTGTGGGAGGTGGGAGGTGTCCGATCTCTTTCAAATGGACAATTGAGATTGAGGGAATACCTCCTGAATCTAAGTTCTAAAGCTGTTCTGGTGGCTCAGTGTGCCGTGCTGAATGTGAGTGTGACGAATTTTAAACGGAATGGGTGAAAGGTAACAGGGTTTCTGGTGGGTGAGATTGGAGGCTTTACATTTTCAGTCACGTTGGTGGGACGCGATCAGGTGACTGATGGACTGTTAATGGAATTTGGGTTACAGCCCACCGGTCTGAAACAAGTTTACACTGAGAATCACACAAGTGCTCCTGTCAGAGCAGATCACGGTGAATGCACTTCAGCCAGAGAAGAAGAGGAAGAGCAGCAGGTGAAGCTCGTCTGAAAGCCGACAACAACGACGCTGACAGCGCTGAGGAGAAATCAATGCTATTTTCATTCAGTCTACAATTTTATTCCTGCAGATCGGGCCCTCGGGGCTCGCCCATCTCGGCTGGTCCTGAGTCAGCTAGAGGGCAGGAGAATGCTGAGCAGTCTCCATCCTGCCCAAGCGCTGCTCTCTGCTCTCTAATCTCTGCTCTCGCACGTCTTACTGACCCTTCGTTCTTGTTCGTGGAGGACCTGCTCACACAAGATTCACCGTAATCAACGTAACAGAGGGGCTTTTAGGACCCGAGCATCAAAAACAGGCAGTAGATGGGCTGTTGCTATGTGGTTACTAGGGTGAAACAAAAAGAGTGTTTTTGCTAAGTGGCTGCTGTGGTATCCCAAGTGGTTGCTGCATTGTTGCTATGCAGTTGCCATGTTATTCCAGGGTGTTGCTAAGCAGTTGGTATCGGTATTGTAATGGCATTTCAGGTGGTTACTGAGATGTCCCAGGCGGTTGCGAAGTGGTGCTATGGTGTTACTAAGGTATACTAGACATGTTGCTAGGGTGGTTGCAAAATGGGTGCTGTTGTGTTGTGTGACTATGGTAATTTAATTTTCAAGTGGTTGCTACGTGTTGCTAAATGAGTCATAAGGTTTTGCTAAGATGTTTCTTGGTTCCTAGGTGGTTGTTCAGGTATACTGGGCAGTTGCTAATGTGGTTAAAATGTTACAGGTGGTTGTTAAGGTGGATCATATGGTGTTGCTAAAGTGTTAGGGGTTACTAGAGTAATTGTTATGGAATTTTATTTTGTTGCTTAGGTGTCCCAGGTGGTTTCTAAGGTGTTGCTAAATGGGTCATATGGTGTCACTAAGATGTTTCTTGGTGGTTGCTAGTGTTGCTAAGGTGTTTGTAGGTGTGGATGATATGGTATTACAGGAGGGGTTGCTAAAGTGTTGCTAAGGTGTTTCTTGGTGGTTACTGGGGTGTTTGCTACGGCATTTAGGTGCCCCAGGTTGCTGCTAAGACATAAATGGCCAAATGAGTTATATTGTGTTGCCAAGGTGTTTCATGGTGGTTTCTGAGGCGTCCCAGGTGGTTGCTGTGGCAGTTGCTATGGGATTTCAAGTGGTTCCTATGGTGTCTGAGGTGGTTGCTTGCCAAGTGGCCACTGTGGTCAGTAAAATCATTGTTTACGTGCCAGAATCTCACAATCTGCAGCTGGAACGGTGTCAATATCTCGAAGACTGCCGGTGCGAGTGAGATCCCATTGCTTGGCAACGCACAGCCATAATTACTTTTGGCTAAATGGGAGAAATGTTCCTGACATTTAGGAATACAGGTTTCTTTTTTCCTGTTTTAATGAACTGAGCAGTTCCTGCTGCCTGAGTGTTTACGACTTTGCTTCTCAGACAATCAAATACGTAATTAAACAAGCTAATTGGAACTAACTGTAAGCGATGCTTCTTGGGTGAGAGGCAGCAGAGCCCTTACTAGGCCTGAGAGCCTGAGTCAAGCTACAGAGCAGTAATATATATTAATAAATGGAAAAAGAAGTGGCGCTGAGCCTCAATATAGACTCCCAGGAGTACAGAACCTTCCGTGCTCAGCCAAATACTGCTGCCTAAAGGATTGACTCAAAAAGTTTTCCAGAAGTTTTACACAGAACCAGGCGTTCTTTTTATTTCTGTGGCTCTACCTGAAGAAGATAAAGCACCAAAACTTTAGTGCATGGCAAGACCTGTCGCTGGAAAGCCCACTCCCTGCCTGAAATGTTTGTGCTGTTGCTTTTTGGAGCTCATTTCAGCACATTGTGTCTTCTGCTGGAACAGAGGGGTTTAATAACAGGTCTGATTCTGTTGCCTACCAGAAGGCACTCGAATACTTCTGGGAGGAGAATTTCATTAGGCCTCCTAAACTACACGGTATTCAGGAGGGATATGTTCTATTAAAATGGAAATTCGGGACAGGAATAGGCTCAATCCATGTCCGGAACACTGGATCTATATATGGGAAGTAGAGTTTGCGATATCTGAAAGTGTGTTTATTAAGTAGGCTAGCTGTATGACTGGCTAACATTAGCTTATTACAGGGTTAATAAAGGCAGGACCAAAACAGAGCTGGAAAACAGGGCAATTCCCAAAACCCAAGACCAGCATGACCAGCATCACCAAGCTCATCAACCAGCATGACCAGCATCACCAAGCTTGTCGATCATCAAGACCAAGCAGGTTGACCAGCATGACCAGCATCACCAAGCTCATCAACCAGCATGACCAAGCAGATTGACCAACATGACCAGTATAACCAAGCTGGGCATCCAGCATAAACAACAAGACCAAGCAGGTTAACCAGCATGACCAGCATCACCAAGCTCATCAACCAGCATGACCAGCATCACCAAGCTTGTCGATCATCAAGACCAAGCAGGTTGACCAGCATGACCAGCATCACCAAGCTCATCAACCAGCATGACCAAGCAGATTGACCAACATGACCAGTATAACCAAGCTGGATATCCAGGATAAACAACAAGACCACGCAGATTGACCAGCATCACCAGCATCACCAAGATGATCAACCAGCATAACCAAGCAGATTGACCAACATGACCAGCATGCCCAACATCACCAAGCTCATTGACCAGGAAGACCAAGCTGGGCGACCAGCATGACCAGCATCACCAAACTTGCCGACCAGCATGACCAGTATGACAAAGCTGGACGTGCAACATGACCGGCTTCACCAAGCTGGTTGATCAGCATAACTACGCTGGTAGACCAGCATAACCAGCAAAGACCAAGCTGGTTGACCAGAATAGCTGGTCAATAGCTGGATAACCAGCTTGCTTACCAGTACAGTGTAGATTTTTGACAGTGTCTGGATGAGAAGCTTTTCAACCACATTGACCATCATTAGCTCAGTGGCTAAACTACCTACAAACTACCAGCTCTGAGGAAGCAGCGCAACCAGGCGACTAAACAGACTCAAGCTCTCGTCAGAAGAAACCACCCAGCAGTTTTTAGAGCGTACGGAAGCAGCCATCACATCTTCTGTTTTCAGAACTGTGCTTATCGAGCGCTCCTTCGGCAGTCGCTTGTGTGAATCCTGCGCTTTAAGAGAGTGCGCTATAAGAGCGGTGAATAATGTGTGAAAAGGTGTCTGGGATCAAAGGCTCAGACGAAGTGTCTAACTTTGCTGTCTCATTAAAAGATGACACGCTTATCGTTTGATTGCTAGCCCCCCAGGCTTTCCCAGTCCCGGCTGTGTGTGTGTGTATGTTTTCTTTTATTTTCTTTTATTCACTTCACACCGAGTACACATCAGCCATGTTCAGCGGAGCTGCGTTTCAACCACCATCAAGGGCAGATCATTCCGGCTCGTCTGAAACTTTCCTCCGACACTCGCGGCGGAAATTTGCATTCAGTACATCTGGCGCGAGAGGCGCTAAGCTCTGCTCAGCCTGCTTGGCAGTCCTCGCTGGTACACCGATACCAATTACTTTTTCGAACATGAAGCCCAAGGCTTAATCGGTTCCATCCATCTCTATTAAGAGCAGAGTACACCTGCCAAAGGCTCGGCGTTGCAACAAAATGAAATGTCACCCGAGTCTGTGTGCAGTTTCAGGGCTCCGGCCGTCGCTTTCTTCAGCATCTTCGGGAAAGGCGTCCGCGTTAGCATCTCTGGCTGCGTTTGGTTTGGTTTGTGTTGCTGTTGTTGATGTTGTTCTGAAGGCTGCTCAGCTCTCACTAGCACTTTCCGGGTTCTGGATTAATTAGCTGAAGATATCATCAGCTGCCTCTGTTCCTTTAATTCGCCCACGTTACACTTTACGCTGGGTTTGCGGCCGAGGCGATAACGCTCTTTTCTACGGAGGGCTTTCATTACAGCGAGGCCTCTCCCGCCGCAGCCAGCTCGTCGATTGCCTTTACGTATTGACCGTGTTTCCTCATGTTTATTCAGCTGGAGCTGTGAAGCACTGTCCTGAACACTGATGGAGATAGAGATCCGACGACACGCTTGTGCGCCCGCTACCCAGTCGGTGGAAAAGATCAGCTCGTGTATCGACAGCGGAATGTAAGCCAATCTCTGGCAGATTGGAGAGACACGAGCATTAGGGCCTCCACAGGAACCACCATACTGGTATCAAACAGCTATCAGGCCTGTCCAGCATCCTATATAACCTACATCCACGTCTATAAAGGCATAACCCCATAAGACCTGCCTGATGCCTGTGCTTGCCCCTTTAGCAAATCTTACCTTCAAGAGCTGACTGTTCACTTGCTGCCTAATTTATCCCACCCCTTGTTTCCACTCCGCCTGTCAGTGGTGCTAATGTCATGTCTGGTCGGTGTATGTGTCAGGCAGCCTTACTAACAACACAGCTCTTCAGTAAAGTGTGAAAGGTGTTAACATGAGGTCCTCCTGGGGGAATTCTGGAGGTGGGGGTGATGAGGTTTGTTGACTCATCTTTATTTTAAGGACTTCTGCTATTAACGTCAAAGAGAACACGCCGCTAAATCGGTCGTTGTGCCACAATCACGTCCTCGTTAACATTTGCAAGCAACGTACCGCCGCAGTCCTGTGCCTAGAAACTCGACCCGAGTGCCAGTTGTGGAGGAGATGCTGACTGTGAAGCTTTAGCTGAGCAAACGCATCGGAACGTGGGGTGGTAATCACCTCGTTATGAGAGAAAATGCGAGTCAGGGTTGTTCAGGCAGAGCTGCTCGGGTGCCTTCTACTGCCCTTTGATATGCCGCATCTGCCCGCAGTGATCAAACTCCACTGTTCCGTGGACTGGCAATACAGGGGTGATTATTTACAGAGAAATGAAGTGAAAGCTTGTTTTTTTTTCATGTTTGATTCTGTTTCAGGTCTTGCCAGCGTGCCGGTGGTGTTCTGGGAGCGTAGGAAGCTAGCATTAACAAGCTGAATTGATACGAAGCCTTTATATCAATCTGGCAACGTTTGATTCGCCAGAACAGATTCCTGTGTCTTCCCCTGAAAAGTGCACAGAGCACGTTTCTTTCCCTCTGATGGGCAAGCGGTGAAATGAAAACGTGGGTCTCCCGTCATCTTAATGCAGATTACCGCTCAGGGCTAACAGCGGATCTCCAGTTCTTGCAGCGGAAGACTGACGTTCTGCAGTTTATAGGTTTCCCAGCCCCCTAATTCACCTAAGGAAAGACTTAATAGTGACCAAATTAGCTCAATCCAGCCTCCAGAAACTAAGCAGTAGACGTACCCCACTGTGGCGCCGGTGGACCCTGCTCTTATTGCTCTGGTGTTTGAGTAAACTCTCTGTGTATTCTATTATTTATGGCTTTCTTTGTACTGTTTCCAACAAGACTCGCTACTCTCACGTCTGTTTTAGTGCACACGCCTGAAAGACGGTCTTCCGGTGGCTGCAGCATCTGAACACCATTTGATGACTGTGGCCACCAGACTGCTTCTGAAGTTCCTGGTGCTTTTTCAGGGAGGTGGACGGCCTGAGGGCCCAGGCAAAAAGGTCTCGCACTTGTCAACCATCTGAGCTCTTCAAGCAAAGCAGAGCAAAGCAAAGAAAGTAGAAAGAGCACTTATTGCTGGGCACTAGGTGGCGCTATGGAGCCAAGCACTCTCGCAAGGACTGGGGTACCCTCTGGGGTTTCCAGCCATGAGGTATTTGACAACACACACACCACACACACACACACACGCACATACCACTGCTGACCTCACCAAGCCAGGCTATGTTGTACCCTGAACTGGTGGTCCAGCGGACTAAGGCGCCTTCACTATGATCAGAGGATTGCTGGTATGCTGCTAGCCATCGGCAGCCGAGGCCCGAGAGGGCACAATTGGCCTTGCTCGGGTAGATGGGTAGATGGCGCTCTCGGCCCTCATCGCAGGCTGTCACTGGCTGGTGCGTCGAACTGGGTATGCGGGTACGCAGCATTTCCCACCAGGTCATGCTGCCTGCCATCAGCATCCGGAGGCTGAGAGAGCACAATTGGCCTAGCTCTCTCTCCCCGGGTGGGCAGATGGCTCGCTGTCTACCCATGTCCCCCATAATCAGAACATTGGTTGTCCGGTGATGTTGCATCTGTGGCAGTTGGAAAAGAGGTGGTGGCTGGAGGACAGTCCTCACCCTCCCAGTGTGGAAGGGCAATTGGGCAAAACATAAGATAAATAAATAAAAATAAAAGACTGTGAGCTTTTGGAATGTTTTGGATTTTATACTCAGCGCCCTCTTGTGGATTTACGGAGACATTACACTGACTTGATACTGAAAAACTCTACTGTAGTAAAGCATCGGAAATCCATGCTTTATAGTGGTTTGCCAATCTGGCATCATCTGTACAGCTAAACTGTAAGCCAGTGGGTACAAAAATGGCTTAGCATGTGTATGGCTTCACACTTGCCTAGCCCTAGATTCTGTTTCTGCAATTCTAAGGGTGGCCATTGAACCATCATATGCACATGTTCCAGCTTCCACACCTCATTTCTCCTTTCCAGTGCCTCTTTTCCAGCTTGCTAGCACAGAGCAGAAGCTGCTGAGAAGTCCAACCCACTTACTGCCCAAACCACATCGTCTGCGGTGGGAAAAGAAAAGCGTTCAACAATTGTTCACCTGTCAAATCCACACTAGCAGCTAAGATGCTAACAAGCCTGAAGTAGACTTACTGTACTTAATACCTAAGGGCAAGCAAGTCCGAGCAGAGAAAAGCTGCAGGGTAGGTATTGTAATGTAGATCACAGCTACAGCTGTACCAGGCAACGCTAACAAAACCTCAATATACAACATAGACAAAAGTATTGGGACACCTGCTCATTCACTGTTTCCTCTGAAATCAAGAGTATTAGAGTTGATCCTGTCTTTGTTGGAGTGACTGTCTCTACTGTCCAGGGAAGAAGAAAGCTTTCTAATAGATTTTGGAAGAGCATTGCTGTGATGATTTGATTGCATTCAGCGACAAGAGCATTGGTAAGGTCAGGATGTTGGATGCTCACCACCTCACCTCACGACATTAATATAATGAAAAATTTATAAACTGAACTTTGTATTTTATAAACCAAATTAAATATGAACAAAATTGTGTAACCGCAGGAACAGAATTTTTTAAAAGTATGAACAGAATTTTTAAAATAAAAAATAAAAATATAAAAGTATAAACTGTTTTTATCAATAGATTTTTTTAAAAGTATAAACAGAATTTTTAAAAAGTAAGAATTCCCAGAGCTAATTTACGAATATGGTTCTTCTGCGGCATCGCTTTGAAGCACCTTCATTTTTTAAAAGTGTAATTCATAAACCTTCATGTCAGATTGGCATAAACAGCTGAAATCTGCTCACATATGGCTTCTTAACTGTGTTCTTCAGTGCTTATGCAAACCCCCTCCGCAGGTGGCCTTCGACTAAAGTGTATCCTTTACATCAGTGCAGAGACGTCTCAACTAGACAATACCATTACTGTCGACCGTAAGCTACTGTAATCTGTTCTCGAAATGGCAGCTAATTTAACCTTGGACTTTACCTTCCCCTACATGAATGCAAATGCGTGAGTCACTAGACTATTTGCACCACGTCTCTCTCGCTGAAAGCTGGATCCTGTTATTCGAGGAATGTGGCGAGAGAGAGAGCCTGCGGTAATTAGCAAGCATTATCTCCCCATTACATTTTCATTGACAGGCCATAAGTGGCTCGATAAAAGTGCCACTGAAAGCCATCTAAAGCCAGTGCTATTAAAACAATGGACAGTTCTGCTGAAGATCATCGATCACTGTCTTCAAAGATGATTCATCTAATAATTAGCCTCGTATACGTCCAGCCAATGGCTTCTCTTTGTAACAGAAGGAAATAATGACAGGAACAATGTCAAATGGGTTTCGGTAACCATTAAGGGAAGGATTGGCTGTAGGTGCCAAGAAACGTACTTGTGGTTCTTTGAGGGCTTTACGGTTATTGGACATTTTGGATGCCATAGGAATGCATTTCGGCCTATTTACCACCCTGTTATTTTCCCTCAGAATGTAGGGCTTGTGAAAAACTACAATAAGCTTAGCTTTTATTGGCTACGGCACCAGCGACGGCTAACAGAACCCACATATTAGCATAGTTTTAGTACTATAACAAAACCACTGTAATTAATTATTCATAATTAGTCTTACCGGATCACGCTGCTGTCCTCTCTCTGTGTCCTCTCAGTGCTATCAGCAAGCTGAAGTGATTGTAGCCAGTTAGCTATTAGCCTTGCCGCCGCTCGCTTCACTAATCACCCCGAGCTTTGCCGTCTGATGCGAGTTTAGCTCCAGTTCGTTTCGGCTGAGGTGGTCCAGTTTGTTTCTGAAGGAGAACACATGGGCTTCAGCTAGCGTCAACTTGTAGCCTAGCGTGGATCGTCACATGCTGAGTTCTGCGGAGACAGGCACAGTAAAAGCCACGGTCACAAGGCCTGGTTACCATAGCAACCCTTTATTCTTATAACCCACGGACTAGGGTCTGGAGGTGATGAGCTGCTCTCCAGTATCAACAACACCAGAATATCCTGAAGTCGTCGCTGTCGTGGTCGGAGCGTGTGTACATTTTGGGGGCGTGATTATAACGAGTCAAGACTGTGATGTAACAGTTTGGAGGTTTTGGAATTGGCTTGTTTTCTAGCTCTGTTTCGGTGCTGCTCCTTCAGAAGAACATCCAGGAGTGATTAAGGTTGAGTTTGTCACTTGCACCATGTACCGAACTTTCATTATTCATTCAGTTAGACCAAGATAAATACGTTTTACATAATATTTTAATCACGTTTGACGTAATATTTGATGCTGTATGGCATCTCCCAGCCTTGGCACTGCAAAAATGTTATACTATTTGTAATGATATTATATATTATAAGATTATTTACTATTATGTATCTGTTTGGCTTTGTGTAAAAGTATTTTATCTACACCTAACACACATATTAGGCAACGTAAACAACACAAATGGCAACCCAACGTCGGAATGAACCATGAATTCATAATGCTAGCATTATTAAACAAATACACGATATTCGGCTCCCTAGAAGTAATGTAAAGTAATGGAAGTAATTGTAAAGCCGTCCGGTGTCCTTCTGCCTGTCCAGCTAGCATAAAAAAATGCTGCCCTCAGGCATTCTGATAACTTTTCCAAAGCTCCTCCCACCTTCAAAATACATCATCAGAAGGGAGTTTTTCCTCGTCTGTATCCGAAAACTCCGGCTCTGATCACTCCTACGCTGTCGTACGAACCGAGTAGGCGTGTTTACGACAGACCTAGCAATGGCTAATTTTTTGATCCTGGACAGAGTGCCCCTTTAAGTCCAAGTTTGGCAGGTTTTCAGCTTTAGGAATAATTATTTCCCTCAGATCATCACCGACTTTTTCCGAGCCTTTTCTCGCTCTCTAATGCCCCCCACACATCTCATTACTCCGTGTTGTTGTTTTTTCCTCATTGCACACACATCCTCTCCAACATGCAGAGACACTTTCGCTCCTTCTCTCTCTCGTCTCGATACAGTGGGACCGATGGCAGAGCCCATTTACATGCACTGAGCTCGTTTTAATGGTCTTGTCAAACTGTCTGCCGTCGGAGCCAGCTGCTCTAATTAGTTATGGATTCCTCTGTCAGTCACCCCCTCCTTGTTGTTCAACACGGTGTCATTTGTTCCTCGACACCTTTATTAAAGTAAGACTGCCGCGTGTTTGAACAGCTGCCGGACCGTGATTAGCATCGAGAGTAAAGTTTACGCGAGACCCGAGGTTGCCTTTTCAGTCACGCTAAAGTTTTAGCAAGAGGCCAGGAGGCTGCGAAAAATCCTCCAGATGACGACAGAATGAGGAAAACCCTCTGTTAAACAGTAAACGTTCAAAAAATAAAGTTAAATGTATGAATGGTTAAGCAAAAACGCTGGAGGACCATTACTGACATTAGCATTTTTAGCGTGGGCCTCTTATTTCATTAGCAAGCCTGCTCTGAGGTAAAACTTCCTGAGGTAAAAAACAGTCAGAAACTGATAATGTGGGACATCTGACGGGTGTTGAGGGTAATATAAAAACAAATCCACTCCATTACAATACAAAAGCTGTTTAAATTGAACATTTGACCTCAGAATCACTGATTTTACTGTGTCTGAGGGAACAGCACAGCAGCAGTGCAGGCTAGCGCTATGCTAAGGTCACTTCCAAAAGTACTTGGGCGAAGTGTAGTGTTGAGTATTACGGTCTCCGTACTGACGTTTGTGTTTAGTAGCATCTAAGTTTGGGGATCTTTTGGATTCTAGTCTATATAAACTAGCTAAGGATATTAAACATAGTAAACAGCGAAGCACCTTTGTAAGCCTGGAATGTATTTATTTATTTATTTTTTAAATATATAAGTATGTAAGTTGTCCAGTGCATGCAGTTTTAATTTAACTGTTAGCTAACTAGCTAACTCTTAATAACTGTGTAATATATATATATATATATATATATATATATTTTCAAAATGCATTTATGTGCATTATATATGAAATGTATTTTTGGATAAAATGTATGTATGAAATGTATAAAAATTGTATGAAATGTAAAAAAAAAGACCGGGGAATTAGTTAAGTAACTATATTTTTAAAATACATCTGAAATCTATTTTTTTTTGTATTAAAATCTTATTTTTAAACATATATTTGGTATTTATGAAATTGGCCAATACATACAAATGAATACAGTTGTTTTAGTTATTGATATAAAAAAAAGAATAAATATTTCAAACGATCCTATAAAAACTGAAACTTGTTTTTGCCATATTAAATGTATATTTGCTAACACAAAAACTTTAAGATATGCTAAATACCTGTGATATATTTTTGGAATAATTTTTTTTTTTTTAAGATTTGGTACATAAGCAACATATATTGAAATGCATATTAATGTGTGGGAAATGTATTTTGAAAAGAAATACAATTTATTTTAAATAAAAATGATATATATTCCTCCATCAGCTGTGAGCGGTGTTATTATTGAACAGTGGAGGAGTTTAGGAGGAACAGCTCACAGAGAGCAGCTCAGTGTCCACCGAGTGTCTGTCAGACCACGTAAAGCTACAGAGCGGGGTCAGGGCCGAGTGCTGAGCTCAGAGCAGAGTGCAGAAAAGCCTCCAACTGACTCAATAACTGCAGCAGAGCTCCAGACCTGCTGCTGCTGGTAGAGCTTAGAGCAAAGGGGGACCAGCTCCATATTAATAATGCCTATGGGTCTAGAATGGGATGTCGTAGAAGCTGTATAGGTGTCCCAATACTTTTGTCCACTTAGTGTATCTCTCTCTGCCATTAACATACATATTTCTGTCAACTAAGGTAAGACTGTGTCAGATATCAGGATGAGTTCATTTCTGTGAGGGAGCTTCTGCCTTCTAACACAACATAAGGACGCTCATAAGTAGTCTTCTGATAAATGGAACAAGGAGGGAGTGACATGTCACCCCTCGCTGGGTGGGAAATGGCTCCAAATGGCCCTCTTCCCTTTCACACTTGCCCACGTGCACCGGCTGAAGCCTCTGTGCAGCTGACAGCGAAACCCTTGCAGCTCCTCTCAGCGCGGCCCGCTTTTCTCGCGGCAGATGGGTTGCGTTGGACCCCACTGCGGGCGGCGGCGCCTGGAAGCGCTCAGGACTGAACTGCTGCTCTTCGAGCTAAAGCACCTCCGTAAAGCACCTACTGTGCTGGGCTGATCTTCAGTGTGTGCCTCCAGCGCTGCTAAAACCAGCCAATGAAAGCAGAGCTCTTCATTTTGTTCCTCAAGGAACCAGGAAAATCAGCGTGTTGCATTCTGAGGTAAAATAACAGGGTGGTAAATAGACTCGGGAAACGGCGTTTGAGCATTTTTTTCACCCCAACCAAAGTCACACACTTCCTGTTGAATACTCAGCAAATGCAGAGTGTGGTGCAGCGTGAACGGTACAGCACTCTGACATGCAGTGGCATTAGCCACGGTGTGAGTAGCCGAGGGCTGAGTGCAGCACCCCGACTTGGGGCAAAGAAAATAGTGGCGGGTTGTCACGCAGGGCCTGCCGGCGTCTCCTCTCATAAGGTCCCCCGCTGAAAAAGCTCTGATAATCGATGGGCGCTTCATGCGCAGTCTCTAAGTGCTGTTTATAGATTTGAATGCATTGACTTTACAACAGCTCGGGGTGAGCGCGCTTATAAATCAGCTTGTTGTCGTGGAGCGGGCTGCGACGAAACCTGCCGACCCCTCATACTTTATGGATGAGCTATCAAAACGCATTAGGGTGTATGGGGGGGGGGGGGCAAGCTAAGCATGAGAAATGAGGAATCCTTTTTTTTTTGCTACCGAGGTTTTAACAGTCCAACATCCCAGATTTTAGCTCATAAAGTGCTTGGTAATTGTCTTCTGAACCAGGACAGCACAGTCAGTCCCCAAATAGGGTCAGATTCCTAAAATCAAGGCAGATTTACTGTGATATTAAGAGGAAATAGAAGAAGTCCTACTGGATTTCTGCCATGTTGTGCTGTTTGGGGACTAGCAATCTTCTAAATAGGCAGTTAGACAGTCATGCCACCCTGGAGCATACGAATCTAAAACACTCTGACAAGGGCAAAAGTGGCAAACTGTGATGGCTAGACGACTAGGTCCAAACCTCTCGGAAAAAAAACATCAGACAGGTCTTGTGGGATGTTCCGGTATGCAGTGGATAGTACCGTACCTACCAAAAGTGCTCCAAAAAAAGGGGACAACTGGCACCAGTGAAGGCCCCAGATAGGATGCCTTTAGAGGTTCTGTAGAGTCCAGGCCTGAGCTAAGGTATTTTGGGACTATCTAGTCCAAGACAAGTCTTAGTACAAATACTATCCAGTTCAATACAGGTCTGAGTACAAATACTATCCAGTCTGAGTATAAATACTTCCCAGTCCAATATAAGCCTGAGTACAGATCCAATCCAATCAGAGTACAAGTACTATGTAGTCTAAGACAAGTCTGGGCTGAGGTATTTTGGTGGCACAGATGGGATCTACACAGTATTAGGCAGGTGGTTCCTCGTACTTGCGTAGTGCCTGATCCCACAGCTTATGTCAAATGCATTGTCCCTCCTGTTTAGCGCCCATTGTGTCAATGCTGGTGACAAGGCTTACCTAGGGCCTGTATGGGTGGCTCATTTGGGAACCAGACAGTTTTGTTCCCGGGTTCCATGTTGGCCCCACATATGGATACCTTCAGTGTCCAGAGTCAGTGATGGGACCAAGTCGGGTTCAACATGGGAACCATCTGGGTTGTTCACTGCATATATAGGGGCCTAGAGGTTACTCATGTGAGATTAAGATGGGTTGTAATGATGTTGCCCATGTTGGGATGGGAAGCTCAAATGGGTCCCTGGAACCCTCCTAGCCCACGTTCTACACGTGAGCCCACGTTGGCTGGGTAAATTCTAGGTAAAACTGGGAATCCTGACGAATGCGAGGTTATGTGGTCTACATACACAATCAAGTAAGGAACAAAAACCCATCTGAGTGAGCGCTCCATCAATCTCAACGAGCCGGGCCAACGTCGGCCAGGTTGCTCTTGTGCTCCTTAAAAGACTGATGTACGAGGCAGAGCTGCAGATCCATCTTGGTGAGTGGCCTTTCCTCACGGAGGCACTCGCTGGCACCCAGCCTGAGGTATTAAATGTGAAATTCAATTGAACATTACTTTGGTGCTGGAACACTCTGGGCTACGTCTACATGAGGGCTATAAATGTTTATTGAATAACTTTGCCATTTCAGCTTCTGGTGGGGTGTGACATTTCGAGGCCATAATTGCTGATGAATAGCTCAAATATGGAATTCAGCGACTTCAGCCAGCCATTGTACTGTTGTGCATATTTGGAGGTTCTGTGGAGGACAGGAGCTGATAATAGCTGTGGACACCAAAGCTGAAATTAGAATCGATGGCCGTATTCAGCTTATCAGCTCATCAGCTCATCAGCTCATCAGTGCCAGCCTATGGCTTTTTAAGAGTCCCAGTCAGACGTATTTGACCTTCTTGTACCTCTGGATAATGTGGTAGATCACTGTAGCAGATCATGCAAATCCACGCTTTGGTAATTCATAATCCCAGAATAATCGGGGATGCCCACGTGGACCCGTCTTCCACTTGTCCACCAGCAGTAGGTTTGCTCCAACGCCAGTATTGGGATTTTTCGTTTGCCCATGTAATCTTTCTATTCAAGCTCCAGCGCAGCCAGAGAGCATCAACACCAGCTCCCAATCCCCTCCCTGGCAACCCTGTCCAGGCCCTCTGCAGATCCCCGCAGCTGCTAACGACCTCAGAGCTGGACATTAAAAACGTTCCAAGCCATGAAACAGAAATGAGGAAAGGCCATGAGCTGCTTCAAATGTAGCCCGAAGTGTTGCGGCTCTCCATTAGTGAGATTGTAGCTCTGTCCTCTACCCCGGCCACACCCGAATGATCTCGTAAGATAGTCGTCGAGAACCTGTTGACCTGCATCAGTCGGACCGGTTACGACAGGAAATTCACAAGCGTGTGCAGTGCATTTACACATAATGAGCCTGAGAGCTGAGTAGTGGTGTTTTTTTTTCGGGACATTTGCGACCAGCATGTGTTTGAAACATTGCGATAACTCTGTGAGTTTCCACCTGGTTTCTAGAGAACATTCCAGATGTTACATGCGACAAACCTTCCAACCTGAATACATACAGTAATGAAGGTTAAACACTGGCATATATATCCAGTCCAAGACAAGTCTGAGTAAATACTATCCAGTCCAAGACAAGTCTGAATACAAATACTATCCAGTCCAAGACAAGTCTGAGTACAAATACTAACCAGTCCAAGACAAGTCTGAGTACAAATACTAACCAGTCTGAGAGAAGTCTGAGTACAAATACTATCCAGTCTGAGAGAAGTCTGAGTACAAATACTATCCAGTCTGAGAGAAGTCTGAGTACAAATACTATCCAGTCTGAGAGAAGTCTGAGTACAAATACTAACCAGTCCAAGACAAGTCTGAGTACAAATACTAACCAGTCCAAGACAAGTCTGAGTACAAATACTAACCAGTCCAAGACAAGTCTGAGTACAAATACTATCCAGTCTGAGAGAAGTCTGAGTACAAATACTATCCAGTCTGAGAGAAGTCTGAGTACAAATACTATCCAGTCCGAGTACAAATACTATACAGTCAGAGAGAAGTCTGAGTACAAATACTATCCAGTCCAATACAAGTCTGTACATAAGTACAAATACTATCCAGTCCACGTACAAATACTATCCAGTCCAATACAAGTCTAAGTACAAATACTATCCAGTCCGCGTACAAATACTATCCAGTCCAATACAAGTCTGAATACAAATACTATCCAGTCTGAGAGAAGTCTGAGTACAAATACTATCCAGTCCAATACAAGTCTGAATACAAATACTATCCAGTCTGAGAGAAGTCTGAGTACAAATACTATCCAGTCCAAGACAAATCTGAGTACAAATGCTATTGAGTCAGAGTGTGATCTGAATCCATAACCAGCTTGTGTGCTACAGCACTACTGATTTTCTTTGCTTCACTTTTAATAAGTGCTAATCCAGGCCTATGGCATGCAGGGAAAGCAGTATCTGTAGCAAACACCAATTTGTGTTTTAATAAATGCACAGCACACTCATCATCTTGAGTACATTTTATATATCAGCAGGCCTGCTGCGCTGCTGTGGCTTTCTGCAGCATGCTAATGATGATTCATTAGTGACCAAACCGTCAGGAGCTAATGTGGGTCACAGATAATTCATACATATTTATGCCAGTCAGATGCACGTTTTGACATGAGAAATGAGCCGATAGGGTGGCTAACGCTAATGCAATTAAGGTAATGAACGGTAGCCGACTGGACGACAAAGCGCAAAGTCAAGGAAACGGACTGCGGAACGTCGGATTTTCCTGAGTTTCTGTAACAACGACAGGGCCTTCAAAAGAGTCTTAGTCTGCGAGGGTGGGATTTATTAGGACGTGACGTCCGACCCTTCACCTTGTTATGGACGACACTTTATCGGGAGTGCGTGCGGCCACTTCGCTGATTAAGACTGCGCCGGTCCTGTCGAAGGTGTCCGAGTGATGGTACTCTCAATGTGTAATTAAGCAAATGGTTCTTCTGCTAAAAGAGCCCTCACATATGGGGTCCTGTTTCATTACACTAAATGGGTAATACATCGATTGCCCTCGTGGCGAGGCCCATTCCTCCACCGCTGGCGCCATCGCTCCTCCAGGATTTGAATATTTAATCAATTAGAGCCCCGGGCCCAGGGAACAGCCGCAGCATAAAGCACGCTGATGGACAGGCATTAGTGGCCGCAGGTTGAGAGGAGCGCGGGTTAACGGCTTACCGTTTGTGGCGATGTAAGGTGCGGGCTCGCTGTCGGCGGTATGGACATTTAGGATGTCATTGCCAAGATCAACAAAGTAAAGGGCCGCCTAATGCACTCCTATAAATACACGCTTAGACAGGTCGAACAGCCTGCGTGCACAGTCAGGTGTTCCAGGCCTTGGCGCAGTAAAGAGGAGGCCTGCGGTGCCTTGTTAGCTGTGCAGTTTGTATTGGGGGACGTCAACAACAGGATTTTATTTACAGCAAGCGTTTTGGATTCACAGTTTGGAGCAGTGGTCTGCCACCTTCCTCATGAAGGAAGCTCCAGTCGAAATCTAATAGAGTAAAAGCCGGGTCCAGAAACTCCAGAAAGCCCAGAAAGTCCAGCTCTGCTGCAGCCCAGGCAGTTGGAACTAATTCTTGGGATGGATTTTTACTTTCTGGACCTGAAAATTCTATTAATTAATTTATTTATCGATATATTTATTATTATATTCTGCCAATCAACCCATTGATTCGTAGCTCCCCCCTAGCTCTAGCAATGCCCCTGACACCAGGAGGGTAAAGACTTAACCCACATCTCCTCTAAGACATGTAAAGCCAGCCACAGCCACCAATGCGGCGGGTCTTCACCCCAGCAGCTAACAGAGTAACAAGGGGAGAGAGCGCCATCTACCCACCAGCAGAGAGCACAGCAGATTGTGCTCTCTCCGACTCCGGCTGCTGATGGCAAAGCAGCACGGCATGGCTCGGGATTCGAAGTCGCGCCCACCCCCCAGGCCAACACTTATTAATTTTCTTTTTTATTAATTGATCAGTATTAATTGATTAGATTTGTCCAATATATTTTCAATCTGATATTTGATGAGAGAACACATGGATAGTTGGGAAACAGCATGGTGCAGAGTCGCTACGGCAACTAGATACTCAAATTGTGACTCACTGGTTTCTGCCAGGTTGGTTTTCTATGGCAGCAAAAAAACACACACTGTTTCATAGCCAAGGAGAGAACAACAAGGGAGTTCAACCCTTCTGATCAGGCGAGAGTCATTTGACACCATTTAGACACCTCGGGCCGGATTTCGGCAAGGAATTAAGCCCAGTTGTGGGCTGTATTTTCTTTTTAGTGGAAAATCTCTATTCAGAATGCTGCCTAGTCCAGAATTAGGCTTTATCCGTGTCCAGGAAACCGGCCCCTGCCTGCTGGACTGTATTTGTGGACGGCATGAATTAAGTGCACTTTGAAATTATTTAAAAAAAGAAAAAAGGTTTAAGCAGTTTGAACCTCTCTTTTCAAACTTTTGCTGAACACAGGCCTCTGTGAACCTTGTTTTTAAATTTGCATAATTTCGGAAAGCTGACACAACATTAGACACATAAGAAGCACATGGTGACGAAGAAAAAACTATATGGACTGATGTATGTAAATGAGGTCTGTTCTAATTGGCTGCCCTTGAATCGGAATGCAGTCCAAAAGCAGGCCAAACTGAGATACTCACCCAACCTCTATTTACCTCAAGAATTACGATGATATTAATGTTACTGTGCCTTTAAGAGTGATGTATGTAAATGAGCTCTGTTCTGATTAGCTGCCCTTGTACATGGGGCAATTTGGGATGTACTGGGATCAAAAATCAGTCCTTATAACTTCACTGTAAATGGGCGGGGCTAAGGTGCTCTAGGGTTGAAAATGGGCCTAAATAGGACATACATTATGTAAATTAGTTGGGTTTTTTGTGACATCACGAAAACAATGAGTTTAAAATGGACTAGGTAAGCAGTTACTGTGTTATTATAAGTGGTTGCTAAGGTGGTAGCTATAGAGTTGACACCCAAAGGTAGTCAAGTTTAGGCTAGGTGCTCTGAGAAGGCTTTGCAATCCTTAATATGGGGCAAGTATAATTTTCCATGGTACCTCCTGAGCTCCTGTTTTAGTGGCCTCCCAGCTCCAGCACACTTCATGCAACTCATCGGCTCATTCCTGGGGTTCCCATAGATATGTTGTACCAGGAAGAACACTGTTGTGAAGAGAGAAGAAACCCATTAGTAATGTTTTCTGGCTGTTTCTCAGAGCTTCTCATTAAGACTAATGGCCTTGACTTTGGTTTTAATTGCATGAGCAGATTTTTTTTTGGGGTCATTGACTGTGTTTAGCATTTTTCCAAGAACTGCATATAGTACAATTTACACCACGCACTGAAACATTCCCTCGCCAGCGTCGAAATCCAAGTGGAGCACATTATTTCTACCTGATGGCTGGACGACAGCTCCATCCCACTGCCAGAAATAACTGACTGCCACTTCAGCGTCTCCCCCACACTTTAGCCGCGATTGTGTGATTTGCAAATGCGATACACGCAGGAGCACCAGAAACCATAAAAAATATAGCTCAAACACAAACGACCTGAAATATCCCTAAAATATCCATCAGAGACCAGGAGCATGCTTTTGGCTTGTGGAATTTCCTTTCATAGTTTTAGACCCATGTGTTTCTGTCGACATGAGGCATCACCACTGCTGTAGCTTCAGCGTGGGGCTAAGATCAACTTTGTTAAGTCAAAGATCAGTATAAACTCTATCAAATACTATCCAATCCACAGAAAGTCTGAGTACAAATACTATCCAATCCACAGAAAGTCTGAGTACAAATACTATCCAATCCACAGAAAGTCTGAGTACAAATACTATCCAATCCACGACAAGTCTGAGTACAAATACTATCCAATCCACAGAAAGTCTGAATACAAATACTATCCAATCCGAGACAAGTCTGAGTACAAATACTATCCAATCCACAGAAAGTCTGAATACAAATACTATCCAATCCGAGACGAGTCTGAGTACAAATACTATCCAATCCACAACAAGTCTGATTACAAATACTATCCAATCCACAACAAGTCTGAGTACAAATACTATTCAATCTGAGACAAGTCTGAGTACAAATACTATCCAATCCACAACAAGTCTGAGTACAAATACTATTCAATCTGAGACAAGTCTGAGTACAAATACTATCCAATCCGAGACAAGTCTGAGTACAAATACTATCCAATCCGAGACAAGTCTGAGTACACATATTTTCCAATTAAAAGGAAGTCCAAGTACAAATATTATCAATCCAAGTCTGAGAACAAGAGACCAACTACTAAAACCAAGATATGTCAAAATACTACGACTAATAAGAGTCCAAATACTATCAAATTCTCTTTATACATACTATCTAATCCACAACGTCCAAGTTCACATATTTTTAATCCAAAGCAAGTCTGAGTATAACTACTATCCAATCCAAGTCTAAGTACAGATACTATCCAATCCAGGAGTCCAAGTACATGTATTTTCCAATCCAAAGCATATCTGAGTACAAATACTATCCAATCCAAAGGAAGTCCAAGTACACATACTTTCCAATTCAGACTTTCCAAGTCTGAGTATAAATACCCTACAATCCAAGACATATCCAAGTACACATACTACTGAGACCTAGACCAGTCCAAGTACAAATACCATACAATCCAAGAGTTGTTTTGGACTCAACAATGCAAATACTACTGAATCCAAAACAAGTCTGATTATTAATTATTAATACTACCAAGACCAAGACAAGTCAGAGTACAAATACTGGACTGAAGACAGTCGGACAACAAATACTAGCTAAGTAAATTCCCTCAGAATGATATTACAGTAAAGGAGGTGATATGCTAGTGCTCTCAAAGCCATTATTTGGTCACAGTGGTATCCCAGGGCGTTGCTAAAGGGTTGCTATGGTATCCCAGGTGGTTGCCTGGGTGTTGAAAAGTGGTCACTTGGGGTCCTGGTGGTTGCTGGGGTATTGCTATGTGGTTCTAAAGGTATCCCAGGTGGTTGCTGCACAATGTAAGTCATGAAATAATGGCTTTCACACCAAAACAGGCCGATGAGGCCTACAGTGTCTCACCAGGAAGGCCTCCGGTTTCTCTCGGGGTCAGTTTGAATGTCACCCCTGTTTCGAAGGTGTTTGCTCTTACAGAAGAGATTCACTCAGCTCTTTCCTGCTACGCAGATGTTCCAGTGCATTCTCCCAGGAGGACCGATCCCTGCTTGCTTTCAATATTCATGTGTTACTGGTTTCAACATGATGTTCATCTGAGAGATCTAAACGCTGAAATGCTGCAGCTTCCCTGAATATGTGAAAAATGAAAGAAACTGATGAGATCCGAATGCAGATTTGTCTTCCTCCGCGTCGTCCTTTCTCTCAGATCCTTCTTTTTTTCCGCCCGCTGTGTTTACCGACGCCCAACGCTATCACTGTTCCTTTATTCTGCCGCTGTACAGCATTATTCATATCCTCATCTGATGCTGTGCAGCCGCCGTCAAGCGCCGGGACGTGGAGTAATCGATAGCAGACGTCGAACCCTGTCAAGCCAGTGGATTAACATCCTGTTCTCATTAAGCTACAAAATGAAGTGACAGAACCGAGTCGAGTGAGGGATTAGATTACGCTGATGCAGAAAACTTCACCTTGAGGACGCGGCAGAACCCATTCGGGAAACAGTCGTCCTCGGATGTTTCAAAAGAGGAGAGATGCACTGCCTCTAACAGCTAACCAAAGCCAATCAACTGGCTGCTGAGGTGCATCATGCTAACAGCCTTATGATGGCAGTATTACGGATTGGTGGAACACTGGTGAAATGATGAGATCCTTGAGGAACTTTTGGAGGTTCTTCAGTGGAGGAACCTCTTACGGTGCTTTGAGGAACATTCGAGGAACCTTTTTTTATCTATAAACCTTTTCTTGAAGGTTCCTCAAAGCACCTTACGAGGTTCCTTCACAGTTTTTTAAAGTGAAGAACCTCCAAAAGTTCCTCAAGGTCTTCTTATGATGCTAGGCTTGGTTGCTGGTTGTTGGCACCATGATATGAGCTTTATGATGCTGCCATTCTAACAGCTTTATGATGCTATGAAGCTTTATAATGCTGGCATGCACTGTTATAACTTTATACTAGTGTTAGCACCACACCAATAACTTAACATCCTATGATATCCGCTCTACAATGCTGGCATGTTAATAGCTATAGCTATATAGCTGCTAGCCCTGGTGATTGTTGGCACCAAGCTTACAGCTTTATGATGCTAATACTGGTGACTGTTGGTAACATGATACCAGATTAATAATGCTAGCATGTTAACAGCTTAATGATGCGAGAAACAAGGTTTTTGCATGACAATTTGCTTATCGGTGTTGTCGTCTCTTAAGGGTTAGTCTTGTGGTCTGTCCTCATCCAGAGCACATTCCCAACAAATGGCCTTCTCTTCCAACATGGCGTTTGCCACTGTGTTATCTCTCTGAGATGGAACAGACCTAATGACTGCTCTGATAGCGCTTTAATCAGTCTCCTGTCCCGCTGTGCCGCTGATGGACCTCCATACCGCTGCAGCCTCCACAGCCTCGGTGAAGCTAATCACAGGCGACACCCTGCGCGGTATCTGCTATCAGCATGGGTCACCGCTGGCTCCTTCCATACGGCTGCGAGGAAGAGATCCTGCTCAGCGAGATCTGTGTCAGGGTGACATATCTCAGGATGTGGAGTCTTCACGAGAGACAGGCAATCCCATGTCATTTCGTTATCACAGGGAGGTGCTGAGTGGGGGGTCCTGGCTTTCGGAAAGCTTGGTTTTCCGCTGGTATTCCAGTACCATCGTTTAATGCTATTTACAGACCACGGTTGCTTAGTTGCAAGGCAAAGACACTCACACCTGAGCACAAAGAAACCATTGGTAATACTCTACCTCACAAATCAGTTTAGAAACCACTGCCTGGCCACTGGATGAGCTCCACCTACACTATATGAATGGACAAAAGTATTTGGACACTTTTGCATTAAACTGTCTCTATGGTCCAGGCAAGAAGAAGACTTTCTACTGGATTTGATGACTGCATGACCAGCGACAAGAGCTATATGCTCTAGCTAAATGCTGGGGGGCTTTATTCCCCCCCTCTAGCCCATGCCTGGTATTAGGCATGGTGCCAATAGGCACTTCTCTACTGGGTCTAGACAAGCTGTGTGGGTGCATTTGCACATCTTCGTCAGCAAAGTAACTAAATTGTTGGAAGGGGTGTCCACAAACCTTTGGACATTAGGTCCACAAACCTTAGGTCATCTTTATGCACGGTGAGGAACTCTCTGGGTCTTCTGGAACCAATCAGGGTTTTATTCCATGTGGTATCTAGGCCATGATACAGCCTAGTGAGCTCTCCTATTGGTAAGGCCTTCAGGTGCTGTCTGTCCCCCTAGCACTAGCATTGCTCCACACACTAGGAGGCCGATTGTGCTCTCTCCGACTCCGGCTGCTGATGGCAAAGCGGCATGACTTTGCAATCTTGCCACCCCTAGGCCATAGTGGTAGCGCATCAGGCTGCTACCTCAAATAGTTCTGAGGTCTGGTACCTTAGCCAGAGGTATCCCACCACTGAAAACCTCTCTCACTGCCGTCTGGTGTTCATTTTCCCTTCTGGATTGACGTGAAAGTTGATGAATGAATTCTAGTCTGGCTGTATTCCGATCTGCACGTACGAAAATGGCCTAAATCGGTGCTGGAAATGTTCACACTGCCAAAAAGATCGGATTTGGGCCACTTTGTGTTAATGCGGCCTGGCGCCTGGTTTCATTTACCACCACCGTCACCAATTCTGACAGTTTGGTGAATTTCCCATTACTCATTATCATACCCACCATACACTGACTCTATTACTGGAAGTGTATTCCTACAGTCTGAGCTTTGCCAGCAAAATAAACTGCAGTGTAATATCTGACACTCGTTTCTGTTCCTGTGTGAATTCATGAAGGGTAAATTGTGTAGCTCTGTAATTCAAATGCACCAAAAAAACCCTGTTCAAACTTCTCCATTTTCAAGAAAAATACACAAATACACAAAAGGTCCAGGCCGGAAGGGTCAGCTTATTTAGCCAAGCAGATGCTGCCGGCGTGGCCAAAAGCAGGGCTATGCGCTGTTTGCACTCGCCTCTTTCATCTCCCCTTTCAGCAACTTTCGGCCTCGGAGAAAAAAGGAAAGTGCAGACAGTTCAAAAAGCGGCTTTCTGTGAGGTTCCCCTTCTTCCTCCCTTCTTCTGGTCAGGATCAGTCAGCCAGGGTTAGAGAAGAGGATCCGTTCCCACAGTAACCGCGAGGATAATGGAAGCAGTGTCCGGCCTCAGTTGTTCCACTTTCCCCGACACATTAGCAGACCGCACACTTTCCAGACCGCAGTGTTTACTTAGCGACAATGGAAGGAGACGGGAACAGTGGACTTTTGTTTGCAGTGTCTGCCGGCAGTAAAGAGGAGGAGGGTGGTGTGTGTGTGTGTGTGTGTGGGGGGGGGTGCGTGCGGAAGGTGTAGGTGCTCTAGGGGGTTTCTGAGAGTGGTGGGGAGTTGTTCAGGAGCTTGGTGTTCTGGTCTCATCCTTTGCCAACACCTTCCAGTTTTAGCTTCCTAGCGTAATCCTCTTCAGTCGAGGCTTAGACTTCAGACTTCCCTCGCTGGGTTTGAGGACTGAAGGACTGAACAAGGGGAACCGTGAACGTATTTGTCTTTCATGGCTCCTTCAAACCAAGGACATAATAAGTCCCGCTCGCATCACGAAGCCAACTTTTGGTCGCTGAAGGCGGAGAGTTTTAAAAATGTTGTGTTTTATTTAAAAAAGTGTCCAAATACTTGTGGACACCCCATCTAACAAAGGCATTCGGCTACTTTTAGGCTGCACCCTTTGCTGACACAGATGTGCAAACGCACACACAGCTTGTCTAGTCCTAATCTCTGGAGCAGATAGATATAAATGAACCTGTTGGCACTGTGCCTAATAATGCCAGTCATGGGCTAGTAGAGGGGTATGAAGCCGCCCCCCGCCCCCAGCATTGAGAATCTGTGGAGCTGTGAAAGACCTGTGTCTTACTTTTGGGTTGAGTTGGGGAGTTGGGGATGAGGTGGGGTGGTGATCATCCAGCACTTACTAACTGACCTCACTGACGCTCTGGTTGCTGAATGCAGTCAATCAAATCCTCACAGCAATGTTCCTCCAACATCTAGTAGAAATCTTTTTTTTTTTCCTGGACAGTAGAGATGGATACATTAACAAAAGCAGCCATGAATCATAACCATCATTTCGAAAGAAACAATGAACGAGCAGGCGTCCCAATACTTTTGTCCAAATATTTGATGTAAATAACAGGTAAATGTAGATTTTAAAGAACAGAAATGATTAATGATTTCAAACCCCTGTTCGGGATGGCTGCTGCTATGGGAAAGCCTGCTGCTAAGGTTCCAGGATGGGTTGCGGACCTGCAGCTGATAGCGATCAACAGCCGCGACTAAGGAACAATAGCTGTCAGCGCGTGGACACACTGCACGGTGTGTGTGTGTGTGTGTAAACCATCATCTGCTGCTTCAGTCCAAGGCCAGTGTGATGTGTGCTCTGTGATGACTGCGCGTCCTTGCTGTTGACAGAAGAACGAAAGATCTCCCAGCTTCTAACAAAGGAGCTGGTGCCATCTGCAGAGCTCCCTCCACAGCTGCGGACCTCGCAGCGAGAATCTGACGCTGAATATTTCTCGGCACAGCGATGCTGCGCGGCCCTGTCACACTCTCTGCAGGGCTTGTTAAAGGCTTTGACTTACAGCCTCGCCTCGCAGGCAATAACAGCGCTGCAGTTGGGCCTTCACGCTCGTCTTTGGTCTTGAGATGTTCCAGATGGGCTATGCATCGCAGAGATACTGTGCTAGGGAAAGAGCCAGCTATTTTCAGGCCTGCCCACCGGGACGAGAGTGCGCTAGACTTCACTCGTACTCCTGATCCCAGGAGCATTCGAGCTGCTTCTGTGCTCCGAGGTGGTGATTTGGTGAACGTGGCAGCAGCAGTTTTTGGACAGTATGACTGCGGAAACCAAACAGTTGGAGTGGTTTGTTTAGGTCATTTAGAGAATGGTTTATTTTGCAGCGCTTGGTGGACATGACCTCACTCTGGTCTAGACAGTCCAGTCGGTTGGAGACCACATGTAGGAAACTGCTCACAAATGTCTGTCGATGTTTCTTATCATCCGTACTTCTCTACTTACGCTGCTCGTTCTTCGGGCAGCGTTTGGAGGTATCACACAGTGTCCGTTCACGATTAGACTTTAGCAGGTCTTGCTTTTCCTTTTCTGGCTGGTTTTACTTTTATTGTATCTATAATCCAATAATTGACTGATTGACAACTAATTAACTAAAGCAGTGCATTTCCAAAAGGAAATGCAGAATGGTTGCGCAGCTATGCTGGTTCCCACTGGTTGCTATGGTATCCCTGGTGGTTGCTATGGTGTTGCTAAGTGGTTGCTATGCTGTTGTCAAGTGGTGGATAAAGGGTTGATAAGTGGTTGCTATGGTATGGCTGGTTGCTATGGTGTTGCTAGGTGGTTGCTATGGTGTTGCTAAGTGGTTGCTATGGTATGGCTAGTGGTGTTACTAAGTGGTTGTTGTGGTATCCCAGGTGGTTGCTATGGTGTTGCTAGGTGGTTGCTATGGTGTTGCTAAGTAGCTGCTATGCTGTTGTCAAGTGGTTTATAAGGGGTTGATAAGTGGTTGCTATGGTATGGCTAGTGGTGTTGCTAAGTGGTTGTTGTGGTATCCCAGGTGGTTGCTATGATGTTGCGATGTGGTTGCTATGGTGTTGCTAAGTGGTTGCTATGCTGTTGTCAAGTGGTTGATAAGTAGTTGCTAAGGATATCCCAGGGGTTGCCATGTTGTTGCTAGATGGACGCTAGCAACACCATAGCAACCACCCTGTAGTATTTCGGGCAGTTACCATGATGTTTCTTAGTGGTTGCTATGGTATGGCTAGTGGTGTTGCTAAGTGGTTGTTGTGTTATCCCAGGTGGTTGCTACTTGCTTGCTATGGTTGTTGCTAAGTGGTTGCTAAGGTATCCCAGGGGGTTGCCATGGTGTTGCTAGATGAACGCCAGTTGGGTGAGACAGCACGGCAGGGTGATTGCTGTAGTATTTCAGGCAGTTCCCATGATGTTTCTTAGTGGTTGCTAGAGTTCTGCAAGGCGGTTGCTATGGTGTTTTAGATGGTTGCTGAGATATTGCCAGTTGGTACCCCAGGTTGATGGCTGGCTGTTACAAGTGCATTTGTAAGATCATTACAGACAAAACTTTTGGAACTGCATTTCATGAAGAGAACACCCTGCCGACTGTAAAGCACTGGGGTTGTGTTGCTGCCAGTGACAGTGGCAGTATTGCCTGAGACTGCCGACGCTGAAAAAGGCATGGCTTCTACAACGCGGCCGTCATGATCAACAGACTGGAGCTTTTAGAAAGGTCCTCCCAGCCCTCTGAGCGTGAACATCGTAGAGTACATCTTAAACAAGCTGTCCATGCAAGCGTGGCTCTGGTGTGTAGTATGAAAGGCAGCCGGCTGCCGGATTCTGAAAGTGCTCTCGTTTCTAAAGAACAGCGCCCTGTTCGGAGCCTGGTGTCAGTCAGGCTCTCGCAACCGCGCTCAGAGAACCTGCTGGAAAGGAATAAAGGGAACAGGTGGAGGAATTTAACTGAGGGGACAGCTTTATAAAGCCCCGTCTCATTAATGCTCACACTGGTAGGCCCTGGATTTCCCCGCGGAGCCTGAGAGTCTAAATAGGTTTGAAAGGTCTTCCCGCAGTCGTTTAACAACAGACCCGTGTTTATTGTCCCTTTCTATTTGATTTCCTCACATGGTCACACCGGTACGTATCACGGCAACCCTTCTTTTTGCATCCCGGTGAAACTGGGCTGTGCATGCAGCCATTTGCTCCATTAAAAGCTCATATTGTGCAAATCTACCCCGAGCTATAAGAGCTGTAGCAGGTACAGTCTGTATAACCTCCATATAACAACACTGGAGCCAACAGACCAATAGAATGGAGGGTCTGCACAAGCCTGAGGTCACCATACCAAACGCCAAACATGGGCCAAACACCAGCACAGGAACTGTGTTCCCTGGAGTGATGATGGACCTCAGCACCTTTGGGATGCGTTGGAGTGCAAAGCTAAATCACGTGGGGCTGAATGCAATCAAATCCTCCTTCCAGCAGCTAGCACAAAGCCCTCTGAGAAGAGTAGAAGACTGGGACAAGCCAAGCAGGACAAACATGGCCTCGCATCACCATCCCACTAATGCTGGATTGATGGACAGGTGAGTGAAGCCCCTGAGCTGCGAGGAGAAGGTCTTGCTGGGCCTAAATCAGGCTAAAGTAGGCAACACTGCTGTTTCTTCAGAAATGAGCCGGGAATGAAGCGGCCCGCCGTAAAGTGCAGCGGAAGGATCCGATGACTGGTCGTATTGCCTGCCATCAGCAGCTGGAGCCGGAAAGAGCACAACTGGCCTTACTCTCTCTATGGGTAGGTGGATGGCTCTCTCGCTCTCTTTCTCTCTTGCTACATCACTTTAATGTGATGCTGGCCAGCAGGGGCGTCTGCTAGCCGATGCATCAGAGCTAAGTGAGTACCTGCCACTTACCTGCGAGCGATGGTTGCCCGGTGACGTTGCATCGGCGGCAGTTCAAAAAGAGGTTGTGGCTGGTCGCGCATGTGGTGGAGGAGGCGCAACCAGCCAACGCCTCTTTTTGAACTGCCACTGATGCAACACTACCAGGCAACCATCGCTCACCGGGTACCCAGATCTGACGCATGACTTGACTCATAATTTTACTCTGACTCAAACTTATCCATAACTGACTCGTGACTCGACTCTGACTCAGTCATAGGTTTGTGCTTTAGTGAATCTACTCAATCTGAACTGACTCAGCTTGGATTTACCCCTGACTAACTCATAATCCCACTTAATGACTTGGCCTTAAATGACTGAACTCAGAATCACCCCCAACTGACTCGTTACTTGACTCATAACTGACACACAACTAACTTGCGATTCACCAACTGATTCGTAACTACACTCCAGTTGCCTTTAAATGGCACTGGACTTGGACACGTCCTTAACTGACTCGCTACTCCACTCGACTTTCCCTTAACTGACTCACCCCGGCTTCACCAATAACTGACTCATGACTCCACTCAACCTGTCCTTAACCGATTCAACTTACGACTACATTAGCAGTGGGAGGGAGGGAAGCTGTGTAGGTGTGTTTAGCAGTCCGGCTCTGTTGGAAATCTGCCTCTACCTTTCTCCATATGTAAAAACTACACAGCCTTCAAAACATGCAGTGGTTCAGATTACAATTCTGACCAGCGGAATCTGAGGAAGACGTTAGTGCAAAAATAGAGCAGAATGTATTCTTGTCCGCTCTGTTTAAAGCTTGTCATATAATGGCATAAGGAATAAAACAGCTCGTTTATGAACCCTGCTTTTGATGGCCCCTGGGAGTCTAAAGTGGCCAGAAGGGAGCACATTAAAAAAAAACGAACAAGGAGGCTCCTAATTACACTTCCTGCCTCGCTGTGCGAGTTACTGTCAGAAAAACAGTTTACTGCACTCCCCCTCACCTTCCCCTCAGTGTTCGCTATTTCAGAGAGCTCACAGTCGTTCTCCACATTCAGTGAGTTCCTCTGTTTCAACTGCAGGAAATCTGTGAGAAATCCCTGGCCACTTTATTAGAAACACCTGCCTTGTGCTTCCACTCACTGGCCACTTTATTAGAAACACCGCTTATGCTTCCACTCAGCAGCCACTTTATTAGAAACACCTATGTTGTGCTTCCACTTACTGGCCACTTTATTAGAAACACCTATGTTGTGCTTCCACTTACTGGCCACTTTATTAGAAACACCTACTTTGTGCTTCAACCCACAGGCCACTTTATTAGAAACACCTACTTTGTGCTTCCACTCACTGGCCACTTTATTAGAAACACCTACTTTGTGCTTCCGCTCACTGGCCACTTTATTAGAAACACCTATGTTGGGCTTCCGCTCACTGGCCACTTTATTAGAAACACCTACTTTGTGCTTCCACTCACTGGCCACTTTATTAGAAACACCTATGTTGGGCTTCCACTCACTGGCCACTTTATTAGAAACACCTACTTTGTGCTTCCACTCACTGGCCACTTTATTAGAAACACCTATGTTGGGCTTCCACTCACTGGCCACTTTATTAGAAACACCTACTTTGTGCTTCCACTCACTGGCCACTTTATTAGAAACACCTATGTTGGGCTTCCGCTCACTGGACAATTAATTAGAAATACCTACTTTGTGTTTCCACTCACTGGCCACTTTATTAGAAACACCTATGTTGGGCTTCCACTCACTGGCCACTTTATTAGAAACACCTAGTTTGTGCTTCCACTCACTGGCCACTTTATTAGAAACACCTACTTTGTGCTTCCATTCACTGGCCACTTTATTAGAAACACCTACTTTGTGCTTCCACTCACTGGCCACTTTATTAGAAACACCTATGTTGGGCTTTAAAGATGCTTGGCATGCTAACATGCTCTTGCCAGGCATGACTAATGAGGGTGGAAGCGTACAGGACAGCCCGGGCCGGTGCGGAGGACAGTGAGACAAACCTGATTTCAATTGCTATTGATTAAGGTGTATTTGGATTTACCCTGACTGCAAAACAGGACAAAAAGGCTCCGTCAAATGATGAAAGACTACAGAGCGCGAGAGAGCAAGCGAGCACATGCGAGAGAGAGACAGAGTTTTGCAAAAGCTTTAAGAAAATCAATAAGCTTCCATTCCACACTGTGTCTCTTGCCGTTCCTTGAAATTGTATTGCGTCCAATTAGATGTCCAGGAGAGATGAGGCGAGCGTGCGGAGGACAGTCAACCTCGGCATATGAAAAAGGGGTTAGTGCTAGATTGTATCAGCCGTTTGACATTGGGCAGAAACTGTGGAAAGGGGAGCCAGGGATGGGTGTGCATTCCGGGTCCTGGGGGTTCGGTTCATACTCTGCTCAACACGATGAGTCCAACAAACAGACCGGACGTCCAACAAGAAGTGCTCACAGCCGATTCAGGGACGGACTGATGGTGGACACTACACCAAATGTAGTGATCCAGGGTGAGGGTCGTACACTTCTTCATCTTTGTAGACCTGGAGAGAACTGTGATCCCTGGTCTCATGGGAATAAATGAAGGATTCGTGCTCTTCCTATTGTCCTATGGTCTCCATTTGTTGGTCCATGCAATACGGGAGTACTCAAAAAAAGGGTTCTTTAGAGGTTCTTTTGTAAAGGCAAACTGAACTGGTGGAAATCCTCTTGTAGGCACTTCTTTGGAGCTAGAGGTTCTCTTATCATCTTATCTTATTCCTCCTTCTTGGTTCTTAGTAGTGCTTTCTCATGCTATTACTCTTAAATGGTTCCTCTCAATGGTCCTTCTTCAGGCTCTTTGGGAATTTCTCTTTCTCGGTTCCTCTCAGTGGTTCTTCCTTTGGGAATTTCTTGTCCTCAGGCACTGGGAGGTTGTCTTGTTGAGTCTTAATTACCCTCAGTGGTTCTTTCTCTTTCTCGGTTCCTCTCAGTGGTTCTTCCTTAAGCATTTCTCCTTCGTGGCTCCTCTCAGTATTTGTCCACATGCACTGGGGATCCGTCCTGTCGAGTCTTGATTACACTCAGTGCTTCTTCCTCAGGCTTGTAGAGTATGTTTTTTTTTTTTTTGGTTTATCTTAGTTGTTCTCCTTCGTGCTCTGGGAATTCTTGATTTTGAGACTCAGTGGTCCTTTTTTATTTTCAGGATTTTTTCTCTCTTGGTTCCTCTCAGCAGTTTTGCCTCAAGCTCTTTGGGAAATGATCTTTCTCGGCTCCTTTCAGTGTTTCTTCCTCATTTTCTTTGGGAATTTCTCCTGTTGAGTCCTGAGAGTTCCTCTCGGTGGTTCTTTCTTGTTCTTGGAGGCAATTGTTCTTTCTTGGTTCCTCTCGGTGGTCTTCCACCCTTCTTCTCATTAGGCATTTCTTTTTATGAGCAGTCAGTTTCTGGAGGGCTGGGGTCCAGCACATACCTACAGAGCCTGGTCACTGACTAATTATTGAGTTGAATCGGGTGTATTTGAGCAGACAGATCCCTAAACCGTGCTTAGACTCTGGCCCTCTAGGGTCCAGACAGGACGATCCCTGCTCTAAAGAGGAACTCTACCAACTCCTGCATTCATCCCTAGCTCGAATGTAAATTTTGCCCTACATGCAAAACTACGGGTGCAAAGATCCCTATCTAGGTCGTCCTTGATTCTACCTGGTTGGGTCGGGATAGGATTGTGATCACGGGACGTTTTTGGAAGCGCTGCCACATTTCAATCAGCTGGTGTGTGAATTCGAGCCGTGCTCTTTGGACGAGGACGTCCAAGCGTATATTCAGGGGTGAGCCATTTCAGCGCTATTTAGCCGTTCGGTAAGGCGGCAGTTACCGTGCCTCATAGCCCATTATCCCGTCGCTGCACATGGTGAGGATTGTAATTTCTTATATAAAGTGAAATCTTCACATTAGTCACAGGATAAGGTCCTCAGAGTCTATCCTCTCATTTTCGTTCTCTTCAGAAAGAGCTGGAGATGGACCGGGTACTGAGGTAATGACTGTCATTATTTCAGTAGCACTATCAATCGCTGGGAAACGTCTGACAAGTGAAATATATTTAACGGCCAATCTCTAGGCTGACGTGAGAGGAGAAAAAGAAGCGAGCTTAATTCCTTGTGTATGTGTGTGTGTGTGTGTGTGTGTATAAGTGTGTGTGTGTATAAGTGTGTGTATAAGTGATGGAAGGAGGGTTGGGAAGGAGAATGCCGAGCGCTCTGTACACTGTATGTAAATTCATTATTAAGTGCCTTGGGGCCACGGCGTCTTGCTGGGCATTTAATCTACTATGTATCCACTCTATTAGCATCTCAAACACTACAGTATTACCACCACTGTTTGCATGTGAATTTGACTAATTGCTCACATAAATTAGATACTCATTATCCACGCTCTCGCATTTCAATGGAAAACCGGCCGACGCTGTTCACTTTCTTCTGATAAAGACAGCTGGCTCTACAAAGGCCGGGTTTTTTTTTTTTTGTTGTTGTTTTTTTTTTCAGCCTTTTTTTCCCGGAGAGCATCCCCGACTGCCTGGATTTTGAGGTATTAGCCGCAAAACGAGACGATTATACTTAATTCATGGATAATGCTGCAAGCTGGCTCCAGGCAAGCCATTGATCAAGCCGATTACGGCGAGGACATTAAAACCTTCATTATTTTTGCTCTTTCTCCTGAGGGCGTCTGGACAAGCTGGAAACAAGTTCATTTTTTTTTTTACTGAATGATGAGTCGCTGACAGGCATGCTGAACACGGCCTTAAAAAGACTTTCAAGAAGCAGAAAGTCTGATTGTAGAGCTTATAAAACCAATAAAGCCGTAAACCATTGCATTGATGTAAAAGTGTGTGAAATATTCATTAATATTAATAAATAAAAACATTTCTCCACAGGAATTGTACCTGGAAGCTGTACCACACCCCTTTAAAGCTGAAGCTTTAGCATAGATTTTGGGATTACTGGCCTGAACCGATGTTGATGGGCTCAGGATGGCAGGATGTATGGGCCATGTATGAGCAGGTTCATTAAACGTGAGGCAAACATGACAAGGACAAAGCCAACACAGCAAAACTGGTCTACAGATGTACACAGAGACTGACAAGAAACAGGTGGCAACACTAAGAAGTAGTCCGGACTAAGGAGAAGACTTATTAGTTGCGTTCTAAATTCTGGGGTGGGGGGGGGGGGTTCTCAATACAAAGTACGGCAGGTTCGAACTGGAGTATTTGGGGTTGTGCTGACCTGGCAAGTTTGACGGGAGACCGGTCTACGATAGTTTTTGCGATTGGAACAGCAGCATGATGTGTAATGCATTCTGGGATATTTTGATACTGGAGAGCAGTTCTTCACCTCCACACTCTGCTAGTTATGGGAATACGGGTCACTGTGGGAACCAGACCCTGTGACCACAGCTTTTCCTGTGCCAGTGTCCTCAGAGGGAGAGCTCAAACTCGGCACACAACAAATGGAAACTACAAACAGGGATCCTTGCTGCAGTAAAAGACAACAGTAGCAACAAAGCTTTGCTAGCAATGCTAGCTCACCATCTCGTTTCTCCATTGTCCAATCTTTCAAAAACACACCGGCCTAACCAAACTGGAGCCAACTGGCCAAACTGGAGCTAAACTTATATTTTTTTACCAGTAGGAAACCAAACCAAACAGCGAGGGGGGGCAGGGCTAAAAGCTAACCGGCTACAATCTCCCAAACAGCACTGAGAGGACAGTGCTGTGAGTCGTCACTGGTGCTGTAAACCAGTTGGTAAAAGCAGAACTTAGCATATATTTTCTTCCACAAGTCATCCATACAAGCAAAATCAACATGTTTAAATCAAAGGTAAAATAACAGGGTGGTAAATCGGCTTGTAAAATTGTATCTGAGCTCATTTCACCCCAACCGAAGTACAATTTAAAGTCCTGAATAAAAATAGAGGTACTACAAAGGGTTCTTTGAGCAATGTCATAGAAGAACCACTTAGAACCATTTTTTATAAAAAAAAATAAATGTGTGAAAAAATCTTTGAAAGTTTAAACATTTAAAGAAGTGGACGAAAAGGTTCACACTTGCGCCTCTTCTATAAGAATGGTTTATTACGAAACCAAAAATGGTTCTCCTATGGCATCGCTCCAAGAACCCCTATTTCTAAGAGTGTACTGCAAGCCCTTTAAGGAAATAAAAAGCTCTCGTCCTTTGAGATTGTCCCTGCTGTAAATATATCATGCAGATGCTGGTCTACAGTCTTCATGATGTATGTGAGCCCATGGTCTGCGTTCTTGTTGAAGCTGTGTTGTCTCGACCTGGTGTTCTTTTCCGGCCCCTTTCTGATGGATGACTAATGCCGTAGCCCAGATCTGTGCTAGTTTTTGAGGAAAGAAGAAAGCACTCCACTTTTTCCCCCCAGAAACTCCCCCGGGTGTGCTTGTTAATGTCTACCGCTGCCTCGCTGGGGAGGAAGAGTGCTGCTAGCTTCTTATACTGCTGTGACGGCAGAACACCGATGTTCAGCTCACTCAAAAGGTTCCACACAGTTCTGGTTCTGGTCAGATAACCAATCATGCTGATAATCCCAGAAGCGATGTCGAATGACTGATGTTTTTAATGCTACCGGTGCTGCTTTAGTTAGCATACAACAGCCACTGGCTAATGCTCTGGTTACTCACCTGAGACGCCATAGCAACCACTTGATATATCATTGCAACCTCCATAGCATCCACCTGGGGTATTTTAGCAAACACCTGGATTATTATACCAACACCAAGCAACAACCTGGAAATCATTAGAAATCACCTAAGACCCCATAGCAACCACTTGACACTCCATAGCAACCTCCATAGCATCCATCTGCACACCTTAGCAATCACATCAAGTACCATAGCAACATCCAGAGAACCACCTAGAAACACCTTTAGAACACCACAGCACCCAACCAGTAACACCTTAGCCACCTCCTGGAATATCACACCAACACCAAAGCAACCACCTGGAACACCATCTCCTGAGACATCACAGCAGCCACTTGATATACCATAGCAACCTCCACAGCATCCATCTGAAACACCTTAGCAACCACATCAAGTACCATAGCAACATCCAGAGAACCACCTAGAAACACTTTTAGAACACCACAGCACCCAACCAGTAACACCTTAGCAACCTCCTGAAATATCACACCAACACCAAAGCAACCACCTGGAACACCATCTCCTGAGACATCACAGCAGCCACTTGATATACCATAGCAACCTCCACAGCATCCATCTGAAACACCTTAGCAACCACATTAAGTACCATAGCAACATCCAGAGAACCACCTAGAAACACCTTTAGAACACCACAGCACCCAACCAGTAACACCTTAGCAACCTCCTGGAATAGCACACCAACCACAAAGCAACCACCTGGAACACTTCGAAATCTCTGAGACACCACAGCAACCACTTGATATACCATAGTAACCTCCACAGCATCCATCTGAAACACCTTAGCAAGTGCCTGAAGTTCCAAAGCAGCCGCCCTAGCAGCCACCAAAAAACACCTCTGCAATGCCATAGCACCCACTTAGCAAGCACCTGAAATTCTATAGCAACCGCCATGGCAACCACCTAAAATCCCTTCTGTGATCACTATGCAGTGTATCACTATGCAGCAAAGACCAGAAATGTCACAGTAACTGCATCGCAACAATCTAGCAATCACCTGGGATACAACAGCAACCACTTATCAACCTTGTGACCACATAGCAACTGCCTAGCAACTGCTTGGAAGTGGGAACCAATTAAGCTCTTCAGCCAGTCTGTGTTTTATTCAGGAAATGTGCTTCTTTAGTTATTAGCAGTGTTTCTCGTTAATCCGCCGGAGTTTAGTGTGGATTTGCAGAAAATCTGTCCGGCTCTAATATTCCGGATATGGCGAGAAATTGGACTGTCTGAACAAAGCCACACTGACACTCAACATTTGGCCAAAACATCAAAGGTTTGAGCGATGATGAGTACAGACATAACAACAAGGGGATACAATGAGTGGGCTTCGGCTTCATTCCCAAGGTAGCGGCGTGGCTAATCTCCCTCGTAATCTCCCTGCCCGTACAGTCGTACAGCAGTTAGAGCAGCACACCCACACTGTGAGCGGCTAGGTGTCCACAAACTTCTGACAAGCAGTGCCTGTGTCTGCCTGTGTCACGATCTGCTTGTCTTTCTTGGAGCTGTTGCTGACACTGTGACACACAAGTCATCCTGGCTGAGCTCCCACTCATCTCTGCCCACTGGCCGTTGGACAGGTTCCAGTCTGGCCTGTGACAGGCTCCTGATCTCCTGCGGTGAGGCCCTGATTGCCTCAGATTGGCCACAGTGCTCTCAGCTGGCTACGGTTCACCTCACCTCTCTGAAGGATGGATGGCCGACTGTCAGGCTGATCGTCAGCAGACCGTCAGCCTGATGACTGGTGGACGTAGGACATTCCTCGAAATGCTGGAATCATGGAGGTCATGGAGGTCAATGTGAAAAGATTTTTATTCCAGGTCACTTTGAGAGCATTTCTATTGGGCCATTCATCATGAAATTTGGAAACAACTGCCCGATTCAAATGACACTATGTGTCCAAAAGTTTGTGGACACCTCGTAACCCACCCGTTCGTAGCTCCCTCTAGCACTAGCTATGCTCCCATCACTAGGAGGTTAAGGCCTTAACAAAAGCCAGCCACCGCCTCAGGGTCCCCAGCTTTACCACACCATCAATTAGGGGGGAGGGCTCTGAGTGGCTCAGTGGCCTAATGTGCTACCACTATGGCCCAGGGGTTGAAAGTAGACCGCTACCTATCTACCCACTCTGAAAAAAAGCAATTGGTCAATAGTGCCCTTTTGGACTCCACCACCAATGGCAAAGCGGCATGGCTTAGTATTCGTGCCAACACTCAAACCCTGGGCCAGAGTATTAGCGACCAATTGTGCTCTCTCAGAATCCGGCTGCTGATGGCAAAGCGGCATGGCTCAGAATTTGAACTCGCAACCCGGTAGCACATTAAACCCCCAAGCCCCCAAAAATGTTCTTGTTTAGACATGTGATGCACCAGCCCAGCATACTGTACTGTACATTAAGTTCCTCAGTGTCTTAGGCCCAAACATTTCAAAGTGAATTTGATAGGTGAGCCGTAATTGGACTTTTCAGACTACCTAATTGGACTTCCACACTTCAAACCGCCAGGCTGCCAGCGCCAAATCCAATCAATCAAATTAGTTTTCATTCTTTTTAAGCTAATTACGTGCCCGTCCCAAACAGAACAGTGTTGGATCCAATCAGCCGTTCAAACCCCTTTCAGGTCAAAGCCTGTTCATTCACATTCTTAGTCAAATTGCCTCCGTGATGAACTGGTGTGGAATAAGTGGGTTTTTTTTCCCCGGCTGGCCTCTTCATTAACACTCCACATGTTTGATCCAGACTCTGAAAAAACGTGGCCGAGATGTTCAACAACCCAGAGTGCGGTAAGGTGAAGGAGCTAGGTGAAAGGGAACTCTCGCTGGCGCATTCGGATGAGCCCTCGCCCTTAACAAGCCGTCAAATTGCTCAGATCAAAGAAGAGACCAGGAAAGCCCCAGAGAGGAGAAGACTCTGCTGCAGTTTGATTGGACCTGGACCTTCAGCTTCTCCACTCCACTGGTCCATGCACACCAAAGCCTCAGCTTGTTGGGAAGTTACTTTGCTTGTTGGTCTTCTTGCTTTCTCTCACAGTGACACCTCTCCATCCATCTCTGCCTCTCTCTCTCTCTGTCTCTCGGTCTGTCCCTCTGTCTCTCGGGTGGTGGCAGAGCTGTGTTAATGAGTTCCTGGCCGGCGTAGCTGCGGGTGGCATCTGTCTGGGACTCGGGGAGCTCGCTAGGAGCCTCGAGGTCACGATGCCACGGTCTCGCCAAGTCCTCCGCCACGGATAGCTGGCATACGCCACCGCCAGGGCCAACATCTGTCTGTGCCCGTGTAAATATACCAAATTCAGAGCCATCTGTGTATCTGCCACAGCGTCCTGTAGATGTCTAATGCACTATTTGTGTGTCGAAGTGGTACTTCGGTGACCCAAGTGAGAAACTTTGGCCTCTGCAAGGCCATCGGTTACTAAGGCGGCACCATGCCATTCCATGCTCACACGGCGTCTCAATAATTATGCAACAGTATTTTTCTTTAGTCCTGCATGACAACTATAAGGCTAATGTAGCTAGCTAACCCACTGAAGCTGTAATTTATCTGTTAGCGACTTCGGCATGCGGTTGGCACTATGCTAACTAGCACAGTCACAAAATCATGAACATAGTCCAGCACAGCTGTTACACATCAGCTCTACTACGATTCACTTGTAAAGGTGATGCTAGTTTCCACTAAGTGAGCCAGGCTGTGCTAATGCCACGGTAGTGATTTCGGATGAGCTGGTAGCCGATGTGCTAACGCGATGCTGGATGAGGCCTGAAGCCGCCTCAAGTGGCAATTGACCACATTCTGTGCTGAAAATATAAAGACCCAGGATCTTTCGGCACAAAGGTGACGTAAATATGGATCCACTGAGCCTCTATGACGAGATAAGTACCTACCGACATAAGTACCACCAGACCACGAACCAGCAACAAGGCATTAGGTACATTGGGGAGGGTGTCTACAACAAGGCTCTGGGAGCCTTCAGGAGGCTTTCTCTTACACCACGTGGTCGGACGGGTATGTGTGCACCACTTACCTGTGGAAGGTGCTGGAACAAGAAGTCCAATCCATGGCTGGTCCACGTACAGGACTTGCAGGCTCTGCTGCAGGGTCTTGGTGCTGGAATACCACCCGCTGAAGGAGCTGTTTGGAAGCACAAAGAGAACCATATACAGCATATTAGGCAGTTGTTCATCCAGAGGTGGTCACCTCTCATCCATGCTCTTATTTAGAGCTTCCTTAATGTTTGAGTATGCCAATATGCCACTTATGTACAGGTGAAACTTGGAGATGCCGCTCTTCCGTTCATCTCTTGGGTGGCTAGACCTCGGGCGCGAACGCAAAGCGTCTATGCTTTGCAAACCAAGCCCTCGCTTTCGTTCCCTCTGCGAGCCGCGAGCCGCGGTAATTCCGTCTGACACTCGAATCTTGTCATTAGTTCCCCTTGAACGTGATATTTTATTTATAATTAGCTGTCAGGACGTGTGAGAGTAAGGCCGGCCTTCGCGTTTGTTCGTGGAATCCTCTCCAGATACGGCGCCAAAAGTGTTAGCTGGAACCTGACAGTAACGTTAATTAGTGCTCTTGTCTGGTGGCTCAGGCCAACTAGGCTCGTTCTCACTGACTTTCTTGTGAAAATTACATCCTCTCTCTCTCTCTCTCTCTCTCTCTGGCTCCACTGAAATCATAACAACGCCGAGGCCGACAAAAATGCAGCTGGCCAAGTGTTGGAGGAAAACATCACTCTGTCTGACTACTCACATGAGTAGCTTCTAATCTAAGCAGGTTCTAAAAGGAGCTAACCAGCCTGAGATGTAAACAGTCATCCAGAGTGGACTGGCTGAAATGGATCATTGTAGAAACACTTACCGACTCAGATCGCTTCACAGTGATGGGGACGGGAACCAGGGGTCGCCATGACTACAACACAAAAACAGCCATTTTATTTACCATCCAAACCCAACAGTGAACCTACCAACACCATGTGTCATCTGAGCTTGTCTATGGACCATTACTGAAGGTAAAATAGTGGCTAATCTACCCATTCTGCTCTTCATTGTGAAAAAGAGCATTAGCACGTAGCATTTCACCCCGCCCCTGCCTGGTAAAGGACTCAGGTCGTGCCCTCAGAGCCTTAAGACGTAGACCACATATTTACTAGTGTCCCAGGACCTCATGAGCATGCCTTGTGACTAATGCCGCTCTAGAGATGCTGGGTGCGATGCTACCACTGTAAAAGCGCTAAAGAAACCCCCTGTGGTAGTGATGCGTGGCGGGGCCAGCGCTAACACTGCGCTACCGTTGCCAACACCGCGAGGCCGACAGCCAGCCCAGCAGCAGTTCTACTGCCATGATAGCGATGCTAACGCTGTGGTAGCACACACATTACTTCCCATTACAATAGCATCTAAAGCAAGCAGACCCAACCTCAGCTTACCTAAGACTACAGCACCTCTCAGCAGCACAGATACAGTACTTGTTAGCTTTGTGGCTAAATGTAGCCCTCAGACCTCAGTCAGAACCAGAAAATCTTAATAATCTAAATAATTCAGGTAAACAAGAGGGAGTTCTTGTACATAGGTGGTCCGGCAAAATGAAAACAGAGTGTCCCAGAGCATTGTGAAGCATTTCATGTGGCACTTTTCTTCGTTTGTGTTTTTCGTAGACAACAAACTTCTTCCTTATTTGTCCCCAAATTGAGACGGTCAGGTTGAGCTTCCTATCCACACTGCAACGTCTCCACAGCTGATCTATTTCAACAGCTATTTTGGCCCCCGGATCAGCCAATGGCCTTGCGTAACTGCACTGGTGTTGACAGCTAATGCTGCTGATGTTTTATTAATTCCTGACAGTTATATTTGAGTTTGTATTGACAGCAGAGCCAGGCTCATTTTAGAATCTGTTACAGCGAGGCTCTGGGTATTTCTCGCCTAATGATCTTCAGAGGGATTTACTGGGTAGCAGAGTGAATGTCACATCCAATATTCCATTTTATTTTTAGACGGGAAAAACTGAACATACGCTCGGATAAAAAGCTGGAGCTGTGTATAATTGTGGTGGTAGAGCCGATGGAGCGAAAGGCCCGGCAGTTTGGCGCTGCGTTCTCAGGCTGGGGTTTGTAGCCTTTGCTGTGGGTAAGCGTATGAAGCGGTCCCATGTTGAAAACAATCGGACTTAACACAGTAACTGGCCACTTTATCAGAAACACCGTGTTGTAGCTCTGCCTTCAGCACTGATCAGTTTCTGCACACAGGGCCGCTCTTCGTGGGTTATATTTGAGGGATGGGCCGCGGAGCCGGATGCTCTAAGACAGAGGCCAGATCGTTCACACTACATGACTTGTTGACACAGGGTCACGAATGGGGACACGATCCTTCTCCAGGAGGAACCCGCCACAAGTCTGTCTGCTCTCCAAAAACAAGCTTTGCCATGCGATGCGATTTCATTGGTTTTATTTTCGGTCGTAGTATCGGGATTCTACTAATTTTAGTAGTAGAATTTATGGTATCATCTGCTCAGACAGTGGTTTGCAATCCAGTTGGTCTTGGGTTTGATCCCCAGAGTATGAAAATAATGGGCTGCTGTGAGGAATATTGGGACCCTCGCCTCTAACAAAACTGTGCTGAGAATGTAATTCACGCTAAGGTGTATTGAAGCCCAACTCAGCAAGACGCCTCAATGCCTCGACGTCGATGTTCCGGCGACTGTGGTAATTTCCCAACTGGTCAATAAGCTTTGGACCAGGTTTTAGTATCTATGAGTGTTGAGTAATGATATGCAGCTGTAGCAATTTCAGAACTAACCCAGGGACTTCTGAAGGCCTCCTGATTGGAGCTCCGAGGGCATCAGCAAAGACAATGATGAAAGGATATGAAACAAAGCAAAGAGTCTTATTGGCCCAAATTCCCCAAATGCTCCTGCCGTTCTTTCAAAGCCACTCGCTGCCGAGCACCACGACTTAAAGGAACCAGCTGTGCGGTAAAAAATAGTCGGCACGAGGCGGGCCTCGCTTTGTGCGACGCGACGCAGCTGTAGCACAGCCAAGCCATGCTGGTTGCCCCTCAGCTCTTCCGGCAGCCGCCTTCATTAATGCGTGGACTGAAGGGCTTAGCGCGCTGAAATTGGAATGAGCGCACTGGCTGCTTTTCCAGTTCTGCGAACGACCGGCAGCTCGGGCCTGACCCGCTTTCATCCCTCCAGGACTCGGCCAGGATCGACCACCCAGAACTGATGAGGCCAGTCTCCATCTGATGCTCTTCCTCTCGGCTACTGATGGGTCCCCTCTGAGGGTCTCGGGAGCTTGGAATGAGCGCTCTCATGAATATCATTACGATCATCATAATTGTGAACAATGCCGAGGCTGCATGCGGTCCCGTTCCGGCCAGAATTTCCCAAATTCCCGTATAATGCTGTTGTATCCTTCCACCTTAGTCAGACCCGCGCTGAGTCATGGTGGTTGTCGGGATTTGATGATCTTGTGCGTGGTTATCTGTATCTGTATTATCATCCGTACTCCTGTGAGAAATTGCGATTTTATGTTTGGTAAATTCCCTGAATTCCCTGGCCTTGCTTCAACCGTGACGTACGCCGCTGCGTTTTAAATGAGATATCCGATGCGGCGGCCCTCATTTTTTGACAGCGTTCAATGACTGAGCAATCACCAAGGCACTTGATTGAATTCCCATACCTCATTAAAGGCAATGATGAAGGGCTAGATTTAGCCTTCCCAGGCGAGAAAGGGCTGATTACATGGTAGTGCGTTAGCATTGTTGCTAATGAGTCTGCTCCAAGGCGTTCTCCTGCAACACAGACAAAGCAATAGCAGATTAGCGGGGAGGTCAGCACGCTCTGATGTCTTTTAATACGCAGATATGAAGTCCACTGATCAGTAGGCCGCCCACTATGTATTTAGTAGCTGTCAAACCATCCCAACTAACTGAGGCTCTCTGGTGTGGTAGGACCAATTTTGCAAATGTGTATTGAAAAGCTAATAGAAAAGCAAGCCAGAAAACAGGGATGTGGCTAAATGGGGGGACCAGGGTGGCAGCTAATATATACTGATCAGCTATACCACTAATACCACTGACCGGTGAAGTGAATAGCATTGATGATCAGGTCCCAACGGCACCAGTCAAGGGTGGGATATGCTAAGCAGGTGTAAGAATCTGAGACTCTTTGGCAAGAACCAATCTGTGATGGCTAGACGACTGAAGATCAGTGTATGACATAGGTACCGTACATCAGAGCTGTTCTGTTGGACTGCCGGCGTTTTTATTGATCTGGGACATTAGCGTCAGTGTCCAACCAGAAAAGTCGCTCATCGAAGACACCGCAATAATCGTCCCAGTGGTAGTACAAACCGGAGGGACTTTCCTCCATCTGCTTCGTCTGTCATCTTACTTAAAAAGGAAGCGTCTCCAAGACTTGGCTCCTGTCGCGTCTCTCCTGACAAAAGCTCATATCTCTCCGCTCCACCGTCATCTCTCTTACCACACCATTTTATTAACACATAGGATAGAACTGATCATTTTGCGTTCTGACACCTCTCCCCTTTTTTGGCGTATAAATTAGCATAAATTTAGTGAAATCCACACATGGATGTCACCTCTAATGAGGACGCATTACCATTTCAGAAAGAGCGCAGCGCTAGTTTTAGCTTCTGTTCACGGAGGCACGCTGCTACAAAGGGAATGGCATAAGCGGACACCGCTGAAGCGCTGTCGTTTCCAATAAGCAGTGATGGTGTTTACCGAGCAGGACAGTTCGCCAGACGAGCAGGTACCCGGTCCCGCAGGTTCTTGCTGGCATACGTTAGCCGCTCTTCAGCGGATCGTCAAGTTCAGATGCGCAGCTAATTTGGGCTTTTGAGGGGCCGCTAGCCGCATTAGCATGTGATTTTGGCAGCGCTGGAGCTGGCAAAAGTGAAAAGTGACGTTTTGGGGAGCTGGTCTGGGGTAGCTTTCTCCTTCCAGGATCTGGCATGGTGTGCTTCAGAGCTTCTCAGAGTTAATCAGGTTGCTTCTTGTTGTCTTCTTGTCTTCTGTCACCCAGATAATTGAGCCAAAGCCTGCCCTGACCCATGGTGTAAACACACAGGGAACAAACACTGCCGTCAAAAGGCAAAGGGTTGACAGAAAGGGGTCAAAAGTGCTTCACTATATGTCCAAATATTTGTGGACACCTTCTATGTAAAGAATGTATTCAGCTACTTTGAGTTAAGCACAACAGCTTGTCCAGTAGTCCCTGTAGAGAAGTACCGCCAATATGATCGGACTCTCTGGAGAAGATAAACATGCACCTATTGGCACCATGCTGCCTAATGCCAGGCGTGGACTAGAGAGGTATAAAGCCCCCCAGCATTGAGCTGTCACCAGTAAACTGCTCAGCCATAGAAATCCATTTCATGAAGCGTCCAAGGCTCTTGTGCTGATGTTGCTTCCGGAGAAAGTCTGGACCTCGAAGGAGAGGATGCTGTTATGCCGTTCCAATAATAGCATTTACGGTTGACTGGGGCAGCTCTAGCATGGCAGAAATTTCACAACCTGACTTATGAACAGCAGGTGGCATTCTGTATAACCCTCCACCTTCAAAATCACTGATAGATTTTTAGTACGACCATTCATCCAGTCATTAGGAGGGGTGTCCGCATACTTTTGGCCTAATGCCCCCCATTTTCCTCTATTAACTGGGCCTTTTCACTGGGCCTGACGACAGCGTCAAACTGTAATTGCTGTTAACCTCGCCTAACCTCTTTGTCCAGACGTCAATCCTGCCAGCGAAGTAATGCTGCATGTGTTAGCAGGCTTCAATCTGCCTGACACTGCAAGCTTAAGACTTTCTGGCATCTATCTAAAAGTTTCAGCAGTTTTAGGTCATAATATCAGTCTATATTTCACAGAGTGTCTATCAGGATGTCTTCAATTTCATCTTCCATTTCTATCAAAACATAATATTTGGCCACCTTTAGCCCAAGTTCATGCTGCATGTGCTCGAAATACCTCCAGCATGATTGATGTCACCCAGACGGGTAATTAAATAGACTTGCAATATTTCAGTCATACACAGATGGCGGACAGATGGCGACGCGAAGCAGCAATGAGGCCTGAGATCGCTCTCGCATCGCAGTCTCCTGACAAATAGGACATCTGCCCAGGTCTCACCGTTTCTGCCCACAGATTACGGCGTTTCACACTTTACCACCTCCTAATCATCGATAGAGATCCATAAACCGGGCCTAGGCCCACTCAGACTGGGCCTAGGCCCATCCGGTGGTTGTCAACCCCACTATAGTGTTGTCTCTGGGACACTATGCTTCCTAGATGGCCCCCTAACTGTAACCAGCCCCCTCTAAAATGACATTCTTATATGGTGGAATCCTTCTTCAAGAACTAATTAGGAATGACCAAAAGGACAAAAGTATGTGGACACCTTTGTGAAATCCATAAACGGGACCTGAGGCCGCTCCAACTCAGCAAAGGGTGTTTTAGGGATGGCCTACTACTAGCTGACTGACTAGCCCCTACTTGTTCCAGGTCCCGCTAAAATGATCTTCTCATATAATGGGATCTTTCTTCAAGCCAAAATGCCACAATTATGTGGACACCTGACCATCACACCTATATTAGCTTTATGGACTGTTCACTTCTAAATGGCTTCTGTCTTCTATGAAAGCTTTCCACTAGATTTTCGAGGGTGTCTATGAGAATTTGTGAGGCCTTCGTAATCGGCAATGGAGATCCATAAACCAAGCCTAAGGCCGCTCTGCCTCAGCGGAAGGGTGCTTTGGGGGTTCATCCTGAATGTCTTCCCTGGAATAGAGCTCAGAGGTCCTGATTAAGAAAGGGTGCTCAGTCCTCGGATTTAATTTTTACCTCCATCTCCAGCTTAGGTCACGACCTCTCTGAGGAGTGTATTCTGATCCCTGCTGGGTTTCCCCCAAAGCCGGAGGTTAGCATTAAGTATTAAGACCCTGGCTGCTGATAGCTGAGGGAAAAAAACTTTGAAGAAAGTGACCTTAACGGAGCGGGAGCGATAGACAGGAAAGTAAGAAAGTTGCATGCAGGAGTGCGGCCTGGACTTTTCCAGCGGGTTGGTCGGGTTCGAAGTGATTTCACAGGGTTCACATTTCAAAAAGTAAATTCAGTGAGCGGCATTTTA